>NC_090325.1:76130234-76433264 GCF_035084215.1 Heptranchias perlo
AGGGCCAACCGTTTCCTGGCATATCGCTTGTGCAGCTTTCAAAAATGGATTACCACCTTCACTGCCCAATCCTCTAAACTTGGCCAGATAACCTGTTCTCACCACCTGGTTGGTTCAACATGCTTTGTGAAATTTTAAGCTGTTCTCATCCTGGCACTTCAGGATGCTGCAGAAGTGTGATCCACCTGGCTTGCCAGTTTACGCTCAGGAGCTTCCTGTGATTTGAAAGACTTAAATGGAACTTCAATCTGGAGGCTATCTGAGGAATGCCTAATGAAGTGAAAAATTGAAGCCTGCAACTGCAGACACTTGATGTATTTTAAACTGCCTTAAATGTCCTCAAACAAGCTGAAAGATCTGACTCCAAAAAAGATTGCTTTACCCAATGCCTGAAATGAAGGATGCTTGCTTGATTTATTTGAAAGCACACATTTTTTTGCAAATTTGGGTGTTTGAACATTTGAGATTTGTAACTCTTGACCTCATTTACCCAATCAGATTAGATACTGACAGGTGTTACACCACCCAAAGAGCTGGTTTCACACTAGTAATGGAGCATGTATTTAAAAAATACTGCTGCTGGTATTGCTAGTCAAAATCAGCCAGTCAGTGTAGATTTCTTGAACAATTCATCAAGACAAACTCCTACAAGGTGAGGCCTGAATAAAGGCATTAGGCAGACAGTCAGCCCCTGCCCAACCTTTCTGTTAGCAAAATTTTAATACAGGAGTCATTTCTTGCTCTTAGGAATCTAGAAGCTGCTTCCAAATTTGCCTGCAGTCAGCCTGTGGCCACAATACGTAACATGTAAATAATTAGGTTGGAGTATTGTGCTGATCTTGTCCAGTGGAGAGGGTTAATGGTTTTCAGTACTCCAAATGTCACTGGCACCCACTAATCAGGGTTCAATGAATGTCTTGGTATGAGAGTTCCTTTGGGGCTGTAATTTTGGGTTGAAGTCCTAAATGGTCAGATGTTCCAAAAAAGGGTATGGATGTGTTACAGTTGAGAAGATAAACAAACAAAAATGATACAAAGTGTGAAGGGATGAGCTGTAAGGAAAGAAGCTCAAACTCTATCTAGAGGTGGTTAATGGGGAAGTAAGTGCATTATCTCATTCAATTATAGGATATTAAATTATGTAGGGTAGGCCCAGATATTCATAGGACCAAAGGAAATAAACTGTTTCAAGAGGTTTAGAATAATTGCCTTTTTCCCCTTAAAGGTGATGTTTGTTTGAAATTTTCTGCGACTCAAGGTAGTGGGAACAGACGGGCATTCAAAATGCTTTTGGATGCTTGGCTAGGGCAGATGATTTATTTAGGGAGAAGAGTTTGGGACACGAACTTTTATAGCCATGAACTGTTAATATACTTCTGTGCCTGTTGTGGAAACATCAATGGGTTCCATTTCACTGAGCTTGAGGCTTGGCTGACCTTTGAGCAATGGGAATAGATGAGGGTTGTGCAGGGATAAGAAAAATACAACCTTGTAGATGCACTTTGTATTTCTGCTGATCAAGTTTAGCAGAGTAGAGTTCTAAACAAAACTGGGCAAAAAGCCAAATTTCCAGTGTATAGAAATGTGTACTTTTGAGTTGAACCTGTTTTCTGCATCCATTTATGTGAATACAAGTGACTGAGCTTTCTGATATATTGTACTAATTTTTGTGTAGCTACCTGGGATTTGGTTGACCTTTGTAGCTACAATTGAGTAAGCAGATGGATTTACATCTGGTGTGCATCATGGATGGACCTATGACTATTAAATTTGTGATGTGCAGTAAAGGAGAATGTGGGCCCATTAAGGATAGCTGCAGGTGAGACTATTATAGACAATAAGGAAATGGCAGAATTGTTACATGGTCACTTTGAAAATGGATACAAAGTAGAGGAAGAGGACAAAATGCAGTACAAGGGAGCCTAAAAATAAGTGGAGGGTATAACTTAGTGGATTTAACTGAAGTGAAAATAAAATGGTAATGGAGAAATTAATGGGACTTAAACAATTCTCCAGGACCTGGTGGTTTTTACCTCAGGGCATTTAAAACAAATAGGTGAAGAAATTACAGATCTTTTTCCAAAACACATTCAGGAATTGTGCTTTTCTGAATTGGAAAATTGCACAGAAACCAGTCAGTTTAGTATCAGCTGTGGGGAAGTTACTGGAAGCTATCATGGGACAGTGACTGAGCACTTTGACATGTGTGAGCTGATCAGTGTTAGCATGGATTTGTGATGGGTAGATCATGCTTGACTGACCTAGTTGAATTTGTTTAAGGCAGTAATGATCGATAGAGGAGTGCTTATGAATGTTGTCTATATGGACTTTCAGAAGGCATTTCATAAAGTTGCGCTCAAGATTATTTGCAAAAATGAAAGCGCATGGAATTAGGAGTGACATTGGTTGACAATTGATTGAAGATAGGAATAAAGGTAATGTTCCCTGGTGGGATGTCACAAGTGGTCCCCAGGGATCTGTACTAGGGCTTCAGCTTTGCACCATATATATCAACAACTTGCATTTATATAGTGCCTTTTAATGTAGTTTAAAAAGGTCCTTGGATGATAATTGTAGATGTGAATGTGCAGATGCAATTCAGTGTAAGGTAGTCCAGTTTGAATCTAAGCAAGACAGAGTATTTTCTAAATGGAGAGAGATCAGGTACTGTGGAGGAGTAAAGGGATTTGGGTATCCATACACACATTTCTAAAAGTTAGGGTATAAGTACAAAAAGTAATCACAAAAACTAATGGAACTTTTGGCCTTTGTCTCAAGGGGGCTAGAATATAAAGTGAAGGTTATGCTTCAGTTGTGCCGAGCATTGATGAGACCCCATCAGGGATACTGCGTTCAGTTCTGGGCACTACACTACGGGAAGGATATATTTGCTTTGGAGGGGGTACAGTGCAGAGTTATCAGAATATCTGGGATTAGTGTTAAATTGAGGGCAGATTACATAAAATTAGGCTTCCTGAGTGTTGAGGGGTGATCTAATCGAGGTGGTTAAAAATGAAAAAGGATTAGATAGAAAAATGATTTTTTTTCTTTGTAACAATGCAGAAGAGGGCTTAATAAAATTAGAGCTAGGCCATTTAGGAGTGAAATCAGGAAGTTTTTTGGACATGTGGAACACTTGCTTTTTCTTACCCCCACCACCACTGCTGGGGAAAAAGTGCTGGAGTCAAATGAAATTTTCAAGATCTATAGATCTTTGTTACTTAAGGGTGTCAAAGGATACAGATAAAAGGTGTGCAGAGCTATGCATCAGCCCTGATATGGCTCAACAGGCGAGAGGGGATAGATAACCTTTTCCTGTTCCTATTACTAAATTGACTGAGGAACTGTTTATCTGCATTGTTTTTGATCAGGTATTGGCCAAACTAGTAAGACAGGGAGGGATGTAATAGAAAAAATCTAGAAAACAAATATAAAAGAATAGTCAGCATAGATTTCAGAGATGGGGAAAGTCCCCAAGCTTGACCAACCTTATTGAATATTTAGAAGTAAGAGTAGACCAGGGTAATGTAGTAGGGGTAATATATTTGGATTTTCAGAAGTCCTTCGATAAGGTACCACATTTTAGACTCCTGTCTAAGGTCAGGGCATGTGGAGTCGGGACAGGTAGCAGAATGGATAGCAAGATGGCTACCAAACAATAAATGAAGAGTAGCAGCGAAGTATAGCTATTCAGACTGGAAAAAGGTGGGCAGTGGTGTTCCACAGGGATCGGTGCTGGGGCCATTACAATTTACATCAACTACTTGGACTCTGGAATCAGAAGTACATTGGACAAAACAAAATTGGGGGGTGTAGTTAATGCGAAGGAAGAATGCATCCAAATGTAAGAAGACATGAATAAACTTGCAGTGAAACAGAAAATGCTGGAAATGCTCTGAGGCAGCATCTGTGGAAGAAGAAACAGTTAATATTTCAGATCGCTGACCTTTCATCAGAACTGGAAGATTAACAGTTGACAAATGGAAATTGGTAAACTTGCAGGATGGGTGTGTATTTGGCAAATGAATTTCAATATAGATTAGTGTGAGGTGGTGCATTTTGGTAGGAAGAATGAGGCCACATATTGCTTGGACAGTAGTCCAAATGGGTTACAGGGGCCAAGGGATCTCTGTGTACAGATACATATCACTAAAAGTAGCGATGCAGGTTAATAAGGCAATCAAAAAAAGGTAAACACAGCACTGGGGTTCACTTCTAGAGGGATAAACTTGTAAAACAGAGAAGTTGTTAAATTTGTTTGGCACCTTGGTTAGACGACACTTGGAGTACTGTGTACAGTTCTAGTCTCCATATTGCAAAAAGGATAGAGGCACTGGAGAGGGTGCAAAAAAAAATTCACAAGGATGATACCAGAACTGAGGATATCTTTATCAGGAAAGACTGAACAGGCTGGGGCTTTTTTCTCTAGAAAAGAGAAGACTGAGGGGTGACCTGATGGAGGCCTTTTTTAAAAAAAATAGGGTTTGAAAGGTTAGATGTAGAGAAAATGTTTCCACTTGTGGGGGGAGTCCAAAACTAGAGGTAATCAATATAAGATGGTCACAAATAAATCCAATAGGAAATTCAGGAGAAACTTCTTTACCCAAAGAGTGGTAAGATTGTGGAACATGCTACCACAAGGAGTAGTTGAGGAAAATAATATAGATGCATTTAAGGGGAAGTTAGATAAATACATGAGAGCGGAAGGAATAGGCTATTGGGGTTAGATGAAGTAGGGAGGGAGGAGGCTCACGTAGAGCATAAACATCAACATAGACCAGTTGAGCAGAACAGCCTCTTTCTGTGCTGTAGACTTTAACTTTAAATTGGCGAGGTGGTGAGTTGGTATGCCAGCTTTCCTCCAATTCTCTACTCCTGAAGGCAGTGACCTGTTGTAAGTACCAATGGCTTTCAAATACCAGTTTTTCATTTGAGCCGAGACAGAGTATAATCTTACTGTAGGGTCATTGCAGCCATATCTGACCACCTCTTCAAACCAACATGTTCTGGTAGGGTTTTCTGGATTGTCAGCAAAAAAAAACTTAAACCTATTTAGAATCCATTCAGTTGTAGCACAGAAGGAGGCCATTTGGCCCATCAAGTCTCTGCCAGCTTTTTGTAACAGCAATCCAGTTAGTCCCTTTCCCCAGCTCTTTGATGTTCAGCTTTTAGTTTCTAGCTGCATGTCTATTCAACTTCTTGGATTCAAAATGCAATACAGTTGCTTACATGTACCAATTGCTTTTTTTTCTTTAGTGAACCACAAACTCTTCAGTAGGTGCTCTTTGAAAACAACTCCAAATGATTGCTTTACAAACCTTTCTCAATCTCTCGTGTGATGAAAGTTGGCAGTTCTGTTGGTGCTGAGGCATCAAAATTCTAGGGTAAACTTTAAAAAAAATCTTACTATATGTGGAGTGACTGCCAATTTTGTTCAGTACAACTGGGTTATAATTTACAAAATTATGATCTGGCAACAGCCTTCAATACTGATTAATGGCACTGTACCTTGCTGAAATGGCACTTGGCCTGTAGTCTGCATTTTGTGCTCAGTGGATAATCTCCCAGCAATTCATTTCTGGAAATTGGCAACTCTAGTTGCCTCTCATTCCTGTTGTTGTAATTTGAGCTCCAGTGACATAATAGCACTAGTTTGGTGACTTAAGCTGAAGATAAGTAGAGGATTTGCCAGGGTATGCAGGTATTTTCATTTGTTTTGATTATTCTTGTCCTGGAATTACCTGTACTGTTCAGGAAGATGAATGGAACTTAGTCCTTGAATGCAGTGTATTTCCACATATAAACCTAAAATACGCCTTTCAAGTAATTTATATTTAGAGCATCAATGCAGTTGGAAGTGTCATTTATAATCTCCCATAACTGAGTTTTGTGTATATGGTCTAAGATGTCAGCTGAACTAAAGGGAAATATTGCAGAGATGAACTGTTTCTGGGATCACAGCATCATAGTGGCAGGTAGGAATGTGTTCAGTTTGACTTGAAACTTAGAATTGGCTTACAAGGCATTTTGATTTTTTTTCCCCCCTCGTGTAATGTTAAGAGGGCAATTAGGGCTAGCTTTTTTGCTGATTGGGCAAATTTTACACAGCACTAAGTAAAAGTGGGACAGAAGAACAGGAACTTCTTTAAAGTTTGAAATTTCAGCTGTACTGGACTGAAATGTTCGGTAACTTGATGCACCAGAAAAAAATGTATCCTGTTGACTCGTATTTGAAGTTCAAGTTCCTATTAGGTTTATTCTGATTTTTATATTGAGAATTTCTTGAAAACCTTATTTACACGCCTGGGATATGTCTTTCAATTAGAGAGTCTTTTTTGCTCAAATTATCCAAACTCTCTTCTGTAATTATTCCATCTCCAAATTTACCTTTTTCTTTTCAGGCCTGGAATGCATTCAGGTATGTGTTCTGCTCTTTTTTCATGCTATGTGCCCAAGGCCATTCCTGAAAGTGAGCCCTTGCTATGCCCTATATCTGGTAATGCAGTGAGCCTGGGCGGGGGCGGGGGCAGGGCCGGTCACAAAAACTCTTCAGCTTGTTGAGTATGTTGTGAATGCTTGGGACCTTGGACATCCAGATGCAGCAGAATGAAGACTGTTTGACCATGGCTTACAAATGAGTGGTTTTATTCATGACAGTTGAACAGTAGCAAAGACAAAGTATATTACAGCATTTTACAGAACAACTTAACCTATCTTTTTTTCATTTATTCTCTGGATGTGGCATTACTGTCATGGCTGCCATTTTTTAAATTCATTCATGGGATGTAGGCGTCGCTGGCAAGGCCAGCATTTATTGCTCATCCCCAATTGCCCTTGAGAAGGTGGTGGTGAGCCGCCTTCTTGAACCGCTGCACTCCGTGTGGTGAAGGTTCTCCCACAGTGCTGTTAGGAAGGGAGTTTCAGGATTTTGACCCAGCAACGATGAAGGAACGGCGATATATTTCCAAGTTGGGATGGTGTGTGACTTGCAGGGGAACGTGCAGGTGGTGGTGTTCTCATGTACCTGCTGCTCTTGTCCTTCTAGGTGGTAGAGGTCGCAGGTTTGGGAGGTGCTGTCAAAGAAGCCTTGGCAAATTGCTGCACTGCATCCTGTGGATGGTACACACTGCAGCCACTGTGCGCCGGTGCTGAATGGAATGAATGTCTAGGGTGGTGGATGGGGTGCCAATCAAGCGGGCTGCTTTGTCCTGGATGGTGTCGAGCTTTTTGAGTAGTGTTGGAGCTGCACTCATCCAGGCAAGTGGAGAGTATTCCATCACACTCCTGACTTGTGCCTTGTAGATGGTGGAAAGGCT
This sequence comes from Heptranchias perlo, assembly GCF_035084215.1. Taxonomy (NCBI): domain Eukaryota; kingdom Metazoa; phylum Chordata; class Chondrichthyes; order Hexanchiformes; family Hexanchidae; genus Heptranchias; species Heptranchias perlo. The sequence goes on from NC_090325.1 coordinate 76,137,551, forward strand.
TTGGGGAGTCAGGAGGTGAGTCACTCGCTGCAGAATACCCAGCCTCTGACCTGCTCTTGTCGCCACAGTATTTATATGGCTGGTCCAGTTTAGTTTCTGGTCAATGGTGACCCCCAGGATGTTGATGGTGGGCAATTCAGCGATGGTAATGCCGTTGACTGTCAAGGGGAGGTGGTCAGACACACTCTTGTTGGAGATGGTCATTGCCTGGCACTTGCCTGGTATGAATGTTACTTGCCACTTGAGCCCAAGCCTGGATGTTGTCCAGGTCTTGCTGCATGCGGGCTCGGATTGCTTCATTATCTGAGGGTTTGCGAATGGAACTGAACACTCCAATCATCTGCAAACATCCCCATTTCTGATCTTTATGATGGAGGGAAGGTCATTGATGAAGCAGCTGAAGATGGTTGGCCATCCCCAGTTGCCCTGAAGGTGCTATTGAGCCAATGGAGTGGCTTCAAAAAGCTGTTGAGTCAACCATGTTGGTGTGGGACTGAAGGCCAGATTGGGTAAGAACAGCATTAGGAAAGGAATTTCATGGTATTTACCTAGTGATCATAAAGGAACAGTGATCTATAATCCAGGTCAGGATGGAGTGTGACTTGATGTTCTCATGGAGGTACTGCAGAAGACATAACACAAGAAGTAGGAGTAGGCCATTCGGCCCTTTAAGCCTGCTCCGCCATGCAATATGATCATGGCTGATCCTCTCTCTCTCAATACCATATACCTGCTCTCTCCCCATACCCCTTGATGCCTTTTTGTGTCTAGAAATCTATCTAGCTCCTTCTTAAATATATTCAGTGACTTGGCCTCCACAGCCTTCTGTATAGAGAATTTCACAGGTTCACCACCCTCAGTGAAGAAATTTCTCCATCTCAGTCCTAAATGTCCTACCCCATATCCTGAGACTGTGACCCCTCGTTCTGGACCCCCCCCCCCCCCCTTAGCCAGGGGAAACATCCTCCCTGCATCCAGTTTGTCTAGCCCTGTCATTTTTATGTTTCAATTAGATCACCTCTCCAACTCTAGAGAATACAGGCCTAGTCAACCCAATCTCTCCTCACGCAACAGTTACAGCCTGCCAACCTAAAAATGACCTGTTTATCCCTACTGTTTTCTGTCTGTTAACCAATTCTCTATCCATGCTAATGTTACCCCCAACCCCATGAGCCCTTATCTTGTGTAACAACCTCTTATGTGGCACTTATTGAATGCCTTTTGAAAATCCAAATATACTACATCTACGGGTTCCCCTTTATCTACCCTGCTAGTAACATCCTCAAAATTCTAATAGATTTGTCAAACACTATTTCCCTTTCATAAAGCCCTGTTGACTTTGCCTAAACATATTATGATTTTCCACTTCCTTAATAAAGGATTCCAGTATTTTCTCGCCGATTGATGTCTAGCTAACTGGCCTGTAGTTCCATGTTTTCTCTCCCTCCTTTTTCTTGAATAACGGGGTTACATTTGCTACCTTCCAATCTGCTGGGACCATTTTAGAATCTAGAGAATTTTGGAAGATCCTAACCAATGCATCCACTATCTCTGCTGCCACCTCTTTTAGAACCCCAGGATGTAGGTCATCAGGTCCAGGGGATTTGTAGGCTTTTAGTCCTTTTTTTCTCTACTGATAATTACTTTAAGTTCCTCACTCAGCCCCTTGATTCCCCACTATTTCTGGTATGCTTTTTGTGTCTTCTACTGTGAAGACAGATACAAAATATTTGTTTAACACACCTGTCATTTCCTGATTTCCCCATTACAGTTTCTCCTGTCTCAGCCTCTAGGGGACCAACATTTAGTTTTGCTACTCCTTGCTTTTTACATATTTGTAGAAGCTCTTACAATCTGTTTTTATATTTCTTGCTAGTTTACTTTCATATTCAATTTTCTCTCCTCCATTTGTTTTTTGGTCATCCTTTGGTTTCTAAAACTCTCCCAATCCTCAGGCTTACTACTCTTCACAACATTATAGGCTTTTTTTAAACTCATACTATTCTTTAGTTAGCCATGGGTGGATCACTTTTCCCGTGGAGTTTTTATTTCTCAATGGAGTGTATGTTTGTTGAGAATGTTGAAATATTTCTTTAAATCTTGGTGAGTTTCTATAGTGCACCCTGTAGATAGTACATACTGCAGCCCAAGTGTGCCAGTGGTGGAAGGGATATGTATTGACTCCAGTCGAAGGGACACTGACCAAACAATGTCTTAGGTGGTGTTGAGCTGCTTTCGTATTGTGGGTGCGCCCATCCATGTGAGTGAGTGAGTGGGTGTTCCATCGCTCTCCTGAGTTGAGCCTTCTAGATTCTAGAGAAGCTTTTAAATGTCAGGTGATAAGCCACCTCTGAGTACCCAGGATCTGCTGTCCTTTTTGTAACCACAGTGTTGATGTGGCTGGTCCAGCAAATCTTCTGGTTAGTTGTGGCCTCCAAGATGTCTAGGACTTGGTGCTGTTGAAAGTCAAGTGTTGGTGGCTGGGCTTTTTCTCATTCAAGATGGTCATTACCTGGCATGTGCTGTACAACAGTGAGTGAAACTGGTGAACTGGGAGCATACTACGATATATTTCCAGATGCCCTGTGAAGGTCAACCAGGAAGAATGGGATCAAAAATTTATTTTAAAGTTGAAGCTGCTAAATTATAGACACTAGGTGGCTTCCTAGAGTGTTGGCAGATTGCAGCTAATATGTCATCTAGTTCTAAAATTGTATTGGACTTGAACACACAATCTAGGCTGACACTTCAATGCAGCTTTGAGGCAGTGTTGCATTGATGGAGTGTCATATTTCAGAGATGTTAAACTAAGGTTCTGCCTGCCTTCCAGGTGGATATAAGATTCTGTAACACTTTTGAAGAACAGAGGGTTCTCCATGTCCTGGCCAACGTTCCTTGGTAAATGAAAACCACTGGTCATTTTATTTGCTATTTGTCAGACCTTGTTTGAAAATTAGCTGCTGTATTGGTCCAAGTGCCTGCATTTAAGTAATTCATGACTGCAAAGTGCCTTGGTGCATTCAGAGGATGTGAAACATGCTATCTTTTGCGCTCTCTTTCTCTCTTCGCCCTTGCTCTTGCGCTGTCACCCTCAAGTATATTCTCTTATGGCCACTTGGCCTGTTTGGTTGCTGCTTTTTAGAATTGAGATCTCAAGTATTCAGCAGTCACATCATCTCTCCAACCTGGAGGCCTGCGCATGCAGTGGTTGAAGTGGCAATTGACATACAACTGACGACGGATTGTTGTCTCCTCATCCTCTTGGTCTCTGACAGTCATCGTCCTCTATCTCTGCAGTCTATCTCCATGGCATTGTTTGGTTCTGTTTAAACCAGTCTCATTACACAAATTGGGGTTGTATTCTCTAGAGTTTAGAAGGTTAAGGGGTGATCTGATCGAAGTTTATAAGATATTAAGGGGAACGGATAGAGTGGAGAGAGAGAAACTATTTCCCCTGGTTGGGGATTCTAGGAGTGGGGGGGGGGGCACAGGCTAAAAATTAGAGCCAGACCTTTCAGGAGCGAGATTAGAAAACATTTCTACACACAAAGGGTTGTAGAAGTTTGGAACTCTCTTCCGCAAATGGCAATTGATACTAGCTCAATTGCTAAATTTAAATTTGAGATAGATAGCTTTTTGGCAACCAAAGGTATTACGGGATATGGGCCAAAGGCAGGTATATGGAGTTAGATCACAGATCAGCCATGATCTTATCAAATGGCAGAGCAGGCACAAGGGGCTGAATGGCCTACTCATGTCCCTATGTTCCTAAAATTTTCTGCTATGACTATATAGTAACCTCCAGTGTACTCTGAGCTTTATCCTTGGCCCTCCTCAGTTATATGCTAGCCCTTTTTGAAAAATCATTTAAGTTCACAAGGTCAGCTTCCACCTGCTTGCTGCTGATATCCAGCTTTATCTTTTTATTAATCTGAAGGCTGGTACAGACTTTAACTGTTCATCTCATGGAGGAACTGAAATTTCCTTTGTTTGTGGACAAAACCAAAGCCACCACCTATGTGCCTCCAGTCTTAACTCCATCAACCTCCTTACCTTGTCAACAAAACTACATCCAGAGGTACGGAGCCTTGGTGTACTGCTTATCCAGTAAAGCTGAGTTCCTTAACCCATCAGACTAGGTGCGGCAAAACTGCAAGGGTTTCAATTTGATGGGTTTCTGCTTTAAAAAGATGTGCAGGATTGTAATGATTGCTGCAAATTTTATCAACACAAAACCTTTTTATGGAAATGGGCTGAACTGGTTGATGAGGAAACAAAGATCAATCTTGGAGCATAAATATGGAATGTCCAAATTTTTGGAATGATAGAATTATTGGATTGTGTGAGTGAGCCAAAAGCAGGAAGTTTCAACATCCTTTTTACTTCTATTCCTAAAATTTTGTATCTAGCAATGAAAGCATTACATTTTGTTGATTTGGGCATGTTGGGTTTTGCTTGGGTAATTTGGAGTGAGTGAAATGCAAGTTCATGGTCACATGGTATATGCATATAATTGCTGTCTCATTGTAGTACTAGGCAGTTCCATAGGGTGGCATGGAACTATAGTAATAAATTAACATGGAAATGTGTTTTTCTCATGCCTCCCCGAAGGAGCGATTGCTAATGGTTTTGCATTTTCAAGATGTTAATTTTAAATGTGCTGCATTTTTTAAAACTAGTATCCTGCATAATTTAAATTGTGTTTTGAAGCTGCATACATTGTGCACTTAAATTGATTATGCATTAAACCTGTGCTGTGTAGTTGGCTGTAACACCTTTAGATATGATCTCAAACCTAGAGATCATTGCCATGGTTACCGACTTTATTGCTTGTTCCCTATGAATCCCTCAAGGACATAATGGCATCACTGAAAGCAGGGAAAGGCAAAAAACAATTAAAGGGGCACTGCCTTGGAAATGTTTGAATCTTTTGAGAACTAGAAGAGCACTGTCTTTTAAGCATGTCCTATACAAATAGTGGTGTAATTGTATCCTATATTCAAATTTGAATATATTAAACCGAATAATTTCATGTAAATTCCTTGTAAATCTGTCTGGTCTTAAACTACTTGTTCTCCAAGCTGTGCCATTCTGCATGGTCTGGATTGCTCAGAAGAAAGGGAAATCTAGTTTGCCCAACTTCATTTTGAAGTATTTAGAAACTGGCTTCCCTTTTTTGGTGCATTTTCAGAACTGGACACTGTGTTCAAGGTGCAGCCTAACCACAGCACTATAGGGTTTGATTGTTGACTCCCCAACTTGTATTCAACTGTTGCAGCTGTGTGGTTGAATCTAATGGTTTTTTGCTGCTCTACATTGTAGAGACATATTCACTGTAGAGTTGACTGAGCGTCTTAGCCAGGATGAAGTTGAAAAATCTATTTCAACACCATTTTATGGAGTACACATTTTTCCTTTGCACTAAATTTGACCTGCCATTGTTCTGCCCACTTGCATACCTTGTCTAACAACTCCTGTAATTTCTGAGTTGCCTCCTCTGATTCCATGGCCCTTTTGGAGTTTGATATCGTCTGCAAATGCGACCACTTTGTGTTGTGTATCTGAATCCAGGTCATACATGTAAATGAAAAACAGTTCAACTGTGGCAATCTTTCATTTCCTCAAGGAGATTGGTTAGACAAAATTTTCCTCTTAATCCATGCTGATGGCTGTTTGGTTATTGTTGTACAAATTATTCTCGTTGACTTCTGAGAATTAATTCCATTATTTTAGATGGAATGGGAGTAAAGCTGATGGGTTTGTAGTTGCCCCTGTCACTTTTTTTTGAATATGGGTACCACATTCGTCTGTTTCCAATCTAATGGTATTGCCGCAGTGTTCAATGACTCCCTCATAATGATTCAGTGCTTCACAGGTCTCCAAGTTTCTCTCAGCACTCTGGGATGCATACCACCTATTCCTGGGGATTTATTTGTTCAGAGCCATTTAGATTATCTAGAACTTCCATCTTATTTGTAATGTTGTCATGGATTATATTTAGGACATCTTTTTCTGGTGAGGGTGTGTTGCTCATATCTTCCCTTGTGTATACTTGGAGTTTCATGCCCATTTTGTGAGTGATTTTCACTGCTTCTCAGCCTGCCCTCCTGTGGTGCTGAGAATCTTTTTGTTGCTATGATTGGCTTCAGCTGCTATACCTCTTTCAAGGTATCACACTACCTTTAATCACTCTTAACATGTTTATACATTTTCATGTTTATCCCAGTGAATGCCATCTCCTTTCTCCCTGCAGGATTTATAAATGAAAGAACTTGCATTCATACAGTACCTTTTCACTTCCTCTGGCCATAAAGCACTTCACAGCTAATGAAGTCTTTTTTAAAGTTGTCATGGTGTAATGTTGGAAAACGTGACCACCAATTTGCACATAGCAAGGTCCCACAAACTCAAAGGTAAAAGACCAGATAATCTGTTTTAACTGATGTTTAATTTTGGCCAGGACACTGGGAGAAATCCCATTCTCTAAATAGAAATCAGGCAGATTCTCTAACTGGTGGGTAACCTGCACCACTAGATTACTGTGAAAGGCAGGATGAAAATCTACCTAATAATATCTATATTCTGGGGCTATTGTAGATTAAAACTAGCTAAGTCATTTCCTGAGCATGAACTTTGTATTTAAACTCTTTGTACAGTGATAGATGGAAAGAAAGATGCCAAGACAATGATGCCTTATAGACAAAAATCCTTCATTTATCACATAACTCACCCCTTTGAACTCACATGCAGAGTCCCAATGGAGTGCTATTGTGGGGATGAAGGTTATGTGGAAGAAGGCACTATCTTGGGAGTTTTCTGGGTGTACACAATTCTGGCTCTACTTGCAATGTTGTAAGTAATTAAACTGATGCCTTAGCTTACTGATCCGTTAGACTCATACTGATGTAGTTTATCAGAGTTCTAGAAGGCAATATGGGCAAATTTTTGGGCTTCATTTTAAAGGGAAAATGTTCCATCCATGAAGTCAAGCTGTGATTTTTTTTTTTCCCTGTTCTTGGCTTACTGCCAGCAACACTTGACAGAATCAACATTGTGTGCGTGCACTGGCTCAAGTGAGGGCCAAATGATTTTTTATAAAAAAAAAAATTTCCTTACCCTTTCCCTGGCAATGATTGTAAAAACATCGGAGTTATCCATAAGTTTAACATGTATTTTCAATAACAATACATTTTGGCAATTTAATGCAGTTTGGCCCAGGACAAATGCAAAATATTGGTCTAAATACAAAACACATCGCTAACAGGTAATGAATGATGTCACTAACAGTCCATCTGACTGGCAATTTTGACTTTTTTTTGAAGTGTAAGGAAGTTTTGGGGGGGGGAAAAAAGGAATTGGGACTGTTTTTGACAGATTAACCATATCAACCTTAAATAGAAGGATTTCAACTACATGGTGGGTAATGCTCAAAACTGGGAATGGTAATATTTTTCTCAGTATTTAGTACTGATGCAATATGTAAAGCTCACCTGGAACCACCCAACTACAGCAGTATGCACTTGTTAAAGCTTCGTTTGTAGTTAAAACATTGAACAGTATTATGAAAAATCTGCAGGAGCTTTATTGGGTGTGGAAAACTTGATTGCTTTTGGTGTGTACAGTACATGTCGTCTCTCTTTTGGTCACGAACTGGAAGAAAACTTTTCCTAGTTTAACTCCTGCCAGAAGAGCAATTTAAGGTTGAGTTTGCTTTTTAAAACTAAAATGTAATAAAATTGCCTTATTTCTTAGATGAACAAGAAGGAATTTCTATTAAAGCAAAACCAAGGCTTGCGTCAGTCAAAACTGCTTTGAACTTGGGAGTTAATACAGTAAAAAGCACACCCAGGTCCAAACTGCCAGTACCAGCTTTTGGGTTGCAACGAGTCAACAGCTCGTCATCAGTCAGCAGTTGTGTGTCGGTTCAGAGCACTTGCAGTAATAAATGTAAGTGTTCTTATTTGTTAGCCTTCCTGTTGAAAAGCTTTTAATAGAGTATAATTTGTTTAATGTTTAGTGATAACTGTAACTCCAGACATTTATGTTTCAAATCGGTAACATTTTAATGTGTGCCTTAGTCTTGCACTCTGTTTAAAACTTTTTTTTGGGTGCAAAAATTTAAAATGTATGTTTGCTGCCAAAGTGGTTGTGTATTCTGCAGAATTTTTTTTCTCTCAACTATGTCAACTGAGTCAAATACCTTCAAATCTGTTCTGAAACATAGTTTTTTTTTCCAACATGGTTATCACCATGAATTCTAATACATGCTGGCAAAAAATATTTAGTATATAGAACCAGAAATATTGGCCAGTAAAATCCTTACTCATCTAATCTAATTGTGGACAACTGGTGCCCTATTTCTCCTAAACTGGAAAAAGTATGCATTTTCTTTTATTTTCAGAATGTGCACTTGGCTGAGAAGTTAATTCAAATGGTTCCATCTTCACTCTTAATTTATCGCCTCAATGACAGCCATGCAACAGCTGTTATTTCTGATCTGGAATGCGCTGCCTGAAAGGGTGGTGGAAGCAAATTTGCAGGGCTGTGGGGAAAGAACAGAGCAGTGGGACTAACTGGATAGCTCTTTCAAAGAGCCTGCACAGTAACGATGGGCCCAATGTCCTCCTTTTGTACTTGATTATTCTAAGATTCAAGGTAATTTTGCAATAAGCTTGCAATACAGCAATGAATAGGTTAATGTGAATCTTCTACATTAAGCAGAGCCCACTAACCAGCATTTGGTGTTGGCACAGACTTTTACTTGTCTAACAAAACAAACTAGTATGGTTGAAGTGACAGTTTATGTAGTGTACATTGTGAGGTGGTATTTGCTCAAGCTTCACATGTTAAATAGCTTAATAACATCCAGCCAAAAAGAAATTGAAAGAAATGGTTTCATGAATTTGGTTGTGGTTTTTTTTGATGCAACTGTTTTTAATGTCTATCTGTCTCTAGTTTAAATGCTGAAGTGTAATGTGCTCCTAAGAAGAAATGAGCATTCCACAGCAACACCCAGGAACAAAAGCTACCTAGCAATAGGATTGTGTATAAGAATGATCCACTGTTCTGTAACAATAGCAGTGAATAAAAAAGATGTGCATGTAAATAACCATTATAGTAAAAACCCATTCAAAAAATTGAGGGTGTAATTTATACAAATTTGCTACAAATTTTAAAATTCAGGGTGTCTATGCAAATGTCTAAAGGATGCGGCACAAAAATGCCTGTTAATGCAGTTTTTAAATGAAGCTTGGATTCTATATGCTGCTGTTCTGTTCTTTGTTTCCTTTGATTGGCCATCTCTTTGTGCGTGTGTGTAGCTAGAGCACAGCACACATGCATGCCTAGCAAATTAGTTTATTTCCACTCTATTTCACTGAGGGTCAGCGTAGGAAATGGCAGCATGAACAAGGGTGAAATGTTCCGTCTGCGTCTGCTTGATTTTGGACCATTTCAATGACTGTACTAGGAGGACTTCGAAGCTGCACTCACACCACTTTTTCTCCACGTATTTTCTCCAATTCTACACTCGTGCCACCAAACACTTCAGGAAGTCGTAGTGATGTCATGTTTGTGACCTTTCTATTAATTGGATCTTATAGTTTCTGTATTGTTCCTTTGTTAGCAGTCTTCATTGCGCGACCTAAATACCAGCACTTAAAAAGTAAGTTATCAATGGTGTTGAAGCAAAGCTGTTTTCCTTGCAGATGAACTGTTTGTTGTCCTAATTGATTTTTAATAAATGGAAATTTTGTTGAATTATGAATTTTACTTGAGCTTGAAATCTAAAATTAAGGATCTGACATAGTTACAAGATGGGGAATGGCAGTGCAAAGGCAGTTGCATTTTTTTGTGATGGTGAAAAACATTACTACAGAAACAGATGGATTCCTCTGGGACCAGTTTATGCTGTGATCTCAATGGTTATGAATGAATTGTAACCCTAAAGGCAGATGAGCAAATGTACAATTTTATTTCTGATGGTTATTCTGTGCTTTGTATTTAACAAACCAAAGCAAATTGTAAACATGTGTGAAATGGTTATTGCATAGCTGCTTGGAATACAAAACCAAAGGGTAATTACTGCAGGTTAAACAAGATGATGTATTCTTGTTTCATTGGTAAAGCACTTAAGCTTTTTAGAGTAAATCTGTGCGGAGCTTTTGCCAAAAAAAAAATTGTCAAAGGCTAGCTTCAATTTCATGAGCAGGGGGAGGTACTTTGTGCGGCAGATCAATTGATCTGTGAAATTAAGTATGCTGTCAACCAAAACTGACGTCCTGCGGGTAAAACCTTGTCATGTGACTTCTATTCTTGCAATATAACTGCTTCTGTTTGTAGGACGAATACTTCAAATGTACATGACTAAAATGGAAATCTCGTACTTTCGTTTACTGTTCCATTTGTGTAAAGCATATAGCTAGCATAAATTGTTTTATACAAAAGGAGATGTTACTGAAATGAATTTGCATTAGATATAGTTTCGCAGTTGTGGGTTTGTTTGCTTGTTGAATTGGGGTAAACTGTAATGTGCTGTGGTGGACCAACAACACTCATAAATGAGAACACAAATGTGTATTGATCAGATTTTAGAATTAGTTCAGAGACGACTCCTGTTTGGGCAGGGAAGGGAGCAGATGTGCCAAATGTTCAACTGAAAAATTGCTTCCAAATGAGATCTCTTCAGAAATATTTAGGAACAGGTGTAGGCCATTCAGCCCCTCGAGCCTGTTCTGCCATTTGATAACATCATGGCTGATCTGTGCTCTAACTCCATATACCTGCCTTTGGCCCATATCCCTTAATACCTTTGGTTGCCAAAAAGCTATCTATCTCAGATTTAAAATTAGCAATTGAGCTAGTATCAATTGCCGTTTGCAGAAGAGAGTTCCAAACTTCTACCACCCTTTGTGTGTAGAAATGTTTTCTAATTTCGCTCCTGAAAGGTCTGGCTCTAATTTTTAGACTGTGCCCCCTACTCCTAGAATCCCCAACCAGCGGAAATAGACTCTCTATCCACCCTATCTGTTCCCCTTAATGTCTTATAAACTTTGATCAGATCACCCCTTAACCTTCAAAACTCCAGAGAATACAACCCCAATTTGTGTAATCTCTCCTCGTAACTTAACCCTTGAAGTCAGCGTATCATTCTAGTAAACCTACGCTGCACTCCCTCCAAGGCCAATGTGTCCTTCCGAAGGTGCGATGCCCAGAACTGCTCACAGTACTCCAGGTGCGGTCTAACCAGGGTTTTGTATAGCTGCAGCATAACTTCTGCCCCCTTGTACTCCAGTCCTCTAGATATAAAGGCCAGCATTCCATTAGCCTTATTGATTATTTTCTGCACCTGTTCATGACACTTCAATGATCTATGTACCTGAACCCCGAGGTCCCTTTGGACATCTACTGTTTTTAACTTGTTACCATTTGGAAAGTACCCTGTTCTATCCTTTTTTGATTCAAAATGGATGACCTCATATTTGCCTACATTGGATTCCATTTGCCACAGTTTTGCCCATAAGTCTGATTTTTACCCATTTCAATGCAAGGTATCTGGAGCAGCAGGAGATGGGTCACAGTTACATTATGAAGGAGGTAACGGCTGTTAATAGTCCAAAAGTATAATCTGCAAAGCTCGAGTGACTGCTATGGTTTGAAAAGGTTTGAGGCACCCAAAGTTCTGGCTCAGACCATTTCTTTCAGCTTACAGCTTTACTTGACATTATATCTTTTATAACAGTTGACTGGCACAGTATCTGGGGAAAGCACAAAGCCCCCGTATGCATGTCATTGGAGGATGGGCCTCTAATCTGTGTAGTGTACTATATGCCCATCTTCAGTAGATACTTAATGTTGTGTAATTTAAAACCAAGTGACTGGTTGCTATAACTGGAAGTGAAAACCTCTTTTTCCAGCTACAGTTGCTTCAACTAATCGGGGAGGAGATGGCCCTAGGAAATGTGTGCTGTCTGCATGCACTAGCAGTATTCGAACGCAATCCACAAAATCAATCCAGAAAAATAAGTCCGTTTCTGTGAAGACCCCATGCAGAGGTAGGTGTTCAATCAAACTGTGCGAAGAACAATGTGTAAAAACCTATGACTACAAATTTACTGTTCAATTTATATCCAACCAAATTTGTGAATAAAACTAATTTGGAAGATGACAGTTTTAAAACCAAACTATCAAATGGTGAAGCAGCACACTGTTTTTGGTAGTTTTCGACTTTCCTGGAAGACATTTGTATAATTGTGGAAGTGACATCAGTACATTTACTTTTAAGCTTTGTTACTGGAGAGGTTCTGGAACAGCCCTAATCGGCTAAAATGACTCTGCTCTGAGACAGTTATATTGACCATAATCTGACCGTGTCGATTTGCAAACCTGGAGCTCCGCAGATGACTTAGCCTGTGAGGAGTTCAACCTATAGCATAGACCTGGAATGTAACATGGGTCTTTCCTAACCTCACTTGGTTAATAATGTGGACAATGTTGAGTTTGATGCAGATGGTTTATAATGGAGGGGGTAAACATGTCTTTCCTGCGCACCAGTTCAAATTCTTCCACCACCCCCCCCCCCCCCCCCAAACTTTGGGGGCATGGGGCTAGAAATACTAGGGTGTGAACACTGAATACGTAACTAGCGTTGGCTATGATGCCCCTTTTTTCATTTCTCTTGCCCCTCCTCTCTCTGCTCCACCACTCCATTCCCACACACAAGTAGTCCACAGACAATCACTGTCACCTTCATGCATGAAGAATGGCCATTTTGGCGATGTTCTGGAGGATGACCAGCACCTGTCCATCCATAGTCCAACAAGGTCCCAATGCGTACTGGAGATAGGGAGGAAAGAACAGACCCCAACCAATAGATCACTCTTTGCTTTTCACACATTCTGTTGCAGTCACTGCCGACTATGCATTTTATACAAGCCCAAGATTCTGGTAGCCTATTTTCATGGCCACCATAAGGTGAAGCACTACAGCCAGAGCAAACTAATTCCAGGTTGCTATCTAAGTCAAGACAGCAAGTTTGAATTCATAACTTAGTTCTCTGCATCATTTGCAAATGGGCAAGCATTTCTGTTCTATCTGCCAGTTGAGCTTTTACAATGGCACAAGATGCTTTCCCACCTCTCCATATTTTCCCACCGTGGTGGATATTTATGTCTTGGTGGTGGAAGGTAAATCATGAAGCTGTTAGGTCAAATGTAGCTTTGTGTTTGAGAGAATATGATGCTGTTCTGCCCTTTGTGCCACATTATTAAATTGTGTGGCATCTGCAGATTTGGGAGAAATATTGGTCTGGAGTTTCTTTATATCCTGGTTTTCCTATAACAAGTAGGACTTTAAAATGAGAATCCAAGTAGCAAACTGGCCAAGTGCACTGATCAGCACATCTCTATAAATCACTTCTTTTGTATTCACTTTCTTCTAGTTCAAACATCTAGTATTTTAAAGCTATTTAAAATGGGACTGGAGCACAAGAACTCTTGCTTCAGCATTGAAAGGGATAATAAGTTATTCCCTTTTTTAGGTAGGGGAAGATCCCATACAACAGATGTCCAACCTTTTCGGAACAGGGGGCTGAGTACAGGTGCTACATCGTAACTGCGAAACCCCATATACAAACAATCTAAACCTGCCACTCCCATGCCCACCTAAACCCCTGATAAAAAAATTATCTGGCTTGTTGTACCTGTTTATATGGTCTTGCCAACTTGACCTGCTCCACCATCACCTGCTGCTCTGTCCTCCTTGGCTTGGTGTGATCTATCACTGTTTCCATTGTTTGTACTTGCTGCTGCCACCACTTCTGTAACATCCCAGGCCTGGAGGAATGATTTTAATCCTGATTGGTGTATAAAAAAGCCTATTCCATCCCCTTTCCTCCTCCCTCTTTTCCTCCCACCGCCCCCCCCCCCCCTCCTCAACCAAAAAAAAACTGGCCTAAGCCCACCAGGGAGCAGTCTTTTCTAATCCTTGTGGCCTGAGGTTTGAAGAGTTAAGTCAGATTGCCAGTGTACATGGAGAAGAAGAAACTGCAGGTTGGGTGAAGTATTGTGCAGGTTGGGTGAAGTATTGTGCAGGCTGGATTCAGCTTGTGGGTCATCAGATAACAGTATATCTGTTTAATCTGGCTTGGTTTAATAGTTGCACAAAATCAACCTTCCATTGAAGAATCATGTTTGGCCTCGAAGGGTCAGTTATTTTGTAGTTAGTGATCTCATTGGTAGCCATAGTATGCATTCACAGCCAAAAATACCTCATTTATGCTATCTGGCTGCAATTTGGACTGTCTGATCCAGGAGTAAGTTCTCTGCATGCTCTACTCTTAGAAGAAATAGGAGCAGGAGGAGGCCATATGGCCCCTCAAGCCTGCTCCACCATTCAATGGCTGATCTTTGACCTCAACTCCACTTTCCCGCCCGATCCCCATAATCCCTTGATTTCCCCTAGAGTCCAAAAATCTATCGATCTAAGCCTTGAATATATTCAATGACTCAACATCCACAGCCCTCTAGGGTAGAGAATTCCAAGGATTCACAACCCTCTGCATGAAGACATTCCTCCTTTATCCTGCGACTATGCACCCTAGCTCTCGACTCTCCAGCCATGGGAAACAATCCCTCAGCATCTACCTTGTCAAGCCCCCTCATTCTTGTGTTTCAATGAGATCACCTCTCATTCTTCTAAACTCGAGACTATAGGCCCATTTTACTCAACCTCTCTTACCCCAGGAATTAATCTAGTGAACCTTCTTTGGACTGCCTCTAAGGCAAGTATATCCTTCCGAGATAAGGAGACCAAAACAGTACACAGTGCTCCAGGTGAAATCTCACCAAAGCCCTGTACAACTGTAGTAAGACTTACTCTTTCCTAATTGCATGCTGTACCTGCATACTAACTTTTTTGTACAAGGATACCCAAGTCTCTCTGAACACCAACATTTAATAGTTTCTCAATTTAAAGAACATTCTGTTTCTATTCTTACTACTGAAGTGGATCACAATTCCCCCACATTATACTCCATCTGCTGCCACCTTGCCCACTTACTTAATCTGTCTATATCCCTTTGCAGACTGTGTCCTCCTCACAGCTTACCTTCCCACCTAGCTTTGCATGGTTAGCAAACTTGGATACATTATACTCGGTCCCTTCATCTTAGTCATTAATATAGATTGTAAATAGGTGAGGCCCAAGCACCATTCCTTGTGGCACCCAGCTAGAGTTACAGCCTGCCAACCTGAGAGTGGCTGTTAAAATTTGTATGGGAACACTAAGTATTTGTAAACCCAGGTTCACATGACACTAGACTTGTACTCCATGCCATGTCAAAGGATTTCATTTCACATCGTTCACCTGACGAAGGGGGAAGCCTCCGAAAGCTTGTGAATTTAAAATAAAATTGCTGGACTATAACTTGGTGTTGTAAAATTGTTTACAAAGCTCAAGTAGTGTGAGACTTCCTCTTAGTGGGAGGAGCAGTTCAAGACCCCATCAAGTTGAGAATCCAGTGTTTGTATTGCTACAAAGCAGTGTGACTGCATCCTGAAGAGATCAATCTGCACCTTTCAAATTCCAAGTTGTTGTTTGTATGAAAGGGGATTTCCTTACCAGCCCATGATTTTAAGGAATACCTTCCAAATTTTGTTTTCCCTTTTTTTGCCTGCTTGGAGTGGCCATTGTACTTGGAGTAAACTAATGAATACTAAATGCTCTTTGGTCACAGATCATTATTACTGTTCATTTCAAGTAACTTTAAATGTGTGTTTCCTATAAAATGTACAAGTTTTGAATATGGTGTTATTTTAAACAGGATTTCTGATTTTTGTTTTTTTAAGTTAGTGTGTAGAGTTTGAGATTCCAACCAATATTTTCCAGTTTCTGGATTAATCTGTACCAGCCAGGCTAATTTTTGCAAATTTTAATTTTTTAAAAAACAGGAGCATACAGAAATTTCTTATCAACTCCCAGTCAAATCCTTCCAGGATCTGCTTCAAAGTCTGCAAGACAGCTGGGCATTTCGGGTCACAAGTTGAAAGGTAACTGAAATTTGCTAAATTTTTTTTGGTTCAACAGCTAGATTTGGTGGTAGCTGTAAAATTAATTCTGTGTTTCTTCCCAAAACTCGAGCTTTTTGTTTGGGTGGGAAGGAGGCAGAAGAGGGACAAAAATTGGGTTCACAGATGCCACTATGAACTGGATGTGGATTTTAATATTCCCTCTTGCTTGGCTGACTTTGTAGTCAGTGTTTTTGACTACGTGCAGCATTTTAAGCACACATGCAGGTAGATGGGTTGTGATATGAATTATTTGCACAAGTTGATATGAGAATCGTGGCATAATTAATGTGTTGACTATCCAGGTGTGGACCAGTAATTTAATCAACCAGTTATGATTATAAAAATCCTATGGTTATTGCACCTGGAAAATGTTGGCCAAATGTGGAAAGAATTGCTGAGGTAAATTTAACACTTGATGGTTATATTCTACATCTGGAGTGCACATGACTGACAAACGAAAAAAAATTAGTACCGCTATGCTTTTGATATGAATTAATCTGCAACTCCAGCTGTAACATCATCTTCCCCTAATGCAAACATCTGGCATTTTAATATTGTAACGTAGTAACCACTATAAAAGGATTGTTTTTATTTTGCTGTTTTATTCAGCTGCTACCTCCTATTTTCCATTTACCTCCCTTCAATATTTAATGTACAAAAAATCTTTTTGGCAAAAATGACACTGCTTTTTTTCACTAGTGAATGCTAATTTTGCAACCGACATAATCATGTTTTGACTGATTAAAACAAGCTGTAGGGACTTCAACACCTAACCTGTAAAATGGTTGCTGTTTTCTTGTTTTTAAAGGCTGAAAATGTTAAGGACATAATGGATAATATAGGCTGCTAATCTGTTTGGACGAGAGTTTTGATTCCACTTCCTCAATGGCACCTGCCAATGCAACATATTTTGGATCAAAAAAAATGTATTTGAGAACAGTAGTAACTTGAGCTGAATATCTATGCTTGCAATGATTAAAATTATGTAGCATAAATGAAGCGGTTAACGTGCAAACTGACTTTTCAGCAAAGCCCTGATTCCAAGTTGGGATGCATTTATATAAGAAGGGAAGAACTTGCATTTATATAGCATCTTTCGTGACCTCAGGATGTCCCAAAGTGCGTTACCTCCAAACAAGTACTTCTAAAGTGTAGTCACTGATGTCATGTAGGATACGCGGCAGCCAATTTGCACACAGCAAGGTCTCTCAAACAGCAATGAGATAACCAGGTAATCTGTTTTTCAGAACTGTGGCGTCTGTGCCACAAAAAACTGCTTTGTACCAATGGTAGTGAGTGCAGTCTCCTTTCCTGTTTGTTTGCCATTCGAGGGGAATTCCCAAATTCTTCCCTCTACATTGGCCCAAAGTTTTGTCTCCAATGTCTGCCTTGGCTCGGTGGCAGCGCGCTCGCCTCTGAGTCAGAAGTCCCACTCCGAGACATGAGCACATAATCCAGGCTGATATTTCAGTGCAGTACTGAGGGAGTGCTGTACTGTCGGAGGAGCCATCTTCAGGTTGAGACAGTAAACCATCTGCCCCATCAGGTGGATGAAAAAGATCCCATTGCACTATTCGAAGAGCAAGAGAGTCCTCCTGGTGTCCTGGCCAATAGTTATCCTTCAACCAACATCCATTAAACAGATTATCTGGTCATGTATCTCACTGCTGTTTGTGGGACCTTGCTGTCTGCAAATTGGCTGCCACATTAGCTGACATTACAACAGTGACAACATCCTTCTGTCCAGAACAGTTATGAGAGTAGGTGTCTGAAGTGTTCAACTGCTGTGTCAGTGGTGCTGGTTCCATCTGTGGCATAGTGATCCATTTAATAGGTTCAAATACCTGGGTGCCCCAATGATTTCATAGGGACAGAAATAGGCCATTCAGTTTCTTGAGCCTGTTCCACCATTTCAATCCGATCATCGCTGATCTGTAAGTCAACTCCATTTAGGCACCTTTTTGATCCATGTCCCTTGATACCCTCTGAACAAAAATCTACCAATTTCAGTCCTGAAATTTCAATTGATCCAGCATCCACCGCCTTCTGGGGAGGGAAGGAAAGAATTCCAGATTTCCAGTACTGTTTGTGAGATGTTTCTCCTGATTTCACCCCTAAAATGGCCTAGCTTTAATTTGAAGATGATGTGTCCTTGTTCTGGATTCTTCCACTGGAGGAAATAATTGCTCTGTATGGACCCTATCCAATTCCTTTTATCATTTTATACACCTCAATCTTCTAAACTCAAAGGAATACAAGCTAAGTGTATGCAACATGTATTCATAATTTCACCCTTTTAAGACTTGGTATTAATCTGGTGAATCTGTACTGTATCCTCTTCAAGGCCAATATATCCTCCATTGAGGTAAGGTACCCAAAACTGAATGCAGTACTCCAGATGGGGTCTGACCAAGGCAATGTACAAATAAAGCATAACTTCCTCCTGTTTATATTCTAGCCCCATTGAGATAAAGGCCAACGTTCCATTAGCCTTTTTGATTACTTTTATAGCTCTGCATTTGCTTTTAGTGATGTGTACATGGACACCCACATCCCTTTGCTCTTTTACAGTTCCCAGTCTCTTGGCGTTAAGAAAATATTCTGATTTCTGTTTCTGATCTATAGTGGACAACCTCACACTTCCTCCACATTGAACTCCATCTACCGTTGTTTTACCAACTCACTCTGTCAATGTCCCTTTGTAACTTCCTGCTCCCATCTGCACTACTTATTGTGTCTCCTACATTACAACAGTGGCTAAATGTCAAAATACTTCATTGGTTGGAAAGTGCTTTAAGACATCCTGAGGTTGTGAAAGGCACTATCGATGCAAGCTTTTTTTCTTCTGCAAACTCAGACATAGAAATATCTCCTCCTTCGTCCAAATCCTTAATCTATATGGTTGAAAAGCTGAGGCCCCAGTGCAGATCACCGAGGGGCACCACTTGTCACATCCTGCCAATCAGAGAATGTTCCCTTTAACTCTACTTTGAATTTCTTACCGTCCAGTGAATTGCTTACCTGTGTCACAAGGTTACCTTCAATTCCATGAGCTTTTATTTTTGCTACAGCATAAGGTACATTTGCAAGGAAGTTATGCTAAACCTTTTTTATTCATTCATGGGATGTGGGTGTTGCTGGCAAGGCCAGCATTTATTGCCCATCCCATTTATAAATCAGTGGCTAGGCTGCAGCTGGTGCGTGGTGTTCCATTCTGGGCACCACACATTAGAAAGGGTGTTAAAGCTTTGGAGAGGGTGCAGAGATTTACTGAAATGGTACCAGGGACGAGGGGCTTCAGTTATATGGTGCAACTGGCGAAGCTAGGTTTGTTCTCCTTGGAGCAGAGAAGGTTAGTGCAGATTTAATAGAGGTCGTTCAAAATTATGGAAGATTTTTATAAATAAGGAGGAACTGTTTCCATTGGCAGGAGGGTCGATACCAGAAGAGAGATTTAAAATCATTGGTAAAAGAACCAGAGGGGAGATCAGAAAGAGTTATGCTCTGGTGCAAGTCGATTCAATAGTAACTTTCAAAAAGGACTTGGATATAAAATTGAAACGGAAGAATTTGCAGTGCTATGGGGAAAGAGCTAATTGGATAGCTCTTTCAAAGAGTTGGCACAGGCATGATTGGCTGAATGGCCTCCTTCTGTGCTTTATGATTCAATGATATGTTGTGTGGAATCTTATCCAATCCCTTCTGGAAGTCCATATAGGCAATAACACACCCTTCCCTGTCCACCATTGTTAGTCACCTCAAAAGATTGTTACATTAGTCAGACATGACTTACCCTTTGCATCCATGTTGACTCCCTTCAATCAGTTCATACATGTTCAAGTGCTCAGTCACGCTGTCACTGATAGACTAAATGAATAGGATTGTTGAGCAAATGGAGCTTGATGGAGTCAACTGTATATAGCACTGCTGGCTGTGCAAGAACCCTTTTGAAAGAATCTGTGCAGGATGTTGTAACTATTGCACTAGTGCCAAGTAGAACGTCAAGGTGACACCAAGCATGAATAGTCATACACATATGCTGTAATATTGCCTAAACTTAATTGCTGATGAGTGTTCAGCTGAGCTCTGTTTTGGGATTTTGGGCAAATAGGTCCAAGAAATTGAGAGAGGTATTTACCATGCAAGAAGTGTTGCCAAACAAAAGGTGGATTACTTTCAATTTAGTTACAGTAGTCATTCTCCAATTTAAGGTTGGGTTACATGCAGCATTTGCCCTTCTCTTCCCATATAGACTGGTTTGTGAGGTTTAACTAGATGTGAAGTTTTTGTCAGGTGTGGCCACATTTAATTTCAGGCATGCTCACAGGGTGATTATATACTTCATTTATTGTAAGAGATTTTAGACTTTTCAGATCTTGAATCTATGTAGTCTCTGCAAATTTCCAACCAGGAGAATTTTAATTGAGTATTCTAAGGAAGTTTCTTTTAATATGTATGTGGTGAATATCTAAAAGTTGTAATTGTTTGTCTAAATCCTTGGGCTAAGATGTTTTTGTCTGAGGCAAAAATGACTCTGCAAGGAGGAGAAAGAAGCCATTGAAGTTGTACTGAGGGATTGGTCCTATGATTCTTGCTCAAAAACTCTGGGCAAGTATCCCTTTTTTTCTGCTAGTTTTTTTGTCTGCTTATATGCTTGAGCATATCATGTCATAACTGTAGACCAGTACATGGTTACTAATTCTCATTTGAAGATGGCTACAGCATTTGGAGGTAAGTAATGATGTGTTTGTTGTACTTTTGGCTTCATCACTGTGTAATTGACTTTATTCCTGCAGAAATGGCATTGTGATTAAATGGTGTTTTGGATCTGACTAGTTTTGAGCATAGATGGAGAATTTTTCTTCAAAATGCACGACATATTTGTGGCCTTGTCCACGAGAATTAGTTTTGATTTTTAAGCTGAATATTTTTGCTTTTCTTTTTAAAAGAGGTGTTATAATTGAATTTGTCAATTAGCAAGAGTATGTACAAGGAGTAAGTAGTTTAGTTTATTCTACAATGAGCTGACTAGCTAATTATGAAGTTGCAAGTGAGTTATGATTGCAGCCTAAAATGCTATTTTGTATATCTATAGCTCAATCGTTTATTGTGTTCTTAATATACTGAAGGAACTTAAATTGAAATCACTATGGCATGCAGGTTATGGAATGATCTGGTGACATTGTGAACCTTAGTCAATACTTCTTTCTCCCCTATCCATTCTGTTTTAAATTGTGACATCACCTGTAGTTCAAACTGTTATGGAAGTTGATCTTTTTGCTGTGCATGAGGGATTCAATATGTGGATGTTTGGCAACATTCTTTGTCATGTATCATGACTGTTAGATGTTTAGTTTTGGCTGCCTTTGGGAGATTATTTAAGTAAAGTTTTTTTTAAAAAAAATAACTTAAACTTTCAAACCATTTTGCAGCTCTACTTAGTTTGAGATAGTAGTATTTCATTCAAATTTGACAACAAAAACCTGGAGATGCTGGAAATCTGTGAAAACAAAGAAAATGATGGTAATATATAGGTCCTTCATTAAAGAGAAAGTACACAATATTTTGGGCTACACCCCAAACCTTTTTCTCAACAAATGCAGTTGTGTTTTGTATTTCCAGCATATTGTTTCGGAATGCCAGGATCCATATCCACTTCTGTGAAAGTTGATCAGCAATGTACCGATCAAAGAAGTTAGCACAATGACTGTGCCTTATAGCTATGATATCTAATGTCTGTGCCCCAGCAAGCAATACAATTAGTGACAAATTTTGTGACCCTGTATTTGCAACTTTTTTTCTGTGTGCTGAGCACAACTCAGTTACTCAAGTTTCATCACCCAGGTATGTCTTGATATCAAACCAAAATAATATTGTCCATTACTATCTGTTTCTGGACTTGGAGAAATTTGCAGCATTTGTCACAGGATGTTTTTGAGACTTGAGGGAAGTATACAGTGCTGTCCCTCAGGGATCAGTATTAGAATCACTGGTCTTTTTGATAGAGAATTGTTATAGCACAGAAGGAGGCCATTTGAGCCTGTGCCAGCTCTTTGTAAGAGCAAGCCAGTTAGTCCCATTCCCCTGCTCTTTCCCCTTAGCCCTGCAAAATTTTTTTCCCCTCAAATATTTATCAATTACTTTTTAAAAGCCACGATTGAATCTGCTTCCACCACCCTTTCAGGCAGCACATTCCAGGTTTTTCTCATGTTGCTTTTGGTTCTTTTGCCAATCACCTTAAATCTGCTTCCTCTGGTTCTCGACCTTTCCATCAAAGGGAACAGTTACCCTTTATTTACTTTATCTAAACCCTTCATGATTTTGAACACTTCTATCAAATCTCCTCTCTCCACCTCTGCTCTAAGGAGAACAACCCCAGCTTCTTCAGTCTTTCCAAGTAACTGAAGTCCCTCATCCCTGCAACCATTCTAGTAAACCTTTTCTGCACCCTCTCTAAGGCCTTCACATCCTTCCTAAAGTGTGGTGCCCAGAATTGAACACAATACTCCAGTTGTATTCAAGTTGAACCAGTGTTTTATAAAGGTTCAACATAGGTTCCTTGCTTTTGTACTCGATGCCTCTATATTTGTAAAGCCCAGAATCCTGTGTGCTTTTTAACTACTTTCTCAACCTGTCTCGCCACCTTCAAAGATTTGTGCACATATGCACCCCCAGGTCTGTTCCTGCACCCCCTTTAGAATTGTATCCTTTAGTTTATATTGTGTCTCTGCATTCTTCCTGCCAAAATGTATCACTTTGCACTTGTGTTAAATTTCATCTGCAATGTGGCCGTCCATTCCATCAGCCTGTCTGTTCTCTTGAAGTCTATTACTGTCGTCCTCACTGCTACGCTTCCAAGTTTTGAGTCATCTGCATGAGTAGAATCTCCATAGAGTAGAATGTAAAATAAGTTGTGTACAAGGAGTAACAGTATTGTAGGTATATTTCTCAACTGCTTTACAAGGGTGTCGATTCCTTCCATTTTAAGAGGAAAACAAAACTAAAATCTACCCCATGTTGATCTGGACCCCTGAAGTTGATTGCTGAATTGACCAATGGTCACTGTTAACTTTCATTGTAACCTTTCTGTAACACGAGATCTGTTAGGATTCCAGAATTTGGTTGCTAAAATTGCACAAAACAAAATAGGATCTCCAACTCAACTTCTGACTTTTAAATGCCCTGTATTTTAAGGGAAAGTTGAAGGTCCCATTGTAAATTCAGGTTGTGGAAGGATTGGTCTGAAGCACTGACCCAAGTATCCCTCTAACTACAATGAACTTTGTTTCTTGTGCAAATAAGTATACCTCCCCTCATGCTAGAGAAT
This sequence comes from Heptranchias perlo, assembly GCF_035084215.1. Taxonomy (NCBI): domain Eukaryota; kingdom Metazoa; phylum Chordata; class Chondrichthyes; order Hexanchiformes; family Hexanchidae; genus Heptranchias; species Heptranchias perlo. The sequence continues at coordinate 76,160,945 of NC_090325.1, forward strand.
CTTGTGTACAACTCCTTATTGTAACTACTTAAAGGTGCCATCATCTGATGGCGTCCCACCTTTCAGTGGAAAAAGTCATTAGCAAGTCTCCCCTCAGCCCAAATTTGCTTTCTTCAAGAAAGGGACATTACCAAAGTCTTGCTGTACTAGAAAGGGGTACTAATGCTGTCCATTATTAGCAACCACAGAAATTGAGTTCAATTGTGTACAGTTTTTGTAAGAGCGCATAAACTATTTTTGGAGCTTTTAAAATCATGTTTTTTATTGAAATAGTTATTGCTGGTCTCTTAATTACAAATAAGCCAAATGGACCCAGCCTTGTGTTTGGCACACTGAATTATTGTACCTCACTGTCTGCAATCTGGATTTGAATTCAAACTGGAATGGATGAGTTTCACATCTCTACAATCTTTATGGGTCTTATGTGAAATCCCTCTGATCAATTGTGGGAGACTTTGTACAAGTCCCTGGGGAACTGGCTAGATTGGCAAAATGAGATTACAAGAACAGCTGGTGCACAAACAAAAAAAAATTCCAGTACAGTGCTTAAGTGCAAGAACTTCTGAAGCTGTTTGATGCCCAAAATGAAATTGTTCCATTTCCTCAGCAAGAATATGTACTTGGAATTTGTGTAAATTTGCCACTATAAATCCAGTGAATTTAGATTTTTTTTTTATATATAGACTTTCTCAAATTGGAGTTTCCATCACAATGGCTGAACTCTGGAAAAAATTCTCAATGGCAAATTGACATTGCTGTCACTAGTGCTGCTTCTTGTGTTCTTTGTCTAAATTGACATTCGAGGCTTTTGATGGGACTTGAACTTCCCTCTCCTTTTTGACATTAATAAGGAGTGAAGAAAATGCTTGTTTTCTTTTACTAAACCGTGGTTTCTTTGATAATGCCCTGCTCGTCACTATAAATGCTTCATTCCAATGGGGAGGGGTGAATCTGAATGTTCATGGCTCTTTTGAATCGGACCAGACCCTGTATTGAGATTGTATCTTTGTTAATGTTGAAAACAACCTTGGATCAGAGTTTACACTGTGTACTTAATTCTTCAATACAAAAACTATGCCACAAGTGCAAATCCATATTTTATTGTGCAATGCATCAATATGCAAGAGTTATTTTTGAAAAGTTGGAATGTGATGTGAAAGGGAATTAATCTTTTCCAAAGCTACAGTTGTTAAAATATAAGAAAAGTTGAAATTTATAGATGGAAGCAATTTGGTTTCCTTCAAGCTGGCAATGTTGTGTTCAGGCCTGCTGACACACATTGATGTCTGTTGAAGACCATACCCTGTTTTAAGTTTTTAAAAAAAAAAAAATTGGGCATGTCAAACTTTGTGGGCTTGTTACCTTTTGTATTTAAAATAATAAGTTGAGATTACACCCATAAACCAATGGGCAAACATTCAATGTTAACCAGTTTTTGGGACTCAGTTGTTAATCCAAAAAACTTTAATGCAGCTAGGATGTTTATTTCGTCAAAGCTGTGTCATACTGTGTAGGTCTACTCTTAACACTTACTCAGTGTTTTGATGGTGACCTTAGCAACTGCAGTGATGTTGTTTATTGTGCGCAGCCTGTAGCATTCATGTACCTGAAATATATACATGCACTGTGAACAAATAGACTGCAATTTTTATTTATGCTTTAAAATCTGGAAAAAATATTTGGTACTCATCTGTTGCCCCTCTTTCAAAGCAATATAGTAGTTCAGCTTTTTAATTTAAATGTCAACAAAAATTTTAGTTCAACTCTGTGGAATTGAGCATTTTTATACTGCCCTGTTAAGACATTGGTAGTATTACTAGAGTATGGGCTTCCAATGCCATGTCCTCTCCATCACGAAGACCCCTTGCTTCTACCTTCATAATACCTCTCTTTGCCCCTGCCTCAACCGTCTGCTGACACCCTCATCCATGCTTTTGTTACTTCCAGATTCAACTACTCCAATGCTTACCTGGCCAGCCTTGCACCTTCCACCCTCTATAGAGCGCATCCAAAACTCTGGCCGTATCCTAACTCGTACCAAGTCTCATTTGATCCATCATATCTGTCCTCTCTGACCTACATTGGCTCCTGGTCCACCAACACCTTGAAGTTTTGTTCATATCCCTCCATAGCCTCGCCCCTCCCTATCTCAGAACTCTGTGTTCCATCAATTCTCGCCCCTTGTGCATTCCCGAACTCCTTTGCCCCACCATTGGCAGCTGTGCCTTCAGCTGTCTAGGCCCTAAGTTCTGGAATTTCCTCCCTAAAGTTCTGCATGCCTCCACCCCTCACCTTTAAAATGCACCTTTTTAAAACCTACCTCTTTGACCGTGATGTCGCCTCCTTTAGCTCGGTGTTAATTTTTATCTGATTACGCCCCTGCGCAGTGTCTTCGGACGTTTTACCTCATTAAAGGCACTGTATAAATGCAAGTTATTGTTCTCAAGTATCTAATAGAATTAGTAACCTAGTGCTCAATATTGGTTTACTGGAATATGTGGAACTGCATTTATGATTGCGCTTCACAGCCAATGAATTACTTTAAGTGTAGTTACTAATCTGTAGGCAAACATGGCAGCCAATTTGCATACAGCAAGGTGGTACAAATAGCACATAAGATGCACGGACAGTTCGTAATTTAGTTCAGGGCGAAGTGTTGGTCAGGATATCAAATAGTTCCATTGGATCTTTTATGTGCATTTGAAGAAGCTCTTCGTTTAACATCTCGTCTGAAATTACTTCTGAGAATGTAGTACTCCTTCAATACAGGCACTGAAGTGCCAGCTTAGTTTGTGCTATTCCTTCACTTGATTTTTGAATCCACTACCTTCTGATTTAAGCCAAGCTGACTACTTTAAAAGTGGAACAAAAACTGATTATTCTCATAATCTACTAATGACTTGGACTTGGGTATACAGGGCACAATTTCAAAATTTGCAGATGATGCAAAACTTGGAAGGGTGGTAGTGAGATAGTGATAGACTTCAAGAGGATATAGACAGGCTGGTGGCATGGGCAGACACATGGCAGATGAAGTTTAATGCAGAAAAATACGAAATGATACATTTCGGTAGGAAGAATGAGGAGAGGCAATATAAACTAGAAGGCATAACTCTAAAGGGGGACAGGAACAGGGAGATCTGGGGGTATATGTGCACAAATCGTTGAAGGTGGCACGGCAGGTTGAGAAAGGAGTTGAAGCATACATGATCCTGGGCTTTATAAATCGAGGCATAGAGTATGGAAGTATGAAATTAAGGATAGTATCCGACTAAAAACAAGGACATATAAGGTAGCCAAACTTAGTGGGAGGATAGAAGATTGGGAAGTCTTCAAAAGACAGCAAAAAGTAATGAAAGGATTGATTAAGAAAGGGAAGATAGATTATGAAAATAAATTAGCAAAAAATATAAAAACAGATAGCAAGAGTTTCTATAGTTATATAAAAAGAAAAAGGGTGGCTAAGGCAAACGTAGGTCCCTTAGAGGATGAGACCGGGAAATTAATGGTGGGAAACATGGAAATGGCAAAAATGCTGAACAAATATTTTGTTTCAGTCTTTACGGTAGAGGACACTAAGAATATCCCAACACTGGACAAACAGGGGGCTCTCGGGGGGGAGGAGCTAAATACAATTAAAATCACTAAGGAATTGGTACTCAGTAAATTAATGGGACTCGAGGCGGATAAATCCCCTGGACCTGATGGCTTACATCCTAGGGTCTTGAGGGAAGTGGCAGTAGGGATTGTGGATGCTTTGGTAATTTTCCAAAATTCTCTGGACTCAGCAAAGGTCCCGGCAGATTGGAAAACTGCCAATGTAACACCCTTATTTAAAAAGGGTAGTCGGCAGAAGGCTGGAAATTATAGACCAGTTAGCCTAACATCTGTGGTGGGTAAAATTTTGGAGTCTATTATTAAGGAGACAGTAGTGGAACATTTGGATAAACATAATTTAATAGGACAAAGTCAGCAAGGCTTTACGAAGGGGAAGTCATGTCTGACAAATTTGCTTGAGTTCTTTGAGGACATAACGTACAGGGTGGATAAAGGGGAACCAGTGGACATAGTGTATTTAGACTTCCAGAAGGCATTCGACAAGGTGCCACATAAAAGATTATTGCTCAAGATAAAGAATCACTGGATTGGGGGTAATATTCTGGCATGGGTGGAGGATTGGTTATCTAACAGGAAGCAGAGAGTTGGAATAAATGGTACATTCTTGGACTGGCAACCTGTAGCCAGTGGTGTTCCACAGGGGTCGGTGCTGGGTCCCCAACTCTTTCCGATCCATATTAACGATTTGGAGGAGGGGACCGAGTGTAACATATCAGTTTACAGATGATACAAAGATGGGAGGGAAAGTAGAGAGTGAGGAGGACATAAAAAACCTGCAGGGGGATATAGACAGGCTGGGTGAGTGGGCGGAGATTTGGCAGATGCAATACAATATTGGAAAATGTGAGGTTATGCACTTTGGCAGGAAAAATCGGAGAGCAAGTTATTATCTCAATGGCGAGAAACTGGAAAGTACTGCAGTACAAAGGGATCTGGGGGTTCTAGTGCAAGGAAATCAAAAAGTTAGTTTGCAGGTACAGCAGGTGATCAAGAAGGCCAACGGAATGTTGGCTTTTATTGCTCGGGGGATAGAATATAAAAACAAGGAGGTATTGCTGCAGTTATATAAGGTATTGGTGAGACCGCACCTGGAATACTGCATACAGTTTTGGTCTCCATACTTAAGAAAAGACATACTTGCTCTCGAGGCAGTACAAAGAAGGTTCACTCGGTTAATCCCGGGGATGAGGGGGTGGACATATGAGGAGAGGTTGAGTAGATTGGGACTCATTGGAGTTCAGAAGAATGAGAGGCGATCTTATTGAAACATATAAGATTGAGAAGGGGCATGATCGGGTGGATGAGGTAAGGATGTTCCCAAGGATGGGTGAAACTAGAACTAGGGGGCATAATCTTAGAATAAGGGGCTGCTCTTTCAAAACTGAGATGAGGAGAAACTTCTTCACTCAGAGGGTAGTAGGTCTGTGGAATTTGCTGCCCCAGGAAGCTGTGGAAGCTACATCATTAAATAAATTTAAAACAGAAATACAGTTTCCTAGAAGTAAAGGGAATTAGGGGTTACGGGGAGCGGGCAGGAAATTGGACATGAATTTAGATTTGAGGTTAGGATCCGATCAGCCATGATCTTATTGAATGGCGGAGCAGGCTCGAGGGGCCGATTGGCCTACTCCTGCTCCTATTTCTTATGTTCTTTAAGTCATGATAATCCTGTGTTGTTGGACCAGTAATCCAGAGGCCTGGACTAATAATCCAGAGTCATCAGTTCAAATCCTGCCATGGCAGCTGGGGAATTTAATTTCAATTAAGTAAATAAAAATCTGGAATTAAAAAACTAGTATCAGTAATGGTGGCCATGATTGTCGTAAAAACCCATCTGGTTCACTAATGTCCTTTTTAGGGAAGGAAACCTGCTGTCCTTACCCAGTCTGGCCTATGTGACTCCAGACTGACAGCAATGTGGTTGATTCTTAATTGCCCTCTGAAATGGCCTAGCAAGCCACTCAGTTGTACAATCTCGCTTTTTAAAAAAAAAAAGTTAGAATAAAACAGGACGGACCACCCGGCATCAGACCACGAAGCACTGGACACGACAAAGGCAAACCAAGCCCAATCGACCCTGCAAAGTCCTCCTCACTGACATCTGTGGACTTGTGTCAAAATTGGGAGAGCTGTCCCACAGACTAGTCAAGCAACAGCCTGACAGCCATACTCACAGAATCATACCTTTCAGCCAACGTCCCAGAATCTTCCATCACCATCCCTGGGTATGTCCTGTCCCATGACCAGAGGTGGTGATAGTGATATACGGTCAGGAGGGAGTGGCCCTGGGAGTCCTCAACATCGACTCTGGACCCCATGAAATCTCATGGCATCAGGTCAAACATGGGCAAGGAAACCTCCTGCTGATTACTGCCCTCCCTCAGCTGATTAATCTGTCCTCCTCCATGTTGAACACCACTTGGAGGAAGCACTGAGGGTAGCAAGGGCACAGAATGTACTCTGGGCGGGGCACTTCAATATCCATCACCAAGAGTGGCTCGGTAGCACCACGACTGACCGAGCTGGCCGAGTCCTGAAGGACATAGCTGCCAGACTGGGCCAGCGGCAGGTGGTGAGCGAACCAACACAAGGGAAAAACCGACTTGACCTTGTCCTCACCAATCTATCTGTGGCAGATGCATCTGTCCATGACAGTATTGGTAGGAGTGACCACCGCACAGTCCTCATGGAGACTAAGTCCAGTCTTCACACTGAGGACACCATCCAACATGTTGTGTGGTACTACCACAGTGTTAAATGGGATAGATTCAGAACAGATCTAGCAGCTCAAAACTGGGCATCCATGAGGCATTGTGGGCCATCAGCAGCAGCAGAATTGTATTCCAGCACAATCTGTAACCTCATGGACCGGCATATTCCTCACTCTACCATTACCAACAAGCCAGGGGATCAACCCTGGTTCAATGAGGAATGTGGAAGAGCATGCCAGGAGCAGCGTACCTTTATAAAAAAAAAAAAAAAGTGCCCCTGATGAAGCTACAACTCAGGATTACATGCATGCTAAACAGCAGAAGCAACATGCTATGGACAGAGCCAAGCGATTCCACAACCAATGGATCAGATCAAAGCTCTGCAGTCCTGCCATATCCTGTCGTGATGGACAATTAAACAACTAACGGGAGGAGGAGGAGGCTCTGTAAACATCCCCACCCTCAATGATGGCTGAGTCCAGCCGTGAGTGCAAAAGACAAGGCTGAAGCGTTTGCAACCATCTTCAGCCAGAAGTGCCGAGTGGATTATCCATCTCAGCCTCCTCCTGATATCCCCACTGTCACAGGAGCCAGTCTTCAGCCAATTCGATTCACTCCACATGATATCAAGGAACGGCTGAGTGCACTGGATACAGCAAAGGCTATGGGCCCCGACAACAGACTGGCTGTGGTGCTGAAGATGTGCTCTGGAACTAGCCGCGCCTCTAGCCAAACCGTTCCAGTACAGCTACAACACTGGCATCTACCCGACAATGTGGAAAATTGCCCAGGTATGTCCTGTCCACAAAAAGCAAGACAAATCCAATCCGGCCAATGACTGCCCCATCAGTCCACTCTCAATCATCAGCAAAGTGATGATGGAAGGTGTCGATGACACCTTCCATCAAGTGGTGCTTTATCATCAATAACCAACTCACCGATGCTCAGTTTGGGGTCCACCAGGACCACTCTGTTCCAAACCTCAGTACAGCCTTGGTCCAAACATGGACAAAAGAGCGGAATTCCAGAGGTGAGGTGAGAGTGACTGCCCTTGACATCAAGGCAGCATTTGACCGAGTGTGGCACCAAGGAGCCCGAGTAAAATTGAAGTCAATGGGAATCGGGGAAAACTCTCCAGTGGCTGGAGTCATACTTAGCACAAAGGAAGATGGTAGTGGCTGTTGGAGGCTAGTCATCTCAACCCCAGGACATTGCTGCAGGAGTTCCTCAGGGCAGTGTCCTCTGCCCAACCATCTTCAGCTGCTTCATCGAGGACCTTCCTTCCATCATAAGGTCAGAAATGGGGATGTTCGCTGATTGCACGGTGTTCAGTTCCATTCGCAACCCCTCAGATAATGAAGCAGTCCGTGCCCGTGTGCAGCAAGACCTGGACGATATCCAGGCTTGGACTGATAAGTGGCAAATAACATTTGCACCAGGCAATGACCATCTCCAACAAGAGTGAGTCTAACTACCTCCCCTTGACATTCAACTGCATTACCACCGCCGAATCCCCCACTGTTAACATCCTGGGGGTCACCATTGACCCTGGTTAGACCGCACCTGGCGTACTGTGAGCTGTTCTGGGCACCGCACCTTCAGAAGGACATATTGGCCTTGGAGGGAGTGCAGCATAGGTTTACTAGAATGATACCAGGACTTCAAGGGTTAAGATACGAGGAGAGATTACACAAATTGGGGTTGTATTCTCGAGTTTCGAAGGTTAAGGGGTGATCTGATCGAAGTTTATAAGATATTAAGGGGGGTGGATAGAGAAACTATTTCTGCTGGTTGGGGATTTTAGGAGTAGGGGGCACAGTCTAAAAATTAGAGCCAGACCTTTCAGAAGCGAGATTTGAAAACATTTCTACACACAAAGGGTTGTAGAAGTTTGGAACTCTTCTGCAAACGGCAATTGATACTAGCTCAATTGCTAAATTTAAATCTAAGATAGAAAGCTTTTTGGCAACCAAAGGTATTAAGGGATATGGGCCAAAGGCAGGTATATGGAGTTAGATCACAGATCAGCCATGATGTTATCAAATGGCGGAGCAGGCACGAGGGGCTGAATGGCCTACTCCTGTTCCTATGCAGAAACTTAACTGGACCAACCGTATAAATGCTGTGGCTACAAGAGGAGGTCAGAGGCTGGGTATTCTGCAGCGAGTGACTCCTTTCCTGACTTCCCCCAAAGCCTTTCCACCATCTACAAGGCACAAGTCAGGAGTGTGATGGAATACTCTCCACTTGCCTGGGTGAGTGCAGCTCCAACAACACTCAAGAAGCTCAATACCATCCAAGACAAAGCAACCTGCTTGATTGACACCCCATCCACCACCCTAAACATTCACTCCCTTCACCTCCGGAGCACCGTGGCTGCAGTGTGTACCATCCACAGGATGCACTGCAGCAACTCGCCAAGGCTTCTTCAACAGCGTCTCCCAACCTAGAAGGACAAGGGCAGCAGGCACATGGGAACAACACAACCTGTACCTTCCCTTCCAAGTCACACACCATCCTGACTTGGAAATATATCGTCGCTGGGTTAATATCCTAAGCTCCCTACCTAACAGTACTGGTGGGAGAGCCTTCACCGCACGGACTGCAGCGGTTCAAGAAGGTGGCTCACTGCCACCTTCTCGAGGGCCATGAAGGATGGGCAATAAATGCTGGCCTCACCAGCGACGCCCACATCCAATGAATTAATTTTTTTTTAAAAACACTGCTTCGACCACAACTGGAGTATTGTGTCTAGTCCTGGACACTACGGCTTTCACATCTTTCCTAAAGTGCAGAAAAGATTTACTAAAATGGTTCCAGGGATGAGTGATTTTAGTTACGTAGATAGACTGGAGAAGCTGGGGTTGTTCTCCTTGGAACAGAAGTTTGTGAGGAGATTTGATAGAGGTATTCAAAATCTTGAAGCATCTAGACAGAAGATAGAGAAACTGTTCCCATTGGCCGAATGGTCAAGGACCAGAAGACATAGATTTGAGGTGATTGGCAAAAGAACCAAAGGTGATAGGAACAATTTTCTTACAAAGCGAGTGGTTAGGATCTGGAATACACTGCCTGAGGGGGTGGTGGAGGCAGATTCAATGATGGCTTTCAAAAGGGGACTGGATAAGTACTTGAAAGAAAAACGTTTGCAGGCTACAGGCATAGGGCAGAGCAGTGGGACCAGCTGGATTGCTCTTGCATTGAGCTGGTGCGGACTCAATGGCCTCCTTCCTTGCTGGTAATCTCTCTGATTCGAATTGATCCCAGTGTTTTGAACAGGAAGTGTTGTTTCTGTTGGATGATACCTACCCCTGCCATGAGGTTTTGTTTTTGCATTGGCACTGGTCATCTCCAGCAAACATCTCTACAGATAGAAGATAGGTGGGTCATTGGGATTTGTCACTTAGTTATCATAGTCTCCTGGAGCTTGCTTGATTGCCTTCAAGGGTCAGAATGGAATTTACCAGAGCTTTTTCCTAAATTTTCCTAGAGTTTTTTGCCTTTCCTAAGACATTGTGTAATTAGTTGGGAGGAGGAAGAGAATGATGGTGTGTGGAAGTTGCACCATGGCAACAGGCAGCTGGTCTTCTATACCTTTTTGTATACTCACCTGGTACCAAAGTGGATGTTCTTTGTGCGAGCTAAACGGTAAGGCTATTTACTTATTTGCACTTTCAAGTTGGAGTTAGCAGATAGCAAACTGAAGAAAGCAGCTTCACTTCGGTATGTCAAGGTACTAATGCCAGTTCGAACATTGTCCCACATCAGCGAACTTTTTTTTGGTAACCTCTCATTTTTGTTTTTGAAAGAATCTGGAGGAGGCAGTTTATCTCTAGCCACTGAAGGAATATCATGTGGAAGCCTAGCAATTGATGTATTGCAATCTCAGGATGTCACGGCTGAGCCTAATCATGAAGTCCGTGTGCATTTCCCAGCATTGCTGTGAGGAATATGAACCCTGGTTAAAGGCTTGTTTTCCTTCCTAAAAATGGAACCAAAAACTTTCCCAATCGTTCCCTGTATCTGTTGGAACAGCTTACAAGGGAATTTGTTTTGATGGTTGGCCCTTCCCAATAACTAAGGGGAAGAATACTGAGAATTGCAAGGTCAGTATGTACTGCACCCCTTATAGTTTATGCAGCTATACGGAGAGGTATAACTGGTAAATTTCCTTCAGTGCACTTTCCTCAATATAGCATCTATCTGACTGTGTATCGTTCAGACAAATTCTGTCTTAAATCCGAATAGATCTTCTAACAAACAGCCAAAAAATCTTATTACTTAACTTTCATACTAGAACGTTCATGTAGAAGTCCAATAATGCAGACGGTTTTTTGCGTGGCATCAAAGGTTAGGTAGCTGGTAATTTGTACAGTAAGCTTTTGTATGGCAATTGGAAGGATAGCAAGAATTCCATCCCAATTGTTTGAAAAGACTGCATTGTTTTGCACATCCGTCTGCATGAATTATTCCTTTCACAATGAACCTTTTTAAGGATTTCAGTTTCTTGAAGTAACAATGAAAAAAAAACAGCCCATAGAAATGTTCCAAGTTTCTACTTCTATAATGGGCTTTTCTACAAACTGTACACAAATGGACACTTGCATTTCACAACAGTCTCAAATTTTTAAATTTAAATTTTAAAAACTAAATGTCATTGGCCCAGTTACCCAAGATGAAAATATTGTGTGGCCAAGTCCCAATTGAAGGAGCATGATTGGGTTTCTTGTGCTTAGTTGTCAACTGGTGTAGCTCGGAGGGGGAAATATATTCAAGAGCGGAGCAAAAAGTAGAAATGTTGACATCGAATGATTCAGTTATAGGTTTGGAGATCATGCACAAATTTAATTAAGTACTGTGCACAAATTGCAGCTTCACACAGACTTGTTAACCTGTAAGCTTGAAGGTGGAGCATGTACACTGTTAGTGCAATATTTTGCTTTCTGGCATTAAAAATAGTAAGTGTTAAATTTTACAGTTGAACACAAACTGCTTGTCTTCCCTTCCCGATCCATATACTTAATGCAATTCCTCATTCTACCAGTCCTGGCTATTACAGTTTTGCTCATGCAGTCCATGTTTTTAGGTAGATTGAGTCAGTGATTTCATTGTCTTAAGAAGACAAATGTAAAGCTACCAGAAAACTTTAATGTTTCAAAATATAGTAGACAAGTCTATTTGATTACAGTAAACTGTTGAGAAGTGGATAATGGCTTGAGTTCGTATGATTTTATAGAACTATATAACAGAATTGCTTTAAAATAGGCTCATGTTCACTCAGTATAGTTATGGAAAATATCGTTTTTCAAAAGTTAATAGAATATTTTACTAGTAACCACATGGCAGAAGTGCAACCCCTGTTTGTGCAAGTATTTTTATTCATTCATGGGATGTGGGCGTTGCTGGCAAGGCTGGCATTTATTGCCTGTCCCTAGTTGCCCTTGAGAAGGTGGTAGTGAGCCGCCTTGAACCGCTGCAGTCCATGTGAAGATTCTCCCACAGTGCTGTTTGGTAGGGAGTTCCAGGATTTTGACCCAACGACTATGAAGGAACGATGATATATTTCCAAGTCGGGATGGTGTGTGACTTGGAGGGGAATGTGCAGGTGGTGTTGTTCCCATGTGCCTGCTGCTCTTGTCCTTCTAGGTGGTAGAGGTCGTGGGTTTGGGAGGTGCTGTCGAAGCCTTGGCAAGTTGCTACAATGCATCCTGTAGATGGTACACACTGCAGCCACAGTGCACCGGTGGTGAAGGGAGTGAATGTTTAGGGTGGTGGATAGGGTGCCAATTAAGTGGGCTGCTTTGTCCTGGATGGTGTCGAGCTTCTTGTGTTGTTGGAGCTGCACTCATCCAGGCACGTGGAGAGTATTCCATCACACTCCTGACTTGTGCCTTGTAGATGGTGGAAAGACTTTGGGGAGTCAGGTGAGTCACTTGCTGCAGAAAACCCAGCCTCTGACCTGCTCTTGTCGCCACAGTATTTATGTGGCTGGTCCAGTTAAGTTTCTGGTCAATGGTGACCCCCAGGATGTTGATGGTGGGGGATTCGGCGATGGTAATGCCGTTGAATGTCAAGGGGAGGTGGTTAGACTCTCTTGTTGGAGATGGTCATTGCCTGGCACTTGTCTGGTGGAAATGTTACTTGCCACTTATAAGCCCAAGCCTGGATGTTGTCCAGGTCTTGCTGCATGCGGGCATGGACTCCTTCATTATCTGAGGGGTTGCGAATGGCACTGAACACTGTGCAATCAGCGACCATCCCCATTTCTGACCACATGATGGAGGGAAGGTCATTGATGAAGCAGCTGAAGATGGTTGGGCCAAGCACACTGCCCTGAGGAACTCCTGCAGCAATGTTCTGGGGCTTGAGATGATCAGCCTCCAACAATCACTACCATCTTCCTTTGTGCTAGGTATGACATCAGCCACTGGAGTTTTCCCCCTGATGCCCATTGACTTCAATTTTACTACAGCTCCTTGGTGCTACACTCGGGCAAATGCTGCCTTGATGTCAAGGGCAGTCACACTCACCTTTTGGAATTCAGCTGTTTTGTCCAAGTTTGGACTAAGGCTGTAATAAGGTATGGAGCAGAGTGGTCCTGGTGGAACCCAAACTGATTATCGGTGAGCAGGTTATTGGTGAGTAAGTGCTGCTTGATGGCAGTGTCGATGACACCTTCATCACTCTGCTGATGATTGAGAATAGACTGATGGGGTGGTAATTGGCTGGATTGGATTTGTCTGGCATTTTTGTAGACAGGCCGTACCTGGGCAATTTTCCACATTTTCGGGTAGATGCCAGTGTTGTAGCTGTGTTGGAACATAGAAAATAGGAGCAAGAGTAGGCCATTAGGTCCTTTGGGCCTGCTCTGCCATTCAAAATAATTGTGGCTGATCGTCTAACTCAGTACCCTATTCTACTAGTTACATCCTCAAAAAACTCCAGTAGATTTGTTAAGCATGATTTCCCTTTCATAAACCCATGCTTACTCTGTCCAATACTGTTAATGCCTTCCAAATGTTCTGTTATCACATCTTTTATAATACAACTGTAGCATTTTCCCACTACTGATGTTAAGCTGACTGGTCTGTAATTCGATTTTTTTTTTTCTCTTTTTAAATAGTGGGGTTACATTTGCCACCCTCTAATCTGTAGGAACTGTTCCAGACTCTCTAGAATTTTGGAAGATGACCACCAATGCATCCACTATTTCCAAGGCCACTTCCTTTAGTACTCTGGGATGTAGATTATTGGGCCCTGGGGATTTGTCAGCCTTCAGCCCCATTAATTTCCCTAGCACTTTTTGTTTACTAATACTGGTTTCCTTCAGTTCCTCCCTCTCACTAGACCCTTGGTTCCCTAATGTTTCTGGGAGGTTATTTGTGTCCTCCTTTGTGAAGACAGAACCAAAGTATATGTTTAATTGTTCTGCCATTTCTTTGTTCCCCATTATAATTTTCTCCATTTCTGACTGAGGGACCTAAATTTGTCTTCACTAATCTTTTTCTCGACATATTTTACAGTCAGTTTTTATGTTCCCTGCTAGTTTTCTCTCACACTCTCTTTTCCCCCTCTTAATCAATCTCTTTGTCCTCCTTTGCTGAATTCTGAACTGCTCCCAATCCTCAGGCTTGCAGCTTTTTCTGGCAATTTTATGTCTCCTCTTTGGATCTAATACTATCCCTAACTACTTTTGTGAGCCACAGTTGAACCACCTTTCCTGTTTTATTTTTGCACCAGACAGGAATGAATAATTGTTGTAATTCCTGCACACGTTCTTTAAATATTAGCCATTGCCTATCCACTGTCATTCCTTTTTAGTAAAGTTCCCCAATCTATCATAGCCATCTCGCACCTCATACTTTCGTAATTTCCTTTATTTAGATTCAAGACCCTAGTTTCGGATTCAACTACTTCACTCTCCGTCTTAAATGAGGAATTCTATCATGTTATGGTCGCTCTTCCCTAAGGGACCCTGCACAACAAGATTATTAATTAATCCTTTCTCATTGCACAATACCCAGTCTTGGATCACCTGTTCTCTAGTTGGTTCCTCAACGTATTAGTCTCAAACCATTACATACACACTCCGAGTTCCTCCCCCACAGTATTATTACTAATTTGGTTTGACCAATCTATATGTAGATTGAAGTCACCCATGATTATAGTTGTACCCTTGCATGCGTCTCTAATTTCCTGTTTAATGCCCTCCCCTACATCTCCACTACTGTTTGGGGGGCCTATAGACAGCCCCCACCAATGTTTTCTGCCCCTTGTGTTTCTTAGCTCCACCCATACAGATTCCACATAGTGATTTTCTGAGCCAATATCCTTCCTCGCTATTGCATTGATTTCCTCTTTTACTAACAACGCTACCCCACCTCCTTTCCCTTTTTGCCTGTCCTCCCTAAATATTGAATACCTCTGGATGTTCAGTTCGCATCCTTGGTCACCCTGCAGCCATATCTTCATAATCGCAACAATATCATAACCGTTAATATCTATCTGTGCTGTTAATTTATGTACTTTATTGCGAATGTTCCATGCATTAAGACACAATGCCTTTAGACTTGTCTTTTTAAGATTGCTAGTCATCTTAGTTTTATTTTGCACTATGGTCCTATTTGTTTTTCGCCCTTGTTTTCTCTGCCTTCCACTATTGCTTCTTCCCATTCTGTCTTTTGTTTCTATCCTTGTTTCCCCCTCCTTTGTCTCCCTGCTCAGGTTCCCATCCCCCTGCCATTCTAGTTTAAACCTTCCCCAACAGCACTAGCAAACACCCCCGTGAGGACATCGGTCCTGGTCCTGCTCTGGTGTAACCCATCCTGCTTGTACAGGTCCCACCTTCCCTCGAACTGGTCCCAATGTCCCAGGAATCTAAATCCCTGCAGCCACACATTCACCTGGTCTATTCTCCTGTTCCTATACTCATTAGCACGTGGTACTCGTAGTAATCCTGAGATCACTACCTTTTTGAGGTCCTGCTTTTTAATTTATCTCCTAACTCCTTAAGTTCACCTTGCAGGACCTCATCCCTTTTACCTTTATCATTGGTGCCAATATGGACCACGATTACTGGCTGTTCACCCTCCCCCTCCAGAACGCCCTGCAGCCGCCCCATGACATCCTTGACCCTTGCACCAGGGAGGCAACATACCATCCTGGAGTCACGTTTGCGGCCGCAGAAACCGTCTGTTCCATTTTACAATTGAATCCCCTATCAATATAGCCCTGCCACTCTTATTCCTCCCCTCCTGTGCAGCAGAGCCACCCGTGGTGCCACGAACTTGGCTCTTTCTACTTTCCCCTAATGAGCCATCTCCCCCAACGGTATCCAAAGCGGTATATCTGTTTGAGAGGGAGATGGCCCCAGGGGACTCCTGCTCTACCTGCCTAGTCCTTACTCTGCCTGGCGGTCACCCATTTCCTTTCTGCCTGCGTAATCTTTACCTGCGGTGTGACCACCTCACTGAACGTGCTATCCACGATAATCTCAGCATCGCGGATGCTCCACAGTGAATCCACCCGCAGCTCCTGCTCTGAAATGCGGTTCGCCTGTAGCTGCAGCTGGATACACTTCTTGCACACATGGTCGCCATGGACACCTGTAGTGTCTGACTTTCCATATAGTGCAGGAGGAGCATATCATGGGTGCGAACTCTGCTGCCATGACTTGCCATAGATTTACACTGTCTTCCTGCTCTTGGGACTGTCCTCCCGCCTCCAGCCAACAGTTTGACTCGAGGCACGGCTAGTTCTGAAGCACAAGTCTTCACTACAGCCGGGATGTTGTCAGGGCCCAAAGCCTTTGTTGTATCCAGTGCACTGAGCCATTTCTTTATCTCACGGAGTGAATCGAATTGGCTGAAGACTGGCTTCTGTGACAGTGGGGATATTGGGAGGAGGCCAAGATGGATCATCCACTTGGCACTTCTGGTTTGTCTTTTGTACTCAAGTGCTGGACTTTGCCATCATTGAGGATGTCTTTCCTAACTCTTGCAGCCTGGCATCTGTTTTTACTCTGAAGCACCATGGAGCATTTATACTTTCGAGGTTCTGTATAAGAACAAGTTGGCTTCTGAGATGATGTCAGGTATTAAGAGGTGGTCTTGCAGAAAGCTGACCCAAATGATCCTATAATGTGCACAGCAGTGTAGTTTTTGTTTTTCCCTGAAGCACATGTATATTTCAGAAGTCTGATTATAGTTTAGAAATGCAAGTTGTGGCCAATGTTATGGAATGGTTACAGCAAGGAAGGAGGCCATTTGGCCCATTGATTTTTGTGTGGGTTCTCTGCAAGCAACCCAGCTAGCCCCACTCCCACCTGTCCTTTCCCTGTAGTCCAGCAAATTTTTTCCTTTTTTTGAAAGCCACAATTGAGTTTGCTTCCACCACCCCCTCGGGCAGTACGTTCCAGATCATAACCACTTGTTGTGTTTCTTTTAAAAAAAAAGTTGTTCCTCATGTCATCTTTTTTGGTTCTTTTGCCAATCACCTTTAGGTTCTTGACCCTACTGCCAATGGGAATAGTTTCTCTATTGACTCTGTCTAGACCCTTCATCATTTTGAATACCTCCATCAAATCTCCTCTCAACATTATCTCTTCCAAAAACAACCCCAGCTTCTCCAGTCTATGTAACTGAAGTCCTTCATCCCTGGAACAACTGGACACAATACTCAAGTTGTGGCTGAACCAGTGTTCTATAAATGTTCATCATAACTTCCTTGCTTTTGTATTCTGACTCTTTATAAAGCCCAGGATATGTATGCTTTTTTAACTGGTTTCTCAACCTGCACTGCCACCTTCAATGATTTATGCATATATACCCCCAGATCTCTCTGTTCATGCCCCCCTTTTAGAACTGTACCCTTCAGTTTATATTGCCTCTCCCCATTCTTCCTGACAAAATGTATCACTTCACACTTGTGTTAAATTTCATCAATGTGTCTGCCCATTCCACCAGCCTGTCTGTCATCTTGAAGTCTATTACTATCCTCCTCACTGTTCACTACACTTCAAAATTTGAAGATGACAAAACTGGGATATTGTGCCCTCGACATCCAAGTCATTAATATATATCAAAAGCAGTGGCCCTCGTACCGACCCCTGGGGAACACCACTGTACACTTCCCTCCAGTCCGAGAAACAACCATTCACCACTACTCAGTTTCCTGTCACTTAGCCAATTTTGTATCCATGCTGCTGCTGCTCCTTTTATTCCATGGGCTTCAACTTCGACAAGCCTATTACGTGGCACTTTATCAAACCTCCTTTTGGAAGTCCATATACACATACAACCACATTGCCCTCATCAACTGTTTGAATTTTGTGATGAGGTAACAATCAAGTTAGTTAAACACAATTTGCCCTCAACAAATCCATGCTGGTTCTCAATTAATCCACACTTGTCCAGGTGACAGTTAATTTTGTCCTGGATTATCGTTGCTAAAAGTTTCCACACCACTGACGTTAAACTGACCTGGCCTACAGTTGCTAGGTTTATCCTTACACCCTTCAAAATGGGTGTAACATTTGCAGTTCTCCAGCCCTTTGGCACCACCCACGTATCTAAGGATGTTTGGGAGATTATGACCAATACCTCTGCAATTTCCACCCTTCCCTCAGCAACCTGGGATTCATACCATCCGGACCAGGTGACTTAGCTACTTTAAGTATATCTAGCCTTTCTTACCTCCATCAATTTTTAGCCCATCCAGTATCTCAACTACCTCTTTTACTGTGACTTTGGCAGCATCTTCGTAAAGACAGATGCAAAGTACTCATTTAGTACCTCAGCCATGCTCTCTGCCTCTGTGCATGATCTCATTTTTGGTCCCTAATCCGTCCCACCCCTCCTTTTACTACCAGTTTACTATTTATATGCCTGTAGAAGACTTTTGGATTCCCTTTTTATGTTAGCTGCCAGTCTATTCTCATACTCTGTCTTTGCTGTCCTTGTTTCTTTTTTCACTTACCCTCTGAACCTTCTATATTCAGCCTGGTTCTCACTTGTATTATCAACCTGACATCTGTCATACGCCCCCTTTTTCTGTTTTCGTGCTCTCGCGCTAGTCATCCATGGAGCTCTGGCTTTGTTTGCCCTACCTTTTCACCCTCATGGGAATGTACCTAGACTGTACCTGAACCATCTCCTCTTTAAAGGCCGCCCATTGTCTAATTACAGTTCCTCCTGCCAATCATTGATTCCAATTTACCCTCTGTTCTCATCCCACTGAAATTGGCCCTCCAATCGAGTATTTTTACTCGAGATTGCTCCTTGTCCTTTTCCATAATTAATCTAAACCTTTTGATTGTTCCCTAAATGTAGTCCAACTGACACTTGTGCCACCTCATTTCCCAGAACCAGATCCAGCAACGCCTCCTTCCTCATTGGGCCGGAAACGTACTGGTCAAGAAAGTTCTCGTGAACTCACTTCAAAAATTTCTTCCCCTCTTTGCCCTTTACACTATTACAAATTAGCAATGATACTGTGGAGGATGATTTCTTGGAGTGTGTACGAGATGGTTTTTTAGACCAGCACGTTGAGCCAACCAGGGAACAGGCTATCCTGGATTGGATATTGTGCAATAAGGAGGGGTTAATTAATGATCTTTTGCAGAGTCCTTTTAGGGAAGAGTGACCATAACATGATAGAATTCTTCGTGTGGAAAGTGAAGTAGTCCAATCCAAAACTAGGGTCCTAAATCTAAACAAAGGAAACTACGAAAGTATGAGGAGTGAGTTGGTTATGAAAGATTGGGAAGCTTCATTAAAAGGCATGACCGTGGATAGGCAATGGCTAACATTTAAGGAACAAGTGCATGAATTGCAACAATTATACATTCCTGTCTGGTGCAAAAACACAGAAGGAAAAGTGGCCCAACCACGGCTAACAAAATAAATTAAAGATAGTATTCGACCCAAAGAGGAGTCATATAAAGTTGCCAGAAAAAGTAGCAAGTCTGAGGATTGGGAGCAGTTTAGAATTCAGCAAAAAAGGACCAAGAGATTGATTAAGAGGGGGAAAATAGAGTATGAGAGTAAACTTGCAAGGAACATAAAAGTGGATTGTAAAAGCTTCTACAAGTATGTAAAAAGAAAAAGATTAGTGAAGACAAATGTAGGTCCCTTAATCAGAAATGGGAGAATTTATAATGGGGGAACAAGGAAATGGCAGAGCAATTAAACAAATACTTTGGTTCTATCTTCACTGAAGAGGACACAAATAACTTTCCAGAAATGCTAGGGAACCAAGGGACTAGTGAGGAGGAATTAAAGGAAATTAGTATTAGTAAAAAAAAAAGCTGGAGAAATTAATGGGACTGAGAGCAGATAAATCCCCAGGGCCTGATAATCGGCATCCCAGAGTACTAAAAGAGGTAGCCATGGAAATAGTGGATGCATTCGTTGTCATCTTCCAAAATTCTGTAGATTATGGAACAGTTCCTGCAGATTGGAGGGTGGCAAATTTTACCCCACTTTTTTTTTAAAAAAGAGAAAACTGGGTACTACAGACCGGTTAGCTTAACATCAGTCTACTCTCAATCATCAGCAAAGTGATGGAAGGTGTCATCGACAGCGCTATCAAGCGGCACTTACCCACCGATAACCTGCTCACCGATGCTCAGTTTGGGTTCTGCCAGGACCACTCGGCTCCAGACCTCATTACAGCCTTGGTCCAAACATGAGGTGAGAGTGACTGCCCTTGACATCAAGGCAGCATTTGACCGAGTGTGGCACCAAGGAGCCCTTGTAAAATTGAAGTCAATGGGAATCGGGAGGAAAACTCTCCGGTGGCTGGAGTCATACCTAGCGCAAAGGAAGATGGTAGTGGTTGTTGGAGGCCAATCATCTCAGCCCCAGGACATTGCTGCAGGAGTTCCTCAGGGCAGTGTCCTAGGCCCAACCATCTTCAGCTGCTTCATCAATGACCTTCCCTCCATCATAAGGTTCGCTGATGATTGCAGAGCATTCAGTTCCGTTTGCAACCTCTCTGGTAATGAAGCTGTCCGTGCCCGCGTGCAGCAAGACTCGGACAATATCCAGGCTTGGGCTCATAAGTGGCAAGTAACATTCGCGCCAGGCAATGACCATCTCCAACAAGAGAAAGTCTAACCACCGCCCCCCCTTGACATTCAACAGCATTACTATTGCCAAATCCCCCACCACAACATCCTGGGGGTCACCTTTGACCAGAAACTTAACTGGACCAGCCACATAAATACTATGGTTACAAAAGCAGTCAGAGGCTGGGTATTCTGTGGCGAGTGACTCACCTCCTGACTCCCCAAAGCCTTTCCACCATCTATACAAGGCACAAGTCAGGAGTGTGATGGAATACTCTCCACTTGCCTGGATGAGTGCAGCTCCACCAACACCAGAAGCTCAACACCATCCAGGACAAAGCAGCCTGCTTGATTAGCATACCACCCACCACCCTAAACGTTCACTCCCTTCACTGGTGCACTGTGGCTGCAGTGTGCACCATCCACAGGATGCAATGCAGCAACTCACCAAGGCTTCTTCGACAACACCTCCCAAACCGGCAACCTCTTCCACCTAGAAAGACAAGGGTAGCAGGTACATGGGAACAATACCTGCACGTTCCCCTTCAAGTCACACCATCCCGACTTGGAAATATATCGCCGTTCCTTCATTGTGGCTGGGTCAAAATCCTGGAACTCCCTTCCTAACAGCACTGTGGGAGAACCTTCACCACACGGACTGCAGCAGTTCAAGAAGGCGGCTCACCACCTTCTGAAGGGCAATTAAGGATGGGCAACAAATGCTGGCCTCGCCAGCGACTCCCATATCCCATGAACGAATTTTTAAAAAATAGTTGGGAAAATGCTAGAGTCTATTATAAAGGATGTGATAACAGGACACTTAGAAAATATCAGTGGGCTTAGACAAAGTCAACATGGATTTATGAAAGGGAAATCATGTTTGGCAAACCTACTGGAGTTTTTTTGAGGATGTAACTGGTAGAATAGATAAGGGAGCACCAGTGGATGTGGTTTATTTGCATTTTCAGAAGGCCTTTAATAAAGTCCCACACAAGAGGTTAGTGTGCAAAATTAAAGCACATGAGATTGGGGGTAATATACTGGCATGGATTGAAAATTTGTTAACAGACAGGAAACAGTGTAGGAATAAATGGGTCTTTTTCAGGGTTGGCAGGCAGTGACTAGTGGGGTACCGCAGGGATCAGTGCTTAAGCCCCAGCTATTCACTGTATATCAATGATTTGGATGAGGGAACCAAATGTAATATTTCCAAGTTTGCTGATGACACAAAACTAGGAGGGGTTGTGAGGAGGATGCAAAGAGGCTTCAAGGCGATTTAGACAAGTTGAGTGAGTGGACAAATACATGGCAGATGCAGTATAATGTGGATAAATGTGAAGTTATCCACTTTGGAAGGAAAAACAGAAAGGCAGAGTATTATTTAAATAGTGATTGATTGGAAAATGTTGATGTACAAAGGGACCTGGGTGTTCCTTGTACATCAGTCACTGAAACATGCAGGTGCAGCAAGCAGTTAGGAAGGCAAATGTTGGCCTTCATTGCAAGAGGATTTGAGTTTAGGAGCAAGGATGTCTTAGTGCAGTTATACAGGCCCTTGGTGAGACCACACCTGGAGTATTGTGTGCAGTTTTGGTCTCCTAACCTAAGAAAGGATACACTTGCCATACAGGGAGTGCAGCGAAGGTTCACCAGACTAATCCCTGGGATGGCAGGATTGTCGTATGAGGAGAGATTGGGTCGACTAGGCCTGTATTCACTCTAGTTTAGAAGAATGAGAGGGGATCTCATTGAAACATATAAAATTCTGATAGGGATGGAAAGACTGGATGCAGGGAGGATGTTTCCACTGGCTAGGGAGGTTCCAGAACGAGGGGTCATAGTCTCAGGATAAGGGGTAGGACATTTAGGACTGAGATGAGGAGAAATTTCTTCACTGAGAGGATGGTGAACCTGTGGAATTCTCTACCACAGAAGGCTGTGGAGGCCAAGTCACTGAATATATTTAAGAAGGAGCTGGATAGATTTCCAGACACAAAAGGCATCATGGAGTTTGTGGAGAGAGCGGGAATGTGGTATTGACATAGAGGATCAGCCATGATCATATTGAATGGCAGAACCGGCTTAAAGGGCCGAATGGCCTACTCCTGCTCCTATTTTCTTTTGTTTCTATATTACTATCCCGGTCTATTTGGATCGTTGAAGTCCCCTATCATCGCTACTCTGGCTCTTGCACCTCCCTGTAATTTCCCTGCAAATTTGCACCCCTTCTCCCCACTAGTTGGCCTATTGAATACACCCAGTAGTGTAATGGTGCCTCTATTGTTTCTTAACTCTGACCAAAGAGATTCTGTTTTTGGCCCTCCTCAAGGACATCCCTCTCCCGAGCACTGCAATGTTCTCCATCAATACTGTCAACACCCCCTGCCCCCGGCCCCTTCCTGCCACCTTTCTTCCCTACCTTTCCTGAACACCTTGTATCCAGGAATATTTAGTACCCAATCCTGCCCTCTTTTGAGCCTGGTCTGAATTATCGCCACAACATCATATTCGCATGTGGCTAATTGCACCTGCAGCTCACCAACCTCATTTATTACGCTTTGTGTGTTTACACTGAAACCTATTTTGGACCTCCTTGTATTTTTTTAGTATGGTATTAGATGGACTAGACTATTTCTTACTCTAGTGCTATCTGTTGCTCCCAATCCTTTATGCACCTTGCTTCTCCTTTCCAATGCTACCTCCTGGTGCCCACCCCCTTGTCAGATTAGTTGCAGGATAACTTTTAAAAAAAAAAACTAATTTCACCTATGATTAATGTATGCATGAGTAGTTCTGAAATGGTCTCAATTTTTTCTGAATATGCTTCTAACCATCAAGTGCATTAGTTTCTCTGCTGGTAACTCTTGTGTGGAATCCTTTGTTGAATCAGCAGACGGAAAAGCTAACTTACAGCATTTCAGAATGGCTTTCAGAGATGGAATTTGATAGAACAATCTTTATAAAATGGAAAACAGCCCACAAAGTAACTAGTAGAAAAGAAAAACTTAAATGCTGGAGGAGTCTTCACTTTTTTAGGATAATTCTGTAAATAAAATTGGGAAAAGAAACTGACACTTCTGCACCACTGCTCGTTTTGTTTGATTCTGGAGAAACAGCATCTATGAGCCTGCTGCTAAATATAACTCCTTTACCCCATAGGAAAATCGTAGATCCAGTTTTTCTTTAAGATTTTGCTGAGCTAAGGGAACTAAATTTAGTAATGTAAACAAAAGAAGCTAACTTATGAACAGTGATCTCCTGGAATCCTAACTAAACTGAGGGAGTACTGTATTGTCAGACAGAACATTAAAGTGAGGACTTGCCTGCTTATTCAACAACAACTTGTGTTTATATAAGCGCCTTTAACATAGAAAAGGATCCCAATGTGTTTCAGAGGCTTCATAAGTCAGAATATTTAGGTGGACATAAGATCCCATGGCACAGTTTGAGTAGGGAATTTTCCTGGATAATTTGCTGTGACAAATATCAAAAGCAATTAACTGGTCATTCATTTGAATTGCTGACCTGAATCATGCTATCTGCAATTTGGTTGCTGCATTAGTTTACAAAAAGGTGCCATGCAAATGTCATAGCACTTTTTTTCATATAAAAGCATGTTGTGTTTTTAAACTCTTTCAATTGCTTTAAGGTACAGAGAGGTAAAGATCGACCAAGGCTGGAAACTTTTTTCTAAGAAACTGGTTATATTGACATGAAAATATGTTCTACAGATCACGTGCTTACAACTTTAGTCAGTAGCACAACTCAACTCGATCAATTCTTCTGCTTTTGGAGACAGAGGGATTAATTCTTCATTGACAGCCTTCTTGGTCTCCTGGCCTGTCTCCTTGAACTTACTAAAATGGCTGTTTTTATATCGTTCCTGCTGTTGCAAAAGCAGTTTACTAATGTGAATGACAATTCCTCAATCTTCTAAGGTCTCATTTAGGTAGCTGTCTTGAACCTCATCCTTATCTCCACAGCAGTTAGTAAGCAACCATACTGTTCAAACTTGGGAAGGAGAGGATGCAGTTGAGCTGGTGGTCTCCATCTGTCTTTGAGATGAAAAAAATCCATGAAATCCTTTTGATAATTGTGAGGGAAGAAAGGAAGGGAAAGAAGCAGGATCTTGGTGGGGATGGGTGATGGCGAAGGAATTGAAGGAGTTCAAGGCAGGAGCAGGGAGTTGAGGTCATGGCAAGGGAAAATGGAGTTTTGGCCTCCTTACTTAAGGAAGGATATATTTGCCTTTCGAGGGGGTGCAATGAAGGTTCACTAGATTGATCACAGGGATGAGAGGATTGTCCTATGAGGCGAGATGGAGTAGAATGGGCCTATATTCTCTGGAGTTTAGAAGAATGCGAGGTGATCTCTTTGAAACATATATAAACGTTTGAGGGCTTGACAGGGTAGATGCTGAGGCTGTTTCCCCTGGCTGGAGAGTCTCGAACTAGGGGTCATAGCCTCAAGATAACAGGTCAGCATTTAGGACAGAGATAAGGAAGCATTTCTTCACTGATTCTTCTGAATCTTTGGAATTCTCTACCCCAGAGGGCTCTGAATGCTCAGTCATTGATTTCCATCTTCAATATACTCTATGTACTTTTGGACACTAAGGGAATCAAAGGACATGGGAATAGGGCGTTGAGTTAGAAGATCAGCCATGATTTTGAATGGTGGAGCAGGCTTTTGCAGCCATATGGCCTACTCCTATTTCTTATGTTCTAAGCTGGAATTTTATGCCTTATAGTAAAGGCCACATGGAGATAGCTTTTTCCAGGGGCTTTTATAATGCCTGTCCCTAACATGTTGAGGAAGGACAGTGCCTAGGCCGTTGTACAGGAGGGGAGGTCTCAACTAATGTCATGAGTCAAATCTATGCCATGAATGTGTATTTCCATTGTGTCAAAATAAGTAAATACAGCCTAATTCAGTGGAATCCAAATGCTGAATGTAACAAATTTTGAATAATTAAGTGGGAAAAATACAGAATCCTCCTTTGTTAAACCAATGTAGCATTTTCCTAGTACAAAGAAACTTTCATTTAGCCTGCAACCGTTCGCAAGTCGTCTTTGCAGTGATCATGTAATTTTGGAGGCAATAATACCTGCTTTTCAAAATACTGTACTTTGCACTGTAGCAATTGTATTCAGCCATCAGGATTGTAACATTTAGGATTATAGAAATGACAGCACAAGTGGTGGCTATTTGGCCCATTTTGCCTACACTAGCTTTTGGGCTACAGCTGTCCAGTTCCATTTAAAGATCTATGTATCTGCACCCTAAATCTTGCTTCACTCGGTTTTTTTAACCATTTTGGCTATACAGTATGTCCTTTCACTGTTCTTTGCAAAATGTACTGCTTCACATTACTACGTACTGAACAGAAAGTTCTATTAACCTGTATGTCCTCCTGCAGTCGCTTGTCTTCCTGACAGTTTGCCATGGCTCTAATTAGCACCCTTGGCTATATCGTGTCCCTCCATTCTGTGTCTCATGTCCACTAAAATTGAGGAACTAGTTTGTGGGCAATTTTTTTTTTTGCTAAGCAAAAGCATATGTTCAAACAAAAGCTGATTTTATATTAGGCATGCTTTATCAATGGAGTCTGATTTTTATACAAGTGCACACAGCTATTTTTTGGAAGAGGTGTCTCCTGCATCCAACTATTTAATAATGTGTGGTTGTAGTTTTTGTTTACAACGTCCAATAATTCATGCTTGACCATGTACAGAGGACAAGGTTTGACATAGAACTGAATAAGAGGCATGTTATAACCTAGGGTACAAGATTTTTTTCAATTCAATAAATTCCTCACTCTGCTATATTGCCCCTCTTCCCCTGTGAATCACTCCCCAAACATCAGATGAGCTTATGGTTTTTTTTAAATCTCAATGGTAGAGACCACTTGCTGAGCTTCAATTGCTTCCCCTTTCATTGTATGTTCACCCAAATTTTTGCCCTGACTCCAGATCACTTAATAAAGTGTGCGTGTGTCCCCTCACGTCCCCGGAATTACCTATAGCTCCCTCCCTTCAGTCGTATCTCTCTCTTTCTCCTTACCCCAAAATAACCCATCCTTGATCCCTCTGTTCCATCCAACCTCAGCTTCTTTGAGCATGTTGCTGCCAGTTGCTCTCGCTTAGAATCCTTTGAATGTAGTTTTCACACTGGTCAAAGTCACTAACATTCTCTGTGATTGGCTGCTGTCTGTTATCTTATCCTTCCTAATATTTGAATTAATGACATTCTATTCTCCTCCATCTCTTCTGTGCTGATGTCTTAGCTTAGTTCCACTCCTACTTGTCCTAGGCTACCTCGCAAGCAGTGTGAACAGGAGCTGGAAAACATGACCACCTGTGTCAAAAGCGAATAGTTGGCAATCATGTTCATTAACTCATCAATTCATTGAAAGGTTACGTGCTCTAGCAGTTTGCAGCTCTAGCAGTTTGCAACTCTAGGGATGACCTCCTGTGCCTTGTCTAATTTGTTTTTCTTTCCCACCCCGCCTCCAACATTAAAAAACTATGCCTGTTCTTTGTCATTATACTCCAAAAAAGGTGCATACAGGAACAGTGTTGAATGGTAAATAAATCCACAATATTACTAAATGCTTAGTTTGAATCAAGCAAATGGAATCTTTAGTTTCTTGGAGAAGTAATTCCGATTAGCTCAGTCGATAGCACTGTTGCCTCTGAGGCTGAAGATTTTGGGTTCAAATCATCCTGCAGACTTCCTTTTTTGTTTGTGCTTGATGTAGACAATGCTGAAAAGGCTGTATTTGCCTGTTCTTGCACATATCTAGGCTAATGCTTCAGTGTTGATGGCATCCATATTTAGATGAGACAATTCTAAAAGCAGTAAGTTCTTGTTGCCAATCTTCTCCCTCAACCAAAAAAGCATAATCTGTTCACTGCTGTTACAGGGACCTTGCTCTGCACAAATTGGCTGCCATGTTTGCCAACATAAAAGACTTACATTTATATAGGGCTTTTCACAACCTCACGATGTCCAAAAGCACTTTGCAACCAATTAAATTCATTGCTTGTGAAGTGCTTTGGAAGTCCTGCAGGCATAAGATTCTCCATCTTCCACCCCCTCACCCCCAAAGCAAGAAATGAAACTGAATTGCAGTGCAGGATCATAATGGCTGAAGTTGAACAAAGATGTTATGATGCTTTCAAGGTCACTTTGTGAAATTTTAAATGGCATCCGGTATTTAAAACTTTAGGTTGTAACAGCTTAATATATTGTTGACCTTTTACAGCACCATAAGTTTCAAAAGAGATCATTGTAGTTCATTTCTCTGTTGCACACTGGTTTTTATTAAATTTGCCTTGGTAATTATTTTCAGATTGTATGACTAATTCAACAAAAGGTCAGTTAAGTCCGTTTATTCCTCTCGATCTATTCAAATGACTTCTCAAAGGAGAATGGTAATTTGTTGCTCACCATATGACTTCACATAACTTCTCATCCATTGAGAACATGATTCCTGTCTTCCTGTAAAATGTACCCCAAGATTTCAATTCATTTTCTGCTAGAACTTTATTGGAATTAAGGATGCTCTTAATTTTTAATGTCCATTTAATATCATCATCCTCATGAAGATGAAATCAATGCCAGTGGTTAGAAATTTAATTTGGTTGGAGTGGAAGACAGAATGAACCTAGGTGGATGGAATGCACACCCCTGGCTTGCTTAAGTTTCCTATGTGTTTAATCCATACGATTGTAGCATTAACTAATGTAGTTAGTTTTAAAATGTTACGTTAAGCTATAGAATTGCAAGTAGCTATTTTACCTAAATAGATTCTATTAAGGCCTGAAGATACTACTTTTTAAAAAAAGAAATTCCTTAGCGTTTGAGCAGCATGGGCTGCATTCATAATTCATAGAATTATAGGTTACAGCACGGAAGGAGGCCATTTGGCCCAGCGAGTCCGCCCCGGCTCTATGCAAGCGCAATCCAGCTGGTCCTACTCCCCTGCCCTATCCCTGTAGCCCTGTAAATTTTTTTCCTTTTCAAGTACATATCCAGTTCCCTTTTTGAAGGCTGTGATTGAATCTGCCTCCACCACCCCTTTGGGCAGTGCATTCCAGATCCTAACCACTTGCTGTGTTTTTTTTAAAAAAAATTTTCCTCCGGTCACCTTTTTTTGGTTCTTTTGCCAATTGCCTTAAATCTTTGTCCTCTGGTCCTTGATCCTTCTGCCAATGGGAACAGATTCTCTCTCTCTACTCTACTATTGAATCTTCATGATTTTGAATATGTCTATGAAATCTCCTCACAACCATCTCTGTTCCAAGGAGAACAAACCCAGATTTGCTGGTTTATCCACATAACTAAAGTTCCTCATCCCTGGAATCATTTTAGTAAATCTCTTCTGCACCCTCCCTAAGGCCTTCACATCTTTACTAAAGTGTGGTGCCCAGAACTGGACACAACACTCCAGTTGTGGCTGAACCAGTGTTTTATAAATGTTCATCATGACTTCCATACTTTTGTACTCTCTGCCTCTTTTTCACTTCTCTGAACTTTCTATATTCTGCCTGGTTCTCACTTGTGTTATCAACCTGACATCTATCATCTGCCCTTTTTTTCCATTTCATCTTACTCACTCTTTTGTCATCCAGGGCATTCTGGTTTTAGTTGACCTACCTTTCTGCCTAGTGGGAATGTTCCCAGACTGTACCTGAACCATCTCCTTAAAGGCCGCCCACTGTTGAATTATAGTTTTGCCTGCCAATCTTTGATTCCAGTTTACCCGGGCCAGATGTGTTCTCATCCCACTGAAATTGGCCATCCTCCAATTTAGTATTTTTACTTCAGAGTGGTCAGTGTCCTTTCCCTAGCTATTCTAAACCTTTTATGATACTTTGATCGCTGCTCCCTAATACACCCCCACTGACACTTGGCCCGCCTCATTCCCTGGAACCAAGTCCAGCAGTGCTTCCTTCCTCGTTGGGCCAGAAACATACTGTTGTGCATATTTAAGTACATTTTTGGAGTAGTCACTTACACTAATTTCAATAGCTAATAACCAGTTGTAACACAGTTAACAAAGTAAATTGTGCACAAAAATACACATTTTCAATGTTGGAATATTTTCCATAACTCAGAACTTTCCATAGCTCAGAATTTGAGACTGGGCGTGGGACTGAACCTCAGGATTTGCAGCAGGAAACCTGTTTACAGAACAATAAGCTTAGAGGAGCCAGAATTCCTTTGAGGAATATAAGAAATCTCTTCCAAATATTGTGCAGTTATATATAATCCAGAGCCTTGTACTCAGACTAAGTATTTTTATGTAATAAACGGATTTTAGTGTACAAATTTTTAATGCAAAGTTGAAGATTAAATCTTTATTTAAACCCATAATAGATTGCTTTTCTTTCCAGTTTCAGTCCCCACCCCCCACCATGTTTGTTGTAACAGATTAAGCGTGAAACAGCAATGCAATTTAGGGGCTGGCTTGATGCTTTATGAATCAGTAGGAAGGTTTGCTGTCTGCTCGGTCTTTGACTGTCACAACTGTGAAGGAAAGCACTGCTAAATGGATGTTACCTCCTCCTCCTGCTCTGAATAATTCTCAGATTTGAAGAAACATTTTTATTCTGGAGTTGTAATTGCTTTTATTCTTGTGAAATAACATGGTTTGAATGGCTGGGCTATGATGGAACCTATGTTATACAGTACATGATTGTAGATGAGCATGATTTCTTCCTTCAGTCTTCCATTATTATCTTGAAGAAATGTTATGGAGTTCAAGATTCTCCCTAACCAGCATCCATGTGCGACTGACAGTAAAAGGATTACTCCAAAATCTTCAATTTCTATCAGTGTACAGCAACCGCAAGAATAGAATTGTTTTTCAAACAGGTTTGTGTTATGTAGCTGGAGTGGGGGAGGAGAAGGTCTTAATTGCTGCATGTGTATGTACAAATGTATAAATCTATTTCTTACAGCAATTTACATTGGAGTAAATAAGTGAGGGGCCACAGTTGAACATTTTTACCATTTCCTTGGTGCTTCATAAACTTCAACCGGTTTTGTTTCTCATAATTTGTAATGCAATATCGGCATTTTTTTGGTTAAAATTGTATGACTTCAATATACTTGGAGCAACCCAATAGCCTTTGAAAGCTGCAAAGTACTTTTGTATTTTAGCAATTTAGAGAAGTGAAATTTTTTTCACTAGGTAACTGTCCTTTGTATCTGGGTAATTGCTGCATAATGTAATACTCTAATCATATTCTCTAACAAGCATCTGCAGGAATGTATAGAAATGTTCTGTTGAAAACACAATTTGTGTCTACAGATGTGAAAACAGTTCCCCCTTTATAATCCAAAGAGCTAAATATATTGCTGGCAAAGTACCAGTAAATGCTGTTGTAACTTGAGATAAGAGTGATTATACCTGGAATTTTTTAAGCTAAGTTCAGCTCTTGTTTTTTTCTAATGCAGCGAGTGCAACTAAGTACCATTTTAAATTTGGTGCAAGTAGTAGTAATTTTCAGCTGTGATTTAGCAGCTCTAGTGAGCAATGTACTGTTGGAGACATCTTTGTTACCATTTTTAATAATTCTGTCACTTTTTTTCTTGAAATGAACAATGAAGTACAGCGAGCACCCATACCCTTAAGTTTGCCGTAGTACAGGAGTGGCCTTTGTAATTACTGACAGCAGAGTCGCTACTATTGTGACCTATTTAGTCAGTAAAGTAGTGTAATTCAGTGAGCAGATTTCTCCATCTTTTAGCACCAGGTGGCACAGTGTTGTTGCTGTTTGTATTCATAACAGCTGATTGCTTCTAAGTGAAACTGGCTCAGGGTGGCACAATGCAGCATATTGAAGCTTTGCTGTATGCCACAACATGGCATTAAATTTTTAAAATATTTTACGGATTAGCCGCGGCGGGTCTCTCAGCCGCACTGCTTCCCTCTTAAGTTAGCTGGAGTAATGGTGACAATTGTGAACAGTCTGGCTCAGTACTACATGTTGTTGTCTGGGGGATGGAGTCAGCCTTCAGCTGTGGCTTCTCAGCATTGTAAACAACTCTGGCAGGGTGGCCATAGTGCTACTCTAAACAAAAAAAAAAATCTAAATTACAAATAACATCAATTAGTGGCCTTGGCATTATATTAGTCATATCATAAATCCCATTTGAGGCATATTGCTGCTTTTAAAATAGGTCTGGAATGCTGGGTGGGGAGGACGAGAGAAGAAATAGTAAGCCAAGCTTAAAGATAGTGTCTGGTGGTTTGATGCATCAATATATCAATCTGGATCTGTGGTTGGATGTAGGTTTGTACTTGCTGTTGCTTGTTTGGTAATTTGCTGAGATTTTTGGCCAATTGGAGGATGTCATTCATCAGACAAAGACACCTGAGCTGTATTTGTGTGTTTTTTTCTCTCTCTCAATTGGTTAGAGCAACATGTCAGAGGCTCGGGAGTAGTTTTCTTCTCTTATTCTCAGCCAGGGACTGATTTGTAGAAGTGGAAAAATCTGATGCAGGAGAAAATTTTCCTATGTTTTGCATGATAAAACTGAATTCTGTTCATTTATTTACAGTGTTAAAAGGAAAGCTGACTTGTCTCTGGGCTATATCCAATAGCTGTATTAACCAAATTACTTGATATCTTTAATGCCTTTTTACAAGGAACATTGCCCATGAAATGTCAAATGTGTTGTCTTGTTAACTGCATTTGCCTTTGGGTCAGAAGGTGAAGGGTTCAAACTCCATACCAGATGTTGAGCTCATCTAGTCTGTCATTCCATGCAGTAAAGGAGTGTGGCATTGTTGGAAGTGCCCTCCTTCTGGATGGAATGTTAAACCCCAGGTACTATTTGCTTGTCATGTTTCAGGTGGACTTTGAGCATCTCATGATACATGAAAGCTACAGTGTTGTCCAGCGCTCCTCCCCAAGCAATACCAGCACAAAACTAGTCATCCATCTCTTCATACAATCATAGAACTTTACAACATAGGAGGCCATTCAATCCATCGTGCTTGTGCTGGCTCTTTGAGCTATCCAATTAATCCCACTCCCCTGCTATTTCCCCATAGCCCTGCAAATTTTTCTTTTTTCAATTCACTTTTGAAATTTACTATTGAATCTGCTTCCACCACCCTTTTCAGGCAGTGCATTGCAAATCATAACTTGCTATGTTTATTTTTTCTAAAAATTCATCTCCCCTCTGGTTCTCTTACCAATTATCTTTAAATCTGTGTCCTCTGGTTACCAACACTCCTGCCAGTGGATCTAATTTCTCCTTATTTACTCTATCAAAACTTCTCATAATTTTGTTAAATCTGCCCTTAACCTTCTCTGTTCTAAGGACAATCCCAGCTTCTGTAGTCTCCACATAACTGGTCTCTTTTCTCTTCTGCTTGGATGTTGGTGCTGAAAGACTGGCCTTTGCCTGGGAACATTCTGGAGTACCTGTGATACCTTAAAAGATGTAGTCCCCAGCGCTTATAGTGGGCGCATTGGTGCGAACGTGATTTGCCTGGTTTGGGTGCTGGACCATTTACATGATAAAGTTCTGACGCTAATTATATCTTGAAATTGACAAAAAAAATTCCTTTAGAGAACCAGAGCGCCATTGGTACTTCACATAGAAATGGCATACTCGGATTTTCTATATTGCTTGTTTGCTAGAAATGTCATCTTATGCAGGCAATCATTGAGAGAACAGCAGAGGCAGCAGCAGAGGAAATTCAACTCCACTGGAGCTTAGCAGGGGTAGCCAATGACAAACCAATACCATAGATAAAAAAATATCTATTTAAAAAGCTGATTGGATTATTTGTACCTGAATTGCTTGATTGGGGTATTGTCATGTAATTTACTGAACAGCTGTTTCTGCCCGAAATAGCCAGCGTGTGCAACACGCTACAAGTGGCAGCTTAGTAATTGACAGTGATGGTAATGGAAACTGGTTTGCACAATTTAAACCATTGCCTGATTTTAAATATCGGTAGTTCAAGTGGTGGGAACTGTATGCATTAGAGAGGGTTGAGAAGTGACCAGGCATATTTCCCACTTTGAGGACTAATTTATGAAAAGCTAGTGATGAGATCTAAGAAGACTGAGGAAAGATATGATATAAGTCTTTTAATGACTAGGTGCAAAAAAAGTTCAAGAAAGCAAGCTATTTAACTTGGAAAATGAGGTATAGAACTAATGAATACTAGTACAAAATTCATAAGCCTCCAGGTGAAAAGGGACCACTAGTGCAAATAGCTGATTTTGGGTTTTTTATTCTTTTTCCTGGGATGTGGGTGTTGCTGGCGAGGCAGGCATTTATTGCCCATCCCTAGTTTCCCTTGAAAGTGGTGGTGGGCCACCTTCTTGCACCACTGCAGTCCATGTGGTGAAGTTGCTCCCACAATGCTGTTCGATAGGGAATTTCAGAATTCTGACCCAGTGACAATGAAGAAATGACATGTCCAAGTCAGAATGGTCTGTGATTTGAAGGGAAACTTGGAGATGATGGTGTTCCAATGCACCTGCTGCCCTTGTCCTTCTAGGTGATGGAAATTGTGGATTTGAGATACTGCTGAAGACTCCTTTGCATCTTGCTGCAGTGCATCCTATAGATAGGCTACATTGTGGCCATTGTATGCCAGTGGTGGAGCCAGTGGATTGGGTTTTGATCAAGTGGACTACTTTGCCCTGGATAGTAGTGAGCTTTTTAGGTGTTGGTGCTGCATCCATCCAGGCAAGTGGACAGTTTTTCCATAATTGTTGGCATCCATTTGCCACTGGAGGATCGAGGTGCTCAATGGTCTAACCTACGTCGTTAATTGCCAAAAAGGGGGGAAGAGTGATAAACCCTCTAACTATCGGCCAGTCAGCCTTACATCAATGCGGGGGAAACTTTGAGACAATTTGTGACAAAATTAATTCACTTGGAAAAACATGGATTAATTAATGACAGCCAGCGCAGATTTGTTGAAGGTCAATCGTGTCTGACAAACTTGATAGAATGCTTTGAAGTAACGGAAAGGGTTGATGAGGGTAGTATGGCTGATCTTGTGTAAAATGGATTTGCAAAAGGCGTTTGATAAAGTACCACATAATAGATTTGTTGACAAAATGGAAGCCCATGGGATTAAAGGGGAAGTGGCAGCATGGATATGAAATTTGGCTAAGGGACAAAGTAGAGAGTAGTGGTGAATGTAGTCAGAGAATCACCTGCAATGGCTTCTCTTCCCACACAGTTACCTCTGGAGTCCCCCAAGGATGCATTCTTGGCCCTCTCCTATCGCTCATCCACATGCTGCCCCTCAGCAGTATCATACAAAAACATGTCAGGTTCCATGTGTATGCCAATGACACCCAGTTCTGTCTCACCGCCATCTATCGACCCCTTCACGGCTTCTGATTTGTCAGTATTTGACTGACATCCAGTAACAAGTGAGCATTTTCTTCAGTCCCTGCCACAAACTCTGTTCCCTCGCCACCAACCCCATCCCACGCCCTGGCCACTGTCTGAGGCTGAACCAGACTGTTCAAAACCTATTTGACCCTGAGATGACCGACCGACTACATATCTGCTCTGTCACCAAGACTGCGTACTTCCACTTCTAACGTTGCCCTTCTCCTCCCCTGCCTCAGCTCATCTGCTGAAACACTCATCCATGCCTTTGTTGGCTCCAGACTTGACTATTCTAATGCTCTGCTGGCTGGCCTCCCACCTTCCACTCCATAAAGTTGAACTCATCCAAAACACTGCTGCCCTTATCCTAACTTGCATCAAGTCCTGTAAATCCATTGCCCCTGTGCTTGCCTACATTGGTTCCCTGTCTGGCAACGCCTCAATTTTAAAATTCTCATCCTTATTTTCAAATCCCTTCATGGCCTCGCACCTCCCTATCTCTAACCTCCTCCAGGCCTACAACCCTCCACTATCTCTGCGCTCCTATAATTCTGACCTCTTGTGCATCCCCAATTTTAATTGCTCCACCATTGGTGGCCGTGCCGTCAGTGCTAGGCCCTAAGCTCTGGGATGCCCTCCATAAACCTCTCTGCGCCTCTCCTTTTTAAGACTATCCTTAAAACCTACCTCTTTAACCAAGCTTTTGGTCACCTGTTCTAAAATCTCCATGTAGGTCAGTGTCCAATTTTGTTAGCATTCCTATGAAGTGCCTTGGAAGGCACTATATAAACGCAAGTTATTTTTTTCGCCGAGAGGGAAATATACAGTGGTGTCCCCCATTGGTCAGTATTAGGACCACTGCTGTTTTTGATGTATATGACCTGGTCTTGGGTATGCAGGGAATAATTTCAAAGTTTGCAGATGACACCAAACTCTGAAATGTAGTAAACCAGTGAGGAAGATAGTTGCAGACTTCAGGAGGACATGGACAGATTGGAGAAATGGGCAGACACGGCAGTTGAAATCTAATGCAGAGAAATGTGAATCGAAGCATTTTAGTCGGAAGAATCAGACAATATAAACTAAATGGTACAATTTTAAAGGGGGTGCAGGAACAGAGACCTAGGAGTTCACGTACATATTTTTGAAGGTGGCTGGACAAGTTGTTAAGCTGTTAACAAAGCATATGGGATCCTGGGCTTTATTAATAGAGGCACAGGCTACAAAAGCAAGGAAGTTATGCTAAACCTTTATATAACACTGGTTAGACCTCAGCTGGAGTATTGTCCAATTCTGGGCACTTCACTTTCGGAAGCATGTCAAAGCCTTGGAGAGGGTGCAGAGGAAATTTACTAGAATGGTACCATGGATAAGGGACTTCAGTTAAGTGGACAGATGAGAGAAGCTGGGATTGTTCTCAAAGCAAAGAAGGTTAAGGGACAATTTAATAGGTGCTCAAAATTTTGAGGAGTTTTGATAGAGTAAATAGCGAGAAACTGCTCCCATTGGAGGAGGGTAGAGAATCAAAGGACACAGATTTAAGGTGATCGACAAAAGAACCAGAGGGAAGATGAGTTTTTTTACACAGTAAATTATGATCTGGCATGCACTACCTGAAAGGGTGGTGGGGCAGCTTCAGTAGTAACTTTCAAAAGGAAATTGGATAAATACTTGAAGCGGGGGGTGGGGGGGAATTGCAGGGCTGGGGGGAAAGAGCAGGGGTGTGAGATTAGTTGGACAGCTTTCAAAGTGCCAGGACAGATACGATGGGCTCACTGGCCTGCTTCTGTGCTATAAGATTCTAAGCTAGTAAAGCTAATCTTTTGGTTGTAGACTGTGCAAACTATCAAAAGTCCAGTCAGCAAAGATAAATGTTAAATGTGCACAACTTTTAGAAAGATGTGATCTTTAATTTCATGTGTAATTTTTTAATGAATCTTTATGCAAGAACATGCATTTAAGTTACACTGCCTATGGTTTTTGTTTCACAGCTGACAGAACTTTGGTGAAATCGAACACTTTGACTGAAAAGCCAGGTTCCCGAACCCCTCGTGCATCAACCCAGGCTCCACCAGATCTGCTTCCAGTTGAGAAGAAAGCCCCTGGGTTACCTCACTACAGAACAAAATGTGAGAAGCAGATTAAATGGATTGCGTGGCTGAAAGAATTATTGAAAACAAGTAACCAAAGATTTGAAGCTGTTGCAATAGTGGTTCAGTATCTTCAAGCCCAGGTGAGAATTTCTGTTTCTTTGCTTAAGGATGACTTCCTTGGCTTTTCCAACAGTAATGGTAAATAGGACTGCTTGAAAAATTGACTAGCTTTTGTCCTTTAGTTCTGGTCTGACTTGATTTTAATGAATGTGTCTAAATTGTTGAGGTAAAAATCCTGAATTGTACTAAATGGCTTAATTTTAATGTGTCCCACTTCAATACGAATTAATGTGGGTGAGCCTACATTCTCTGGTGCGGAGGGTTTGTGGTGGAATGTGCAGGTTCTGTGAGATTCACCCTTTACATGCACAAAAAATTAATTACTGGCATTTTACAGCATCTGGGACTTTGCACCATCTGTATTCCTACGGGTTAAAAATTAAGTGGAATTTGGTTTCTTAAAATGAACATCTATTATTGGAAGTGGGGGGTGCAAATGTGAGAGATTATCAAAAATTGGTTGGGTATTCAATTTTCTTTTGTTCCATTTGAATGCAAGTAACTTTTTTGGGTAGCTTTGTAATAGACTGCAACAGGACCTTTGCTGTGTATAGATCTGTTTGCATTTCTGGTACACACTTTGGGATTTTGTATCATGCTTACATTCTTCTCACCTTACAACTAAATTTTGTGTAAAACGGATACCTTGGAGGGAAGGTAAGTAGTGACATAGGTTAGCGCACTGGATTTGAATTTGAACCTGGGACCTACAGTTGAAGGACAGACTGATGAGATGGTGTCCTCTCGCCGGTCAGGTGTCACGCTCCAGGTGGAATGTTGCTGCTTATTCAGGTTTAAAGGGTGGTGTTGTGGGAAATGTAGGAAAAACAAAATGTACACCATAGTACTATTTTGGGTATATTGAAGTAGACTAAGAGGGAGGTTCCTCTACATCTGCCCAAAGCTGTACCAAGAGTATAGAAAAAAGATATCCTACTCCTTTGCATTGATGTGCCTCATTTTGGTACAGGTCTTCAGTGAAGTGTAAACTTAAACTGAAAGAAGTCTGACCTGGATGTGTTTATCCTCAACCTTTTTATATTGAGGGCCTAGCATGTTTGCAGCAACTCTTGTGGCTCTCCAATCTTCTGGCATTGCCATTTTCATAATTCTGATCTTCAGGATTTGTTCAGCTGCTTCTGTTAAAATAGGTTGGGGAAAGAGTAGGATGAGTTACAGTATAGGGTTTAATAAGTGGCCATTTTTAATCAATCGCAAACTATAAGGTTTGGATTTAAATGCCCTCGATTGCATATTATGTTATAATGACTACCATTGCATGCACTGAGCTACTAACTGATTGATTGATTGTTTAAAAATGATGCTAATTGTATTACCTTATAATTAGGACACTTAATTCTGTCTTTCCAAAGCAGTCATTTGTGAAATCGGAATCTTGTCCCCTAAATAGCTGTCTGTTCTGCTTCTCCCCAATTGCTCCCGCCTCTTCACTGGCTTGCTAACCCTAACTGCCTCCACCTGCCACGAAAACCTGCATCAGTTTCTCTTAAAGTTCCAACTATAGCAAATTGCATTTATAATTACCTTTAAATCTCTGTCCTCTAGTTATTGACCCTCCTGCCAGTAAAAAACGTTTCTCCCTATTTACTCTATCAAAACCCTTCATAACTTTGAATGCCTCCATTAAATCTCCCTTCTCTATTCTAAGGCGAACAATCCCAGCTCCTCTAGTCTCTCCACATAACTGAAGTCCCTAATCCCTGGAATAATTCTAGTAAATCTTTTTGGCACCCTCTCTAAGGCCTTGACATCCTTTCTAAAGTGTGGTGCCCAGAATTGGACTCAATACTCCAGCTGAGGCCTAACCTGTGCTTTATAAAGGTTTAGCATAACTTCTTTGCTTTTTTACACTCTGCCTCTATTTATAAAACCAAGGATCTTGTATGCCCTCAATAGTACCATTTTAGATTATACTGCCTCCATGTTGTTCCTCCCAAAGTGCATCACTTCACGTTATCCGCATTAATTTGAATCTGCCGTCTGTCTGCCCATTTCACCATCCGATCTAAGTCCTCCTCAAGTCTGCTACTATCCTCCTCACTATTCACTACATTGCCAAGTTTTGTATCATCTGCAAACTTCGAAATTGCATTCCCTATGCTCAAGTCCAAGTCATTTTATATATAACAAGAAAAACAATGGTCCTAATGCCAACTGCTCGGGACCACACTGCATACTTCTCCAGAAAAACATCCGTTCACCACTACTCTCTGCCTCTTATCCCTTAGCCAATTATGTACCCAAGTTACCACCGTCCCTTTAGTCCCATGTGCTTCTATTTTCCGAATACGTTTATTATGTGGTACTGTATCGTGGGCGGGGGGTTGTGGTACACTGGCACAGCGCAATTGGACCACGTGGCCTGGTTATGCTGTAACGTCTGTGGAATTATACTCCATCTGTTCAGTTGTATAACGTGTGCAACCCACCAGTCCTCTGGTACCATATACGGCTGGTAAAGGTTGTAGCGACAGGGTACGGCAAAGCTTTAAATTTTTACAAATTTGTTTTTTTCCATTACTACCCCCCCCACACCCTGGTATCACACGTTCTGCCTTGTACAAATGATCACTTGTTTAAAACTCAATTGTCCATATTCTAACTCCTAACGTCCAACTTTCCTGTCACCCTATCCTTGCTAACCTTCATGGGCTCTCCATCTCCCTGCCCTAAAATACATTTCCATCCATGAAAAACATACAAAAGTGGCAGACATGTTAAGACTAGCTGATTGATCAAGCCTGTTCCATATCCTGATGCACCAGGGTATCATGACCCCCACCCCCCAGCAGTTCCTGGCTCACCAGCTACACTTGCCTGGGACAGGTCAAAAACCCTAGGCCAATTCAGGGGGGGGGGGAGAAAACCTGAGATTGCTTTCTGACCCCAAAGGTGATTCCAAAAAAGTTCCAGGAAACCCATGACCATGATGCACATTGCTCAATGCCCCCCGTACGTTTTGTAAGCTGCGATATCAACCATGGCTAGTAATTTATCAAACTCCTTTTTGAACATTTGCAGTGAATTTGTACTCGCTGCACTAGCCAGCATCTTGTTCCAGAGATAGATGACCCTCTGCAAAAAGAAATAATCCTGCCATCTAACCTAGTACTATGCTTGCACGTGTTCCCTGTTTCTTTCCCCTCGTCCTTTCTCTTCGTTCTTTCTCTCTCCTCACAGTCCACACTTTTCTTAAGTAAAAGGCCCATTTCCCTGAGCCTATTGAGGTAATTAAGGGCCTTTTAAACTAGCAGTTTAGTGAACCCTCCTGATCCGTTCTGTGGTATGTGGGAGTCTGGACAGTGAGACTGTCCTGGATTGCCACATCCGCAAGAAATGTCTCCACCTTGAGTTACTCTGGCTCGGAGTCCTTGAGCTGGAGTACGAGTTAGAGAAACTCTGACACAGTTCAGCAGGGTAAGGGGAAACCAAGGGGAGATGGACAGGACCAGTGTCTGCGGGACCTCCTTCTCTAACAGGTACAATGTACTTCATACCTGTGAGGCTAAGGATGTAGGCTGTGGAGAGGACAGCTAGAATGCCAACCATGGCACCATGGAACAGGAGGCAGGATGTGGGGTAGAGGAACAGAATAGAAAGGTTGCAGTCTATGGGGATTCAATAATTAGGGGGATAGATAGTGCCCTCTGCAATCTCGACAGTGTCCAGGAGAGGGTGTTGCCTACCTGGTACAAGGGTAAAAGATATCGTGAATCAACTGGAGAGGAACTTGGAAAAGGAGGGGGAAGATCAAGTTGTCGTGGTCCATGTTGGGACCAATGACATAAGGAAGAAAAGGGAGGAGGTCCTGCTAAGACGATATCAGAAATTAGGAACTAAATTTTTTTTAAAAAAGGACCTCGCGTGTGGTAATCTCGGATTACGACCTGAGCCACGTGCTGATATGTCTATCCCAATGCCAATCAGGAAGGTGAATGCATGGCTGAAAGACTGGTGTGGGAAGGAGGCGTTCCATTTCATGGGACATTGGCACCAGTACTGGGACAGGAAGGAGCTGTACTGTTGGATGGGCTCCACCTGTCCCGGAATGGGACCAGTGTCCTAGCAGAAAGAATAAATAGGGCTGTCATAGAACTTTAAATCAGTAAGATGGGTGGAGGGATCTGGGGGAGATAAGTCTGAAGAAAGAAATGAGAGTAAAGGACACACCAAGTTAAGGAATATGGGGAACATAAACGGTCAGGGAACAAATACAATTATAGAACATAAGTACGAAATGACTTTTTAAACAAAGGGAGGGGAGGCAATTATTTAAACAAATTAAATTGCCTGTACAGCATCCAAAACTAAAGTAGGGATCTGGAGGCAATAATGCATAGCGGGGAGCCAGATGTAGCAAGGATACTGAAACATGGTTACATAAGGAACAGGACTGGCAGTTAAATATTGCAGAATATAATGTATTTAGAAAGGAGATAGGGAAGGTGGGGGGGGGAGGGGTGGTAGCTGTACTAATTAGAGACCATAATGGGACATAAGTAACATTAAGATAGAAACAGAATCCATATGGATTGAGACAAAGGATAAGGGATCGATCACATTAAGATACATTCTACAGACCACCTAATAGTGGAAGGGAAATGGAGGATGAAATGTGTAGACAAATCTATGAAATGAGTTTTGAAAAACATCAAAGAATAATCATGGGAGATTTCAACTACCCCTAAATAAACTTGCAAGAAGTAGGGAATAGAGTTTTTACAATGTGCACAGGACTCCTTTCTTACCCAGTATGTGAGAAGTCCAACAAGAAGAATCACAACTGGATCTAGTAATGGGAAATGAAACATTAGATGAGAAGTGTAGGGGAACATCTAGGCAATAGCGATCATAGTATAATGTTTAAAATGATTGAGAAAGACATAAGTAAGATAAAGACCAATATCATGGATTGGCAAAAGCTAATTTTGAGGGGGTGAGAATGGAACTAGGGCAGGTAAACTGGAAAAAAAAATTTGACTTAAAGAAATAGAACAGCAGTGAGTAATATTTAAAACGGTAATCAAATTCAGGAGAAATATTCCTCTAAAGCAAGAACAAACTAGCCAATGAAAAACCAATAAAGAGATACGGGTAACATTGATACTCAAGAAAAAGGCATACTCCATAAGTATATACACAATAAAGGAAAGGATGACAAAAGGGAATATGAAGAGGTTCGGAAGGATGTCAACAAAACAATTAGGAAATCAAAGGGGAACTACGAAATTAAATTATCATTTCTACGAACACATAAATAACAAGAAAAATCAGGATAGGGCTACTAAGGCATGCACAAGATAAACTCACAGGTAACAACAGCGAAATGGCAAAACTACTGAATAGTTACTTTGCTTCCGTATTTACCAGGGAGACTAACAAGATGGGCAGGACATTTGAGGCGATTGAAAAAGATATTAAAACATTTAAGATAGAAAGGGAGGAGATAATCAACTAATCAAACTTAAGGAGGATAAGACCCTGGTCTGGTGGATTGCATCCACGAATATTCAAAAAGTTAGGGAAGAGTTAGAGGCACTATCACATATCTATAAAAATTCACTAGAAAAGGGAACAGTGCCAGAGGACTGGCAGAGAACTAACGTTCCTGTATTTTAAAAAGGGAGCTAGACCAAGTCCTGGGAACTATAGACCAAATGGCTTAACATTTATCATAGGAAAGATAATGGAATCTTTACTCCAAGATGTAATAGACATCTAGAGAACAAAAATATAATGAATAGTCAGCACAGATTTCAGAAGGGAAAGCCATGCTAGTTATTGAATTCTTTAAAGAAGTAACAGAGTAGACAAGAGTGATGTAATATATTTGGATTTTCAAAAGGCCTTCAATAAGCTACCGCATTGTAGACTCATGGCTAAGGTCAGAGCATGTGGAGCTGGTGGACGGATAGCAAGTTGGCTACAAAAGAGTAAGGCTTAACGGTAGCTACTTTGGCAAAAAGTGGGAAGTGGTGTTCCACGGGGGTCAGTGTTGGGACCACTTGTTCACAATTTACATTAACAATTTGGATTTGGGAATCGAATACAATTTCAAAATTTGCGGACAACATTAAATTGGGGATGTAGTTAATACAAAGGCAGAATGTCAAAATGCAAGAGGACGTTAATGAACTTGCAGAATGGGTGGGTAATTGGCCAATGAATTTCAATATAGGTAAGTGTGAGATGGTGCATTTTGGTGGGAAGAATAAGGAGGCCACTTCTTCCTTGGATAAGAGTCTAAGCGGGATAGAGGAGCAAAGGGATCTAGGGGTTTAGATACACAAATCACAGTGGTGAAGCAGGCTAATAAGGCCATAAACAAGGGAAATCAAGCACTAGGGTTCATTTCTAGAGGGATAGAATTGAAAAGCAAAAGTTATGTTAAACCTGTATGGAGCCTTGGTTAGACCACACCGAGTATTGTGGACAATTCTGGTTTCCATGTTATAGAAAGGATATAGAGGTATTGGCAATGGTGTGAAAAAGATTCATAAGGATATCCTTTCAGTTCTAGTATCACCTTATCAGGAAAGGCTGAATAGGATGGGGCTCCTTTTTTCTCTGGACAAGAGAAGGCTGAGGGGTGACCTGATAGAGGTCTTTACGATAAGAGTTTGATAGAATAGACGTAGAGAAGATGTTTTCACTTGTGGGGGAGTCCAAAACTGAAGGTCATAAATATAAAATAGATGCTAATAAATCCAATAGGGAATTCAGGCGAAACTTTATTACCCAATGAGTGTTAAGAATGTGGAACCCGCTAACACAAGGAGTAGTTGAGGCAAATAACATAGATGCATTTAAGGGGATGCTAGATAAGCACATGAGGATGAAAGGAATAGAAGGGTTTCCTGATTGGGTTAGCTGAAGTAGGGAGGGAGGAGGCTTGTGCGGCTCATAAACGCCAACACAGACCAGTTGGGCCGAATGGCCTGTTTCTGTGCTGTATTTCGATGTAACTTGATGTTAATGTCTTACAACAAAAATCAAGCTGATGTGCTTGTAATTTTCAAGTTTTGCCTTGTTTTTAAAAAGCCATCAGTGCATGGGCCTCTCTCCAGTCCACGGGAATAATCCCAGACTGTAGCGAGTTATTCAGTATGAGCGAATGGCTCACTGCACAACTCCCATTTCTTTGAGCACTCTTGGGTGAGTGTTGTCAGGAGCAACAGCCCAATCTGTTTTGAGACTTATTCTATTAGCATCCACTTTGACCCTTCCAACTTTAGAGTAACTGTGCATGGCATTATTGGTACTGAAGTGAAGATTGATGCAAAGTAATCATTTAGAACCTCTGCCCTATCCTAGGAGTCCACCTGAATCTGTCCTGAGGATTCCTTCTATGACCTTATGCAATCCTTTGTGCCCTTGTGACTCCTAGCCTAGCTGAAAAAGATTTTACTATTGCTCCCACAATTTTCCATGATCTTCTCTAATGACCTTTTTGATTGCTCTGATGGCAGCTTTTGTTGCCTTTAGCTGAGCTCGATACCTATCCCTGCTCTCCTGAGAACTATTTTCTTTTGGTCTAAATGTTTTGCTCAAGTCTGATTTTGCTCTTGCACATGACTTCCTTTCTCATTAGAATAGTTTTAAAGCAGAGAGGCTTCAGTGAGGAGAAAGGT
This sequence comes from Heptranchias perlo, assembly GCF_035084215.1. Lineage (NCBI taxonomy): Eukaryota > Metazoa > Chordata > Chondrichthyes > Hexanchiformes > Hexanchidae > Heptranchias > Heptranchias perlo. The sequence goes on from NC_090325.1 coordinate 76,205,595, forward strand.
GATGACACCTGTAAGCCAGGTTTGTCAAAGCAATAATCATGTCAACCCAATCATCCATAATACTGTTGGAGATAGCAAGGACCTTGTTTGAGTGAATGGACATTCTGGAGGGAAATGCGGAGAGGGGTGTGATAGTTGATTTGCTGGCAGAGTCCAAGGGAGCAGCAGTGGGCCAGGTAAGCAGGACTGCAGGGAGTTTGGTAAGATTAACCCCCAGGGATCTGCTGGGTAGCAAGGTCAGTGAGAGGAGGATAGAACAGTTAGGGATCCTGCTTGTAAGGAGGCAGCGATGAGTCCCATCATGGGGCCCTTCAGAGAATGTCGTGAGGCACAGAGGGTAGCAGTGGACTTATGCAAGGGGTATTCAAGCCTGGGATAGCAGAGGAATTGTGAAGGGTTGAGAGATAAGGGTGAAGTTTGGTTGAAATGCTAAGCTGCTTTATTCTGCAGCAAGGTCAAAGAGAGCAACAGTTATGATCAGGAGCCCTCAAACCAATCGGTCGGTGCAACATGTGTTTGCATAATACATAATCACGCATTCCCACAACGGTGGGTCATCTTAACTGGAACAGAATAACTATTTTCTGCTCCTGCCTATAGCCCTAGGCAGAGGTATCTCTATCTGTGGTCTCTTCAACCTTGCACAGAATTTTTCACCACAAGAACAGGTCATTCAGCCAAACTGGTAGGTGCCACTGTTTATGCTCCACACGAGCCTCCTCCCACCTTACTTCATCTCACCCCATCAACATATCCTTCTATTCCTTTCACCCTCATGTACTTACCTAGCTTCCTCTTAAATGCATCTATGCTATTCACCTCAACCACTCCATGTGGTAGCAAATTCCACATTGTCGCAACTGAGAAAGAAGCTTCTCCTGAAATGTTTATGGGACTTATTAGTGACTATCTTATTTTCGTGGCCCTCGCAATACTTTGCGTAACTAACTTTTTTTTAATCTGTTCTGTTTTTTTAAAAGCCCCTTTCTGTCAGACCAGCAAATCAAAGGGTTTTCAACACAATTATTTGCGAATAACCAGACAAGGTAACAAACCTTAGGCAGGGTACCAACTTTTATTTAAGATATTAGCCACCTTTTCATCTTGGTGCCTTTTTTTAAATATATAAAACTAGAGAGTATGAATTGCTTTTAAAACCCCAACATTAAAAGTAATTTTCCAAATCCTTGGGAAAAATGGTCAGACAATCTAGAGATGTGTGACTACCTGACATGAAGGCTAAATCTGGCTAATGAGCATGTCCACATGTTTGGATGCAGCAGCTGAATCTTAAGCAGGGGGCAGGAGGGGTGAGGGAGAAGGACTAATGCCAAACCACGTGGCCAGGTGATGTCCTAAAACAATAGGGACTAATTTAAATGCATAGGCTCAAGAATGGCAGGTGGATTTTAATGCAAGTGAAGTGTTATGCACATTGCCATGTGATGTATTGAAATATACAGTAAGGGATGCCCATTAGCTAAGGTGAAAAAGTATTTAGGAGTCACTTGGAACCTTTAATAGCTTCAAACTGGATACATTATCAGCGAGACTAATTATATATTGGAATGCTGCTTAAGGGCATTTAATTATCATTTTGAAGTTAGTTATAACCTTGTGTAGATCACTGAGGCCATATTTGAAATATGATCACGTTGTAACTACTTTCAAAATACATTTAGATAAAAAGAAAAACTGCACCTTTTGGAAATATGAAATAAAATTAGAAAATGCTGAAATAGAGCAAATTTAGAGTTAACTGAGGTTGGGTTGATATTTCAGTATCGACTCATCAGTACTAGACGAAGGATCGACATGCAAATCCAGAACCTCAACCAATCTTCCCTCTTATGGCGGTTGAGACTGCCTGTATATTTGTAGTATCTTCTGTTTGTATTTGTGTGTAGTCCACTCCTGTTTGAAGATTTTTGATTGTAATAGGTTATACAGTAGTACAAATCAAGTCATTTAAATAAAATAAAGTACCAGGTTTTTTGCGCTCTTTTATTGAAATCAACAGATAATTTAAATTGGCAGCTTTGAATTAAAAGGCATAGACTGCATTGTAGATGTTCCAAGGGAACAAGAGTGTAACTTAGGATGTCCAATGATGAAGTGTTGCCTCAAGTCAAACACAGATCCTTGCTATATTTAGTTTGCTAGCTAGAACACTAGCCTTGATGGCTCAGAATTCAGGAAGTGGTAGAATTAACACTCAGACCACAGCTTAGGCTATAAACTACAGAATAGCTTTATTAAAAGCAGATAAACAGTAACAAATGGTGCTACAGATTACAGTAATTTCCAGGATATAACCATTCCACCATGGGTTTAGAAAATAATAAATACTCAATGCTTCAATAGTTCCTTTTTAAAGTTTGGACCTGCAATAGCTTCCCTTAGCAACTGCTGTATCAAGTCTCTGTCTTTCCTTTTGATTGTTGCCGCCTTGATGAACTGGGAGCACACTGAAGTTTGACCAAGAATAATGAAAATTCAAAATATATCTTCCAAAATCAGGTAAAGCTGCAGTCATACAGAACCTTAGATGCAAAGAAAGGAAAGGGCTTGCATTGATAGATCCTTTTATAACCTCTGTCTTAGTGCTCCCATGCCGATTAAGTACTTTTGATGTGTCGTCGCTGTTATAACGTAAGAAATGCAGCAGCCAATTTGCACGCAGCAAGGGCCCACAGACAGCAATGACATACGTGACGAGATAATCTGTTTGTGAAGTTGGTTGAGGGATGAATATTGGCCAGGATACTTTGAGAACTCCCCTGCTCTTCAAATAGTACCATGGGATCTCTTTTTGGCCACCCGAGGGGGTCGAGAGGGTCTCTGTTTAACGTCTCCTCTGAAAGGCAGCACCTCGGTCAATGCTGCAGTGTCAGCCTAGATTATGTGCTCATGTCTGACGTGGGACCTGAATCTGTGACTTTCTGACTTGGAGGCAAAAGTGCTACCACTATGCCAAGGCTGACGTGTTATGTAGTGGGGTATGAATTCATGACCTCTGACAAGCTAGAATGCCATGAGCCAAGTTGATGGCCATGTTTCAAAGCATCTGGAATAATTTACCTTCATTTGCCCAAAAGCTAAATACAGCTGATGCTGGAAATTTAAAATAAAACAGAAAACGCTGGTAACACTCAGCAGGTCAGGCAGCATCTGTGGAAAGAGAAACTAAGTTAACGTTTCAGGTCAATGAACTACCTTCATTTGTAGTTGCTTCTCCAGTCTTTGTTTTTCCTTAATTCTTTCTCCTCTTCCGCCACTCCCTAGATGCTGGCATTTTAAGCATATTTGATTTAGTACTATAATAGTCATATTACTGTGTGGATAAGATGTGTGAAATTTTTTAAAATTATAGTGCTTCACTGAAAATTCCGCATTGGTTTATTGCAATGGAAGAGAGCCCAAATCAACACTGCATTAGTTTGATATATCTAAATGCCACAAATGTGTGCATGCCTATTCGTGTTACCCAGTCTTATGTGAAGATAATTGTTTGCATATTGACTTTTTTAAAAAAAAGGGTGTTGTAATGGTGAAAGATAAAACTGTTTGAATTGTATATCAGTTTTTAGCTATACCTGTTTCACAGGTTTCTATTGTACTCTTGTGGAAAGTGAAAATATTAATTACCAACATTTTGCTGTGTAGGAAGAGTTTTTTTACCTATAATAGTGTCAGCTTGGCGCACTTTGGCCTGAGTGCATGGAATTGGAGGCAACCTATTGGCTTGGATCAGGAATTGGTTAGTAGGTAGGAGATACAGTAGGGGTAATGGGTATGTACTCAAATAGATGTGACTCCTGGTGTGGACTGGGGCCACAGCTATTCACTATATAAATGACTTAGATGAATAGAGAGCTGTATATCTAAATTTGCTGACAATTAGGTGGCACAGTAAATGGTGTAGATGGGAGCAGGAAGTTGCAAAGGGACATTGAGAGGACAAAACTCTGGCAGGTGAAGTTCAAAGTGGGGAAAATGTGAGGTCATCCACTTTGGACCCAAGAAAAAGAGATCATAGTATTTTCTAAAGTGATGAGAAGCTAGGAACTGTGGATGAGCAGAGATTTAGGGGTCCAAGTACAGAAATCACTAAAAGCTAGTGGACAGGTATAAAAAATAATTTAAAAGGCTAATGGGATGTTGGCCTTTATCTAAGGGCTGTGTTACAAAGGAGTGGAAGTTGTTACAGCTGCACAGAGCTATGGTTAGACCCCACCTGGAGTACTGCATTCAGTTCTGGGCACTGCATCTCAGGAAGGATATATTGGCCTTGGAGTTGGTGCAGCACAGATTCACCAGAATGACACCAGGGCTAAAAGGGTTAAGTTTTGAAGGCAGGTTGCATAGACTGGGCTTGTATTCCCTTCAATTACATCACCCCTTAATCTTCTATATTCAAGTGTTTAAAGATGATTTAAAGGATTTGATAGGGTAGATAGAGATAAACCAATTCCTCTAGTGGGAGAGTCCAGAACAAGGGGGCATAACCTTAAAATTAGAGTTAGGCCATTTAAGGGTGATGTTAGAAAGCAAAGGGTGGTGGCAATCTGGAACTCTCCCAAAAAGCTGTTGAGGCTAGGTAAATTGAAAATTTCAAAACTGAAATTGATAGATTTTTGTTCGGCAAGGGTATTAAGGGATATGGAGCCAAGGCGGGTAGATGGAGTTAAGATACAGATCAGCCATGATCTAACTGAATAGCAGAACAGGCTCGAGGCTGAATGGCCTCCTCCTGTTCCTATGAGTATGATCTTTGATTTGAAGACCCATTCCAGGACTTCAACTTCAATCGAGTGCTAAATTCATGGAGGCACTATTTGAATGAGATGTTCAGTTGATGTTCTATCTGCCTATTCTGGTGGTTCAGATGGACATCATAGATCCCACATAAGAAAAGCTCCCAGTGACTTGGCCAACATTTCTCTCAATTACCACCACTAAAAAAAAGTAACTGCTCATTCATCTTGCTGTTGGTGCAAAATGTGTGCTGTGTTTGCCAACCTGTACTTCAAAAGTAGTTTGAGACATGCTGAAGTGCTATTTAATGGTTGTCTCAAGTAACTGAAATTCATGGTGCAAATTTGAATACAGGTTTGCAGTGTGAAAACTTGACCTGTATTGTCTTCTCATTCTGTAGTTGTCTTTGCAAGTACAATAACAAACTGAGCAATCAATGGAAAAACTTGTTTTTGGCCATGCAAATTTGTTCCTTCATGTTGAAATCTGGAGGGTATAGTGCAATACCTTTTTAACCTAAATGTACAAAGTTGGACCTGGGAAAAATGCAAATGTGGTTGAGGCAGACATCGTATGCACTGATCTTAAGTGCACTTCAAATTTACAACATTTTTAATTATAGTTCAGTTCAGTTTCTCAAGGCTTTTTTTTTGTTTCCATAAATAGTCATTTAGAAGTCTTTCAGCTCATGATCTCTGAGGCACCTTAGATATAATTGCCGCCACTAGAAGTTTTTGTATACCTACATATCAGATATGTTTATCATCTTTGCATTTAAGCAAGGAGCCTCAATGTTTAATCTGCAGAGCTTGTTTTCCACCATTTGAAAATCAGCTGATAGGGAAAATGTTATCAGGAGTTGCTTTAAGAATTTCTGTTCTTGAGGTCAAATGTAAGTGAGGGGAAAAATACAAATTACAACATACGGCCCAATTTTCTAATCTTGCGTTACAAGAAAATTTAAAGCATTTTGGAGTGACAAGTTAAAGTCGTAGCACAGTGGGGCTTGATCAGTTTGAGCTACGTTGTTTAAACTGTAATGTTTTCTTCTAGAATAAAATTGGTTTATTAACTTATAGATTTAAAATTATAAATATACTTTCAAAGGGAACTATATGGTGCAGTGAGTTAGACACTGGCCTTTTCCCTCTGGGACCTGGGTTTAAATATAGGCCAGACTGATTGGATTGAAGTCTCCTCTGGTTGCTTGCTGTGAGGTTCCTATAAAATGAGTTTGGACAGCCTCAATCCAATTCATAGTGCACAGCCCTAAATGGCAATGGTAGGGGAAATGGGAGGGCAAATGCCATAATGATGCAGTGGAGGTATTCTTAAGATGTCTGGGTTAAACCACGTGCTGAGTGGAGCAAGCTTTAGAATCATAGAATCATAGAAGTTTACAACATGGAAACAGGCCCTTCGGCCCAACATGTCCATGTCGCCCAGTTTATACCACTAAGCTAGTCCCAATTGCCTGCACTTGGCCCATATCCCTCTATACCCATCTTACCCATGTAACTGTCCAAATGCTTTTTAAAAGGCAAAATTGTACCCGCCTCTACTACTGCCTCTGGCAGCTCATTCCAGACACTCACCACCCTTTGAGTGAAAAAATTGCCCCTCTGGACCCTTTTGTATATCTCCCCTCTCACCTTAAATCTATGTCCCCTCGTTATAGACTCCCCTACCTTTGGGAAAAGATTTTGACTATCTACCTTATCTATGCCCCTCATTATTTTATAGACTTCTATAAGATCACCCCTTAACCTCCTACTCTCCAGGGAAAAAAGTCCCAGTCTATCTAACCTCTCCCTATAAGTCAAACCATCAAGTCCCGGTAGCATCCTAGTAAATCTTTTCTGCACGCTTTCTAGTTTAATAATATCCTTTCTATAATAGGGTGACCAGAACTGTACACAGTATTCCAAGTGTGGCCTCACCAATGCCCTGTACAACTTCAACAAGACATCCCAACTCCTGCATTCAATGTTCTGACCAATGAAACCAAGCATGCCGAATGCCTTCTTCACCACCCTATCCACCTGTGACTCCACTTTCAAGGAGCTATGAACCTGTACTCCTAGATCTCTTTGTTCTATAACTCTCCCCAACGCCCTACCATTAACGGAGTAGGTCCTGGCCCGATTCGATCTACCAAAATGCATCACCTCACATTTATCTAAATTAAACTCCATCTGCCATTCATCGGCCCACTGGCCCAATTTATCAAGATCCCGTTGCAATCCTAGATAACCTTCTTCACTGTCCACAATACCACCAATCTTGGTGTCATCTGCAAACTTACTAACCATGCCTCCTAAATTCTCATCCAAATCATTAATATAAATAACAAATAACAGCGGACCCAGCACCGATCCCTGAGGCACACCGCTGGTCACAGGCCTCCAGTTTGAAAAACAACCCTCTACAACCACCCTCTGTCTTCTGTCGTCAATCCAATTTTGTATCCAATTCTGCATCTGGCCACAGTAAACCTAACCAAGGAATGCTGGATGCCGACACTAGGTGGCTGAAATGATGTGTTCTAGTCTCCAGTACTGGTATTTCTCACCTGGATGAGTGCAGAAACAGGTGAACAAAAATGGACAATATGCAGAGCTGCATTATTTGAACAAAATTGAACATGAGATATGCTTGATTAAATGATTTGATGGGGGTTGTGTGTCAAGTCACATCTAGGCATATTTGGGCTGCTGCTGTAAAGGGGTGCTGATCAATTTGCATGAGTTGATCACACAACTGCTCAACGCTACCACTCCAAATAGTGCTAGTTGTGTATTGGATGACTAGTTAACCTGAGATGAGCATCAACCTTTTATGAAACAATCATTATTTGGAGTGCAAGCTTTATAATTTTGGCAAACTTCATAGTTGATCTACCAACGACCACAAATATACTTGCATCGTCAAACTTTACCCATGTTATAAAGGCTTGGGAATGGGATACTTGTTGATGCATTTGGTGGAATTTTAAGACTATCACCTTTTTTAAACCTAGCATATGCAGTCAGTCTGTTGCAAGTTTCTTGGGGAAAGTGTTTTAAGTACATTGTGGTTGGCAATGTAAGCTTATTTTCCAAGGGAAAGATTTATTTTTCATACTTGGGACCACACCCTTTCACTGGCATGCTTTTCAGCGGAAACCTTTTTCCTTTTGAGAAGGAGCTAGCATTTTCTAGTTTAATACAATTATATAAAAGTGCTGCACATCCTGGGTAAAGTAGAATGTGGAATGTCACTGCTTGTACTCCAAACTGAAATGTAACCTTGTGCAGTGCTAGTGATAAATGGTGAAAGGTACTGTTGGCCTCTGATGATGAACATTGCTCAATGTGCTTCAGGCATCAGATCAAATTGAACTAATTTGAATAACATTTTTGAAGAGACGATTACAAATTTTGCAGCCTGTTCATTTTTGTCCACATCTGGCTAATGCTTTGAAATTCATTCACACTTAATGCATATGTTCTTCACTCAGGGGGTAGCATTGTGCATTATTCCAAATATCAATCTCCAAGACATGGGCTTTCTATGCCAAAAGCAGACAATCTTAAGTGCTTGTGTTCATGCATGTTTTTCTGCACTTGCCAAAGCTGCTACATTTTAGTGATTCTAAATAACTCTTCTCAATTTGGATTGTCCACCATCAAATTTGTGAAGTGCTAAAAGTATGTTTTCTTAAACTAGCTAACCAGTAATAGTTTCAACTTCAAAGATTTGCATTAAAAATTTGAATCTTCCAGTATTTGGAAGTAGTGATTTTGCTTTTTGATCATTGGGCTATCATGCTGCAATGTTGTAACTTTTGTTGACATAACTGAGTAAAAAGGCTTAATTTTGTACTGAAGGGTCATAAAGGTAGGAACATGTTTGTGAGCTTTTCACCACCTGTTGGCTGTCAGTGTGGTAATATCAACACTGCGATAGCAATTACCTTATTCTCCAGTGTACATGCTCACTTACATTTGTCTAATTCCATTCTGCTGTCCCTTGGACGTCAGTTTTTCCTGTTTGGAATTTGCTCAGGGTCTTTTTTTTAAAATACCCTTACAATATATACTTCTAAAATTCTTGCAGTATTTTACTGTAGCTGGGTTCTGAATTAGGATGCGTTGAATTGGAAATATGAGCAGTTTGACAGTAATACGAAACTGATCTGGGAGATTTTAGCAGTACGTTTCGTTTTGCAGCTGGCTTGACCTCCCCATTGGAGTTGCTTGATGGCATTACATATTAAGCTGAGCTATAAAAATAGAGCTTTTCCATTACTGTATTAGTTGGAAGATCAATGAGCGGCGTTCCAGTGCTCAGCTTTAGCTGCTGACATTTGAGTAAATTAACATTGATCAGCCGCCACCAACCACCAACCCCCCCACACGCACAATCTCCAGTTTGCAGACGCATAGGGCTGCGCCTCCTGTAATGAGTGATTCCTTCTGCTTTGCTTATGAATGCAGCTGTTTTTATTTCTTCAGGGCAGAGTACTGTAGGAAATATGGTACACATCCTGCACTGAAAGTTAGCTTGGAAGGCAAGGCCTAATGGATCTTTCCCTACAAGTATTTTAAATGTAGAAAGACCAGTTTGGGTTGTGGTGTGGCCACCTGTGCTTCTGCACGATACACACAAACAACCAGAAAAAGAGAGAATGGGCTGCAGCAGCAGCAAAATGTGCCTCTACGGTCCTTGTGCTGGAAAGAGGGTAACTGATGCATCCTTTTGTGATTTGCTGAGTGGAAATGTGAGGCTTTGGTGACTGACGCAAGTAGTTTCAACCAATTTTATTTCCAGCTGTTCCTCACTGTAGATTGTTTCTCCTCTTGCTACATAAAAGCTGAATAATTGTGGTGCATTGGGGAGTCAGATTATTAAGCAGGAGAGCTCGGAACATCCTACAACATTATATAGCCACATCCCGACTGCTTTAGGGATTAGAAAGCTTAAGTTCAATTTCCTTAGAATTATTGATTGGTGAATCAGATATCACTTTAATTTTGTCTGCCTAAGCTACTGAAGCTGATGCAAGGTCTGCATGTTTCCTTGTAGATTTTTATTTATAATTGTGCACTTGGTTTTTATATTTTTATCTTCCAATTTTCATTAAGTTGAACAGAAAAAGAATTGTTTCAAAACCTTGTTAAAGCCACTCTTGCAGGTTAATTTAGTTACCTTTTTTAATTTTAAAAAAAAATCCAGTGAGGACTGTGAACTAAGCATTAATATAAGTCTTATATTTGGTTAAAACAAAGTGAATTTTTGGAATGGCAGTGCATGCAGTCTGATATGTGTTGATCCCTGTAGGTGTGCAAAGTTCTCTGCTCATTTAAAAAAAAATCTTAAGTAGGTTAAAGCTGTAGTCACCTGTGCTTAGTCAGCTCTCTGCCTTGTAGCAGTTGAGACTTTATGGAAATACCAAGCAAAAAAGTGCTGTTTTGGATACTGGAGTTTTTTGTTTTTACTGAAGGTAAAGTTGTCTTGTTTGAGGCTTTGTCTGGAAGGTACACATGGCACTTTGTTCCTTTCCTTATACCACAATCCTTTAATGCAAAATAACATGATGCATCTTCAAATTTTGCTATTATCTCTTGATTTTTGTGCTAACTTCAGTGTACTGGTGATTCAGTCAAAATATTTCAATGTCAACAATTTGGAAAACTGCATATTCACTTAAGTTAACCGTTTTTAAAGTTAGTAGTTCAGTTTTGTTCCACTAAGGATATTTCCATAGTAACAAAATGCTTTTCTTTACAGCAGGCGGAAGTAGGCAAACAACACAATGAGTTGTCTCAGGAGCTGCTTACTCTGCATAGTGAACTAGGTAAGAATTATAGCAATGGGACTGTGTATCGAAATTTTTGTTGTTCAAAGCTCTTTCTAAAAAGAATTTGCATGGTGCGATCTGTCGCACTCAAATGTTTTTAGTAATATTTCTGCATCTGGCTCTTCCCTTAAAACTGTTAAAACACTTCTGCTTCAAATTTCCCTGGAGGCTGGCAGTTTGACCCAAGTTCATAAAATTCCTAGTATTTGCTGTACCAGGAACCGCCTTAGGATAAATGTGTTTCCCCCTTCTTTCATTGGAGTTTAAATCCAAAAAAATTGTTTTTCAGTTTGAAATATGCATGCTGAACATTTAAAAAAAAATAATTCCTATCTTTTTAATACACATTTTTTGCTTTAAAATGTATGTAAATATTGAAACAATTGAGGACTGGATGATGCAATGGTTTAGAAAGTCACCTTTTTATGTATGGCAGAAAGTGTTCAAATCCAGCCAGAAATTAAATAATTCTTGCTTTGGTTAATTGTAAGGAATTGAAATGAAATGCATGGTCCATTTCAGCCCAGTTCATAGTGGGCATAAATCTTAAACCGAAATGAGCCCATAATTGAGTGAGCAATCATTTGGTGCCAGGGTAGTGTAGCAAATAGAAAAACTTAATTGGTGGAGTTGAGAATGCAATTGAGATTGACTTAAGGCAACACAAAGGGATTGTTTCTCTGTTGCACCCATTCTATAAAAGACCTGGCATGTTTCATACTGACACAGGTTCAGAAGTGGAACAGCATTCTATCCCCCAGAAGTGACATCCTTCCCACTGAACACATCACTTCTAAAATAAAACCTCCTGGTACAGTTGTGTCTTAATATTTATGAATTGAATAGGTTTTTTTGTGAGCACTAATTATGGCCAGTCCCAAGGCAGTTTGTTGACTTGTGCTGTGATTCAATGAAGGGACATCTAGAAGTGCACTTGTTACTTACATCATCTGGTTTCATGCTTGTGGCTTATTGTGTCTTTATCAAAGGTTTTTTTTAAAAAATGAACTTTTCTAGGGTAACATTTTTAAATGAGTTTTTTAATGGAATTTCTTTTGTGCAGTGCCTCACTTTTCAGTATGTGGTTGAATATGTATTTATTGATTGTACTAAAGGTCTTTTCCTCTCAAATGGACTGCATACAGAAATAGTTTATATTCATGGCCTGTGTGAACTGATCTACCTAATTTTTTGTTGGAAGACTTAGAATGATATTCCAAATCCTCCAGGTTGGCCTGTGTATATGTCATGGAAGACATTGGGCCGGAACTTGCTGAAAAAATAACAGGAACAGGAGTCGGCCGTTCAGCCCCTCGTGCCTGCTCCGCCATTTGATAAGATCATGGCTGATCTGTGATCTAACTCCATATACTTGCCTTTGGCCCATATCCCTTAATACCTTTGGTTGCCAAAAAGCTATCTTATCTCAGATTTAAATTTAGCAATTGAGCTAGTATCAATTGCCGTTTGCGGAAGAGAGTTCCAAACTTCTACCACCCTTTGTGTGTAGAAATGTTTTCTGTTCTCGCTCCTGAAAGGTCTGGCTCTCATTTTTAGACTGTGCCCCCTACTCCTAAAATCCCCAACCAGCGGAAATAGTTTCTCTCTATCCACCCTATCTGTTCCCCTTAATATCTTATAAACTTCAATCAGATCACCCCTTAACTTTCGAAACTCCAGAGAATACAACCCCAATTTGTGTAATCGCTCCTCGTAACTTAACCCTTGAAGTCCAGGTATCATTCTAGAAAACCTACGCTGCACTCCCTCCAAGGCCAATATGTCCTTCCGAAGGTGCGGTGCCCAGAACTGCTCACAGTACTCCAGGTGTGGTCTAACCGGGGTTTTGCATAGCTGCAGCATAACTTCTGCCCCCTTGTACTCTAGTCCTCTAGATATAAAGGCCAGCATTCCGTTTGCTGCCTTGATTATTTTCTGCACCTGTTCATGACACTTCAATGATCTATGTACCTGAACCCCTAAGTCCCTTTGGACATCCACTGTTTTTAACTTTTTACCATTTGGAAAGTACCCTGTTCTATCCTTTTTTGATCCAAAGTGGATGACTTCACATTTGCCTACATTGAATTCCATTTGCCACAGTTTTGCCCATTCACCTAATCTATCAATATCGCTTTGTAATTTTATGTTTTCATCTACACTGCTTACAATGCCACCAATCTTTGTGTCATCGGCAAACTTAGATATGAGACTTTCTATGCCTTCATCTAAGTAGTTAATAAATATTGTGAATAATTGAGGCCCCAAGACAGATCCCTGCGGGACACCACTAGTCACATCCTGCCAATGTGAGTACCTTCCCATTATCCCTACACTCAGCCAACTTCCTAACCAAGTCCGTACTTTTCCCTCGATTCCTTGAGCTTCTATCTTAGCTCACAGTCTCTTATGTGGGACCTTATCAAATGCCTTCTGGAAGTCCATATAAATAACATCCATTGACATTCCCCTATCCACTACTTTAGTCACCTTCAAAACATTCAATCAGGTTTGTCAGGCACGACCTACCTTTCACAAATCCATGCTGGCTCTCCCTGATTAACTGAAAATTCTTGGTGTTCAGTCACCCTATCCTTAATTATAGACTCCAGCATTTTCCCCACAACAGATGTTAGGCTAACTGGTCTATAATAACCCGGTTTCCCGCTCTCTCCTTTCTTAAACGGAGTGACATGTGCAATTTTCCAATCTAGCGGGACAGTTCCTGAATCTAGAGAACTTTGAACGGTGTGTGAACGACGCCAATTGTCGATCATGTGCAAATCGGCCAGCAAATTCAGGGGATTGAGATACTGAGTTGTCAATCTCCAGATCTTGCCGGTTGATTTCTGCAGCTCTGCCATTTCGTTTTGCACACAGTGTCTTGACCTTGATCTCCTTGTTATTTTTAAGAACTTGCTGGATTTGCGCATTAATTGCCCATTAAACTCGCCACAAAGTTAAGTCTAGTAATTAAGTGTAAGTACCTTTTTAAATGACAATTATTAATGACTGTGTTAATCAATCCCCCTGGCCTAGAAAGTGAACATTTAAACTGGAGTCTCATTCCTTCAGGTAGTGAATTGTTGGAGATTTTAAAAATGTCAAATTTTAAGTTTCTTTTTCTCCCTCTCAATCTAATTTTTCTTTCCCTCCCTCTCTCTCAATCCAATCAATCTCTCTCCTCTCTGTCCAATCTTTCTTTCCCCCTGTTTTTCTTCCTCTATCTGTTTTGACTCTAATTCACCCACTCTAATTGACCCACCTTCTAAGTCATTCCTCTTATTTCTCAATCCTTAAATTTTATTGGTTAAGGAGATACACTGTTGGTCCCGCCGTTGACTAAGGTCCCAGATGTCCTGTTGTCCTCGCTGTGCTGTTATCAGCTCGTACTTCCAGCAAATTACGGTGCAAAATAATTAGTGAGCTGAATGACGCGGGAGAACGTCTAACGGTGTATGCCATGAGATGCCCCACTGCAAGATCCGTCCCATTATATTCATTAAGGTAGAAAAATGCATAGCTGTGACAAGTGCATTTTCTTTGAGCTGTGGTATCAAATAAATCATGATTAGTTTCCATTGACATCTAAAGTGGACTGATTTTAATGCAGTATTGTAGTTGACAACAGTTTTATACTATTGATTAAAACAATTAGATTTAAATTGGAGAATATTTTGATTAACTTCTTGTACACCCCTTTGAGCTAGAACACTCTACTGTCTCAAATTGAGTTCACTACAAGAGTTGTACTGTCACATTTGGCGTTAACTGCATGTTAAAGTACAGAGTGGTTTATATAAACTGTAAGATGATCTAAAATTTCCTGAAAGTATTTTTTTCTGGTGGGGCAGGGAGACATTGATGGGAAAAGAAAATGCTTCTGCCTTATGATTAGGGTTGGTGCTTGTTTCTGGCCAGACAGTTGCTTTTTTGACAGCTGTCATTTAATTTTTCATGTAAGCTGGACAGTAAATGTCCACTTTTCTGGAGCTTGGTCCTGTTATTCTGGTGAACATTTTTTTGATCTGGTATTGTGGGGTTTACTGTAAACAACCAAACCTGTGGGTCCAAAACCATAAGGACTGAATAAAGTTCAGAGCCACCAGCAAATAAAAGAACAGCTCTTCCTGGGGGTTTACAGCACTGCACCGAAATTGGCATCGTCTAAATGAAGATCTGGCAAATGGCTGTAATACAAATGGTACTAAAGTAAATCTGCCCCTTTAGCAGTTGAATGTTGGGGCCATGCAACAGTTGTAAATTGTATTGAAGAAAATTTCAAGTTTCTTCCTAAGCTATGCCTCAGGATTTGTCCCCAGTCGCACTGTCCATTTTGGACCTGGCAAAAAGTGGCATCCGTACTTCAAATGTGTAATCTATGGATGTTACTTTTAAAGGGCGAAAGAAATATGTCACTAAATGGTTTTGAGTTGATTTTTAAAAAAAATTTAGCTGTGTAACTGTAGATAATGTTGGGATGAATGAGATTATTGGCATTAACTGAGCAAAGGTAAACTGAAAATTTAATGAAATGGAGGATTGTACAGATTTAACCAAATAATATTAGCATGGATTGGTTGACGGACAGAAAAGAGTAGGAATAAAGGGTCGTATTTGGCTTGGCAGGTTGTAACTAGTGGGGTGCTACAAAGATCAGTGCTTGGGCCTCAGTTATGTACAATATATATCAATGACTTAGATGAGGGGACAGAGTGTAATGTATCATGACGATACAAAGCTAGGTGGGAAAGTAAGCTGTGAGGAGGACACGGAGAGGGCAAGAAAGTGGTAGATGGAGTATAATGTGGGGAAATGTGAAATTATCCACTTTGGTAGGAAGAATCGAAAAGCAGTTTTTTAAAAGGTGAGAGACTAAGAAATGGTGGCAGTCAGAGGGATTTGGGTGTCTTTGTACATAAATCACCAGTTAACGTGCAGGTACAGCAAGCAATTAGGAAGGCAAATGGTACGTGAGCCTTTATTGAAAGAGGGTTGGAGTATAAGAGTAAGGGGTCTTGCTGCAATTATATAGTGCACTAGTGAGACCACATCTGGAATACTGTGTATAGCTTTGGGCTCTTTACCTAAGGAAGGATATGCTTAGAGGGAGTGCAACAAAGGTTCACCATATTGATTCCTAGGATGAGAGGGTTGTCCTATGAGGAGAGATTGAGTAGAATGGGCCTATATTCACTGGAGTTGGGAAGAATGAGAGGTGATCTCATTGAATCATGTAAGATTCTGAGGGGGCTTGACAGCGTAAATGCTGAGAGGCTGTTTCCCCTGGCTGGAGAGTCTAGAACTAGGGGGCATGGTCGCAGGATAAGGGGCTGGCCATTTAAAACTGAGATGAGGAGGACTTTCTTCACTCAAAGTTGTGAATCTTTGGAATTCTCTACCCCAGAGGGCTGTGGATGCTCAGTCATTGAGTATATTCAAGGCTGAGATCAATAGATTTTTCGATTCCAGGGGAATCGAGGGATAGGGCAGGAAAGTGGAGTTGAGGTAGAAGATCAGCCATAATCTTATTGAATGGTGGAGCAGGCTCGAGGGGCCATATGGCTTACTCCTCCTATTTGTTATGTTAATAGCTTTGCTGTGGCTGGGGTGGGGAAGTCTTAGGATAATCAGGCTGTTGCAAGTTTTGATTTTTGCCTTGGATATTCTTGAGTACAGTGGTCACTCTTGTAAGAGGTCTGACCATTTGTTTAGGGTGTGACTGTTCTGCCATTCTATGATGGCATATCCCAGGGGTGTAACGATGGGACCACCTTGTGAACTGAACTGGATATCGTGTCTTTCATACATGCATCATGCTGTCCTTTGATCTTTTTGAAGGTGGATTGAGAAACGCTTGGTAAAATGAGGCTAGATCCAAATGATTCAGCTACTTTATTTTACAGACAGTAAGTGAACATGGAGTAATCGTCTAGGAAAAGTCCACTTAGTTCAACCTCACTTACCCCTTAAACATGGAGGAAAATTAATTAACCTCATGTCCTTTCCTTTCAAGAGCTTACTTGTTTTTGGCATTATCTTTCTTTCAGAGCACTTCAAGCTGTAAAAACTAACATCCTTTTTAATTTTTATCTCCATGCTCCAGGTCAAGGGCTATGTGTCGCAGCCCTCAGGGCAAAAGGGATAATAGGGACAGGTGCAGTCAGATTTGGAACAGTTAGCTTTGGTCCAAGGAAGTAGATGGACACTATCTCAGCCAACTTTTCCATGGAGCGGTTTATCAACAGACCTGTCAACCAAACTGCAATTTTTTTTTTTTTAAAAGCTCAAAGCTTAAACCTAACTCTCTCCCAAAACCCTTTCCGTGAAGAAAAAATGAGCAAAAATCCTGAAATGTGACCGGCATAAACTCTCACATATGCCACCATGTCCTTGATGTATGATAACATCCTCCTCTTTTCCTGGTTGTTCTCCATCTTGTTTCATTTGTGGATGCCTATGGTTGCAGTCAAGCTTGTATACTATCTGATTTTTTTAGAACTAAAAGATTTTACGTGATGTACAGTTGCAGTACAGGGAATCATTAATCAAATGCAGGAAGTAAATATACAGAGTTGTACTGAAGGTATTTCCACTTTTCCAGATGAGATTTTATTATCTGGTCCTCTGTGCATCTTAGAATAGTGCTTATGGGGTCAAACATCCACCTGAACCAGTGGAACAGTGTCCTCTTGGTGTCCTGACCTCCCTCAACCAGAACCTCCAGTAATTGATTGAATAGTCATTCACTTTGTTGCTGCTTGTGGCATCTTCCTCTGTGCAAAATGGCTTCTAAAGTAACTTGTCTGTGAGGCACTAAGATGTGGTGAAACACTATATAAATACAAATCTTTGCAACTGTCAGCCCACTGGCACAGGATGAGCTTTCTTCCTATTTCTTGTGCACCTTGCCATAGTAGAGATCAGGATTCAGTGGGAGGCTGAACTTGTGTTCCTCAACAACTAGGTGCAATTTTTCTTTTGAAGTTTTACATAGTTTATACATATCAAGTCATATTTTGTTCAATCACGTGCACATTGATACATTGAGTCTATTTTAATTGTATATCAGGATGTTGCAAACTTGAGGGCCAGGATAGAGCAGTATGTGGTTGTGGGGTATTTGAAACCATTGATATCTAAAGAATAGTGTTGAACTGGATGGTTTCTGTGGTACCTGATACTGTCTAGCCAGTCTGTCTGTCGTACTCCCCGTGTTTCTTTTGACTTCCTGTTGGGTATTTGAGGATGAAGTCTTGTGTTCGGCTTTAGGAAGATGGTCCAGACTGCTTGATAAACTTTTCCGCTTAGGTTGGCAAATGTGCTACAGCTGTCTTGCTCTAAACCACAGTGTAGGGGTTCTTGACACTAGCAGTTAGCTGTGATTACTTGTAGTTCAAGGGAGATTATCTGTGTCCCCTCTCGGCAAATAATGGGTGAGAGGAGTTCACAAGGTCGGTGTGTGGTGTCTTAAACTGCTATCCTCAACGAATGGATCAGTAAAAGTTTCTCACTCCAACCTCTAGCATTAGTCTAGGAGGGTTGCAATTCATGAAATTTGTATTGGGTGCTTAAATAGTGACTCAATGCAGTCTGTTCTTCCTGAATCCAGTACCACCATCTATAATAAAAAATCTTCATCTGCACCCACTTCTATTCAACTGTTATAAATTCCTATGTTGAACTTATAATGGAAATTGCTCATGTAAACTTGTCATACTGTAATTACACCATCTGTCTGGGGCTACTGCATCTTAGCTTTGTCCGAGTTCCTCGGCCTGCACTGCAGAGAAACTCCAATGCTGCAACTGACTCTACTTTTCAACTTTCCAAATTGCTGTAGTTTGGCTGTCTAGCTATAAATATAAAACTGAACCATTAAAAATAGTGTATGACTTCAAAATGGGGTCTGAATTAAATCTCTGCGCCCCACTTTACTTGAAGATGACACTTAATATTTTTTTAAACAAAATAACAAAAGAAGACTGCTTGATCCATCAAACTTGTTCCATCCTGACCAATTTAGCATGCGCATAACCTGGTACTAGCATTACATTTTCAGCGATATTAATCTGGCTAATCAAGTTGAATGCATTATTATGGTTGTTGCCTAGGTATTAACCCACATGAAGGTCTGATACTGCATTGGATCACTACACAGAACTGGATCTAGTATGCATTTTCTACTGATATATTCTCTAACACTCAGTGTCTTCACAATCATTTAAAAAATCTACAGATAGTTCAGTGCTCTTCTTTCCTCCCGCCCCCCGTACCAAATATTTGGTAGGTCAATGTTGGACCACAGGATACCTGGGAAATTGAAAACTCAACGCAAGCACCACCTAAAAGTCTCGTTAATCTCCTAGGAGAGGCAAGAAACCTAGGGCCAAAAAGGGGGGGCAATCTGAAAAATTCCTCTCCAACCCCCTCAGGTAATTGAAACCAATCCAGGAGAGCACGTTAATTGTTAATCCACTTACATTTTATAAGATGGTCCAAGCCAAGAACCAGTCCAGCTCCCTTTTGAAGGCGTGCAGAGAGTCCGCACAAGCTGGCAACATCTTTCTAAGGTTCACTACTCTCTGGGAAAAGAAGATCCACTTAACATTTCGCCTATTCCTACTCAATTCCTTTGTAATTTAAATGCATGAAGCCTGGTTTTGCCCAATTTGTCAAACTAGGTATGCAATCTGGCCCTTTCGTTATTTTATATACCTCCTATCAAGTCGTCTCGAAGTTTCTGCTGCTCTAAAGTAAATGGACCCAGCTCTTCAAGCCTACAACTACAAATTTCTGCCAGTGGGGTTGGAGCCAATTCGTAAACCAGTATATCAAATTCCCACTGGCACCACAAGATTTTATCTTGAGCAGTAAACTAGTGAGGGTTACCTTATCAAAGGCTTTCTGAGAATCCAGGCAGACAATGTCAGATGGATTACCCTCATCCACTAAACTAGGTACCATGTTGTAGACTCATCACTAAGGTCAGGGCATGTGGAGTCATGGGACAGGTAGCAGAATGGATACCAAATTGGCTACAAAACAGGAGAGTAGCGATTAAGGGTAGCTACTCTGATCACCAAAAGGTGGGAAGTGGTGTTCCACAGGGATCGGTGCTGGGACCACTGTTGTTCACAATTTACATTAACTATTTGGATTCAGGAATCGGAAGCACAATTTCAAAATTTGCAGCCGACACCAAATTGGTGAGTGCTAGTAACACAAGGGAAGAATGTGTCAAAATGCAGGAGGACGTTAATAAACTTGTAGAATGGGTGTGCAATTGGCAAATGAATTTCAATAGATCAGTGTGAGGTGATGCATTTTGGTAGGAAGAATGAGGCCACAAATTGCTTGGAGGATAATCTAAACAGGATAGAGAAGCAAAAGGATTAGGGGTACAGATACACATCACTCAAAGTAGTGATGCAGGTTAGTGCCATTTTTTTTTTTAAAAAGGCAAACCAAGCACTGGGGTTCATTTCTAGAGGGATAGAATTGAAAAGCAAAGAAGTTATGTTAAACTTGTATAGAACCTTGGTTAGATCACACTTGGAATATTGTGCACAGTTCTGGTCTCCATCTAATAGAAAGGATATAGAGGCATTGGATTCACAAGGATGATACCAGAACTGAGAGGATATCCTCATCAGGAAAGGCTGAACAGGCTGGGGCTCTTTTCTCTAGAAAAGGGAAGACTGAGGGGTGACCTGATAAAGGTCTTTAAGATAATAGGATTTGATGGGGCAGACAGAGAAAATGTTTCCACTTGTGGGGAGTCCAAAATCAGAGGTCATAAATATAAAATCATCACATAACTCCAACAGGGAATTCAGGAGAAACTTCTTTACCCGTAGTGGTAAGAACGTGAAACGTGCTACCACAAGGAGTAGCTGAGGCAAATAGCAGAGATGCATTTAAGGGGAAGCTAGATAAGTGCACTAAGGAGAAAGGAATAGAAGGGTACGTTGAAAGAGTTAGATAAGTATGGAGGGAGGAGACTTGTGTGGAGCATAAATGCCGGCGTAGACCAGTTAGGCTGAATGGCCTGTTTCTGTGCTATAGTTTAGATGTAACCTGGTTAAAGTAAAAAAACTCACACGTTGGTAAGACATGACCTTTTATGAAAGCCTTGTTGAGTATCTCTAATGGCCCCTTCTCTTTCCCAGTGATCATAAAGGTCATCTAAGATCCCTTCAAGCATGTTCCTTATGATCAGTCAGACTGATGGGCCTGCAGTTCCCTGAGTCTGATTTTATCCCTTTTTTTGAAAATCTGAGCTACATTCCAATTTAAGGGAACAATCCTGGGCTCTACTTGGCTCACAGAGCCCCTGTCATTTCTCTTTAATCATTCTTGGATGGATGTCATATGGACTTAAAAGCTGATCTATTTTGAGATGAGATTTTCTATTCTATCCAAGATGACATCCCTATATTTTAATAATTTTGTTGTCTACAGTACATTCTGCATTCTGCTGTAGATAAACATGGGCTGCTTCAGTAATGGAATTGTAAATGCAGCTGATCAGCAAGCAGCCCCAACCTGATGGAGGGAAGGTCATTGAAGTAGCTGAAGATGGGCTGAGGAACTCCAGCCATTTTGTGGGGCTGCGATGATTGACTTCATACCACCTCAACCGCCTTGTGTCGGATAAAACTCCAGCGATTGGGGGGGGTTTTCCCACTGATCCCAGTTATGCTAGGGTTTGTTGGTGCCATTCTTGGTCAAATGCTGCCTTGATGTAGTTACTCATATCTCTCCACTTGCACTCACTGGACCAAGGTTGTGATGAGGCCTGGAGTCAAGTGATTGAACATTGGTGACTCGGTGCTGCTTGATGTCACTTTTGACTCCTTCGATCACTTTGGGAGGAAGCTGATAGGGAGTTAATTGATCGGGTTAGATTTGGGTATGAGATTCACCCACAGGCAGTTGTTGTAAGTCATAAGCATATAATTGTGCATGTACAAGCTGCTTGTGTGCACAATTAGTAGAATTGAATTTCTGCCTCCAGGCTGTGATATTACCAGTAGGGGAGGGGAAGAAAGAGGACCAGCAATGTTGAGACTGCATTTGGGTGGACTGGGAAATCAAACTATCTCCAGCCAGGCCCAAAATGTTGAATCCCAAAGTACTATTTAAGGTTGCCTTAATAGTACTTTTGTTGCGGTATTGCTCTATGTTTGGCTACTGTGTCCTGGAAATACTTTACGTTAATACTGGGTGATGAAATTATTTCATTCCCCAGCATTAGTCTCCTTCAGCTTTGTTATTCTATTTCACTGTTGAATTTATGCATTCATTCCATTTGACTAAGTATATCTGGCTTAGTAGAACTGTTAATATGGAACAAAAATTCAAAATATTAATTTTTGGTCATAAGTTGTTTACATAATGTTTCAGTGGGTGTATCTTGCTTTAAGTTTCTTCACTTGTGAAGCTTTCCTTCAACTAAAGACAAAATATTTGTGAAGTGTTTGGTGAATCAGATGTATTTTTGACGTGAACTTTGTGTGTAGTCAAACCACATCTGCCAATTAACCTGCTTGAATACAAGGGCATCACACAGCCCTTGGAGCTGTTGTGTACATGTTTTAGAGCAAAGGACTGGGGGGGATTTGAACTGGAAGTACTTAGCTACATCACTTGCCTCCATGATAGATGATTGCTCTGAATAATGTAAACAGCTGTGATGTCACTGGGATTCATGCCAGCAGCGCTCAGTGGAGCCAAGCATTGCAGTGTCTAGAGGCTGATGGCCTTTCAGACTGCAGTCTACTGCATTAACGGTAGTAAATGCAGACTCTGATATTGTAACTTGATTTGTAAATTATGATATTCCTAGTAAGCATGTTGATTTGAATGTGTAATTATGGAGTTGCTGTAGCAAACACATTTTTGCTCAGTTACAAATGTTCCTAAGCTCAACCAAAAGCACGTGCAAGATTTTTTTTCTGATATTCAGATTGTGAAAATGTCTGTCTGAAAAGATAAATTGTACTCATTTCCCCCTTCACCAAATTAATTCACAAATGTGGTTTGAGTCTGTGGCAGAGCCAAAAGTTGTATTTAAAGCTCGTGCTAACATTTTCAATGTAAATTACAGCAAAAATACCTTTGTTTTTTTTTTCGAGGGTGTAATTAGCAGGGTAGATAAGGGGGAACGAGTGGATGTAGTATATTTGGATTTTCAAATGGCATTCGATAAGGTGCCACACAAGGTTGTTACACAGGATTGGGGATTGGGGGGTAATATATTAACATGGATTGAGGATCAGTTGATGGACAGAAAAGTGGGTAGGAATAAACGGGTCATTTTTGGGTTGGTAGGTTGTAACTAGTGGGGTGCCACAGGGATCTGTGTTTGAGCCTCAGCTGTTTACAATATATATCAATGACTTAGATGATGGGAGTGTGTGATGTATTATGACGATACAAAGATAGGTGGGAAAGTAAGCTGTGAGGATAACGCAAAGAGGCTGCAAAGGGATATAGTTAAGTGAGTGGGCAAGAAGCTGGCAGATGGAGTATAATGTGGGAAAATGTGAAATTATCCACTTTGGTAGGAAGAATAGAAAAGCAGAATATTTTTTAAAAGGTGAGAGACTAAGAAATGTTGGCAGTCAGGAATTTGGGTATCCTTGTACACAAATCAGTTAACACGCAGGTACAGCAAGCAATTAGGAAGGCAAATGGTATGTTAGCTTTTATTGCAAAGGGGTTGGAGTATGAGAGTAAGGGGGTCTTGCTGCAATTATATAGGGTTCTGGTGCAACCACATCTCGAGTACAGTGTACAGTTTTGGTCTCCTTACCTAAGGAAGGATATACTTGCCTTAGAGGGGGTGCAACGAAGGTTTACTGGACTGATTCCTGGGATGAGGGTTGTCCTGAGGAGAGGTTGAGTAGAATGGGCCTATATTGGATAGGCTGGGGTTGTTTTCTTTGGAACAGAGCAGTATGAGGAGATTTAATTGAGGGGCCTAGATAGTGGATAGGAAGGATCTATTCCCTTTAGCAGGGGTCAATAACCAGGGGTCATAAATTTAAAGTAATTGGGAGAAGGATTAGTGGGGAGTTGAGATTTTTTTTCACCCAGGGGGTGGTGGGGGTTTGGAACTTGCTGCCTGAAAGAGCAGTAGAGGCAGAAACCCTCATCACGTTTAAAAGGTGCTTGGATGTGCACTTGAAATGCTGCGACCTACAAGGCTACAGACCAAGAGCTGGAAAGTGGATATGGCTGGATAGCTCCTTTTTGACCGGCACGGACATGATGGGCTGAATGGCCGCCTTCTGTGACAATAAATTTCTATAATTTTATGATTGATATTCTCTGGAGTTTAGAAGAATGAGAGGTGATCTCATTGAAACATATAAGATTGAGAGGGGTAGATGCTGAGAGGCTGTTTCCCCTGGCTGGAGAGTCCAGAACTAGGGGTTGTAGTCTCAAGTTAAGGGATTGGCCATTTAGACACTTAGGGAATTGAGGGATAGGGCGGGAAAGTGGAGTTGAGGTAGATCAACCATGATCTTACTGAATGGCGGAGCAGGCTCGAGGGGCCATATGGCCTACTCCTGCTCCTATTTCTTATGTTCTTATGGGATGTTGGTTTCAGATTCCTTTGGCTAAATTATAGAAGAGTTAGTGTATGAAGTTTGAGTATTCTTAAAATTATCCCGTTCCAAGTGGGCGCTCTTCTCCCTCCCTTCTCTTTCCTCCCACCCCACCCCACCCCAAAAGAATTCCAGCTGTGGATTAATCAAGTTTAGATTGAGATTACAGTTCCTAGTGCTGTGAAATGTGCTATGTTTGTACTCCATGTCTGTTACATAACTCAGCCATGCTGTAATAGGGAATACTGAGTGAAAGTCAAGTGTTTCCATAAAAGAAGAGAAAGCGGAGTAGCCTAGGACATATTAATTCTAATAGTGAAATTGTGAAGAATGGCAGTGGTGGAGAGTCAGAAACTTTGCCCACCATCCTTTTTAGTAAGGTTGATGCACAGATACAAATTTTTTTTTTTGTTTTGCGTTTATAATACCTCCAGAGGCCACCGTTTGCCACTTGATTGCTTTATGCACAGTTTTTGAAAAGGTAATTGCTCCTTAGCAATGCACGAGAGTGGCATAACTTTTGTAGGAAAATCAAGGACCATAAACCTATCTCTCTTCCATCCTCTTGATGGATGCAAAAAGTGGGCTACTTTCTCCCAACTCTAGATTATTGACCAGAAAGCTTCCTCGAGTCTCGAGACCAAGTAGGCAATTAGCTCTTAGTTAAATAGTGTGTATTGCAGGTTATAGTTTTGCAACCTGTCCAAAGCAGCAGGCTTTACTTTTCTGAATAAATACTATTTTGAAAATAATGCAAAAGGAACCGAATCAATTTGAAGCAATCTGGAACTCCAAGCAGATTTTTGAAGTCTTCAAAATTTTCCAATTAAATCAATAGTACTACAGTTTGCTTTTAAAAAGACATCCTTTTGATATTTTGTGTGTGAAACTTCTAAAATCCTAGAATCAGACCACCACATAGCCAGAATCCATTTTTTTACAAAATTAACTGCCACAAGTTACCTTTTGTAAAGAAACATTTGGTGTATTTGGGATCCATTATGTTGAATTGATAAACTACTATTGAGTTACATCTTTAGAAATTTTGCCTAAGGCACAAGAAAAACCCCTTGATTTGCAAGGTTTACTGCTAAGAAATGTTTAAGCTGGGAATTGTGCGAAAACGCACACAAACCCATAGCCGAAATCAGGAAAGTTTTAAAATTTGTCTTCCTATCTCACTCTCTTCTCTCAATTCTGCTTTTGCCAGAGACGAGGAATTTGACTTGTGTTAAGTTAGAGAAGGATGGAGAGGAACTGCAAAACAAATATGAAGGATTGATTCAGAAGCTATCTGAAGAACACCAGACTGAAATTAAAGGTTTGGAAGAAAGACTCGAACAGCTCTTCACTGCAGAGAAGGAGCATCTACAGCAAACCTTTAAAGATGAAGTGGGAAATCTGCAAGCACAGCTGCAAAAGGAGGTCTGTATCTTTAGATGAACTTTTTTCTCTTCCTTTTGAGGGGATAAAATATAATCTCGCCTCTACTCCTTTTTACACCAGCTAGGCATGTGGTTTGATCTAATTGTTCGTTTGTTTTGTCTAATTATGCATACTTTGAGTGGGGTAAGTTTCTTTTGACTTATTTTTCCTCCTTTCTTTCTCAAACTGCCACATTTGCCAATTGCTGTCCAAAAAACAAATCAAACTGACACTCCCAACGTAAACACTAGAACTACTTATCCTGCTCAGAGGCTTGACCTGTCCTTTACAGTTCTTAATAGATTTACATTCAATATGAAAATGTTAATTCTGCTTCAATGAGCATGAAGTTAAATAATCAAAGTCCCCTCAAACAGCATTAATTTATTAAGGTTCCATTCAGTATCTCAAGGCTACATTTTGCATGGACTGGAAATCAATGTAAAATAGCAATTTATGGTGACTTACTGATTCTTTATGTCAAAACTATTCAGACTATGAAGTATTGCCGCTAACCTAGCTTCAAACCCTGGATAGGCTATCAAATGTACATGCTTTTTAATACTTCAGTTTGGATAGGAATCGTTCTGGTCTATAAATATATTTTTAAAATTTGTTCTTGGGATGCAGGCCAAGCCGCCTTTATTGTCCATCTCCATTTGCGTTGAGAATGTGATGGTAGTTCTGATCTCTAGTCCTTGTGGCAATGGTGTACTCAATGGTATAGTATTAGGCAGGGAATTTTAGTATTCTGAAGGAGTTGAATATCTCATGTTAAATATACCCATTCAGTACCTTGTTTTAAAAATACAGTGCTTCAATCAAGTGTTTGCTTGGATCAGACTTTTAAAAGCTGACAATTTAAATCGTAAAGATCATCTTTACATAAGAACCTAAATAAGAACAGGAGTAGGCCATCCCGCCCCTGGAGCCTGCTCTGCCATTCAATAGATCATGGCTGTTCTTCCACCTCCACTGCACTTTCCCGCCATATCCCTTGATTCCCTTCGTGTCCAAAAATCTATTGATCTCAGTCTTGAATATACTCAATGAGCATCCACAGCCCTCGGGTAGAGAATTCCAAAGATTCACAACCCTCTGAGTGAAGAAATTTTTCCTCATCTTAGTCTCAAGATAAGGAGTTGGCTATTTAGGACCAAGGCTCCTAGTTCGAGACTCTCCAGCCAGGGGAAACGACCTCTCAGCATCTACCCTGTCGAGGACACCCAAATGCCTCTGACGGTCAACCTTTCTTAGTCTCTCACCTGTTATATAAAAAAAATTCTGCTTTTATATTCTTAACTACTAAAGTGGGTCATTTCACATTTCTCCACATTATACCCCATCTGCCACCTTCTTGCCCACTCACTTAACCTGTCTATATCCCTTTGCATCCTCCTCACAGCTTACTTTCCCACCTAGCTTTGTATTGTCAGCAAACTTGGGTACATTACACTCTGTCCCCTCATCTAAGTCATTAATATAGATTGTAAACAGCTGAGGCCCAAGCACTGATCCTTGCGGCACCCCACTAGTTACAACCTGCCAACTCGAAAATGACCCATTTATTCCTGTTCTGTTTTCTGTCCGTTAACCAATCCTCAATCCATACTAATATTACCCCAATCCCATGAGCCCTTATCTTGTGTGGCACCTTATCAAATGCCTTTTGAAAATCCAAATATATTACATCCATTGTTTCTCACTTATCTACCCTGCTAGTTACACCCTCAAATTCTAATAGATTTGTCAAACACTCTTTCATAAAACCATGTTGACTCTGCCTAATCATATGATTTTTCTAAGTGCCTGTTACTACATCCTTAATAGTAGATTCTACCATTTTCCCTACTACTGTTGCCAATGCAAAAACATTACTGACCAAATTGTTGGTGTAGCTCCAATTGCAACTATAGATTTTTTTTAAAAAAAATTTTTGTTGAATCTCCTTTCATTACAGCATGGTACATTTGCTTTAAGGCATTTTTAAGTTTTCCTACCTGTTTAGTGACTGAATCCGTAAAATTAAGAAATGTTGACTCCTATCCAATATTTTTAAAAAATTATACTCTTTTAACCAGGCAGTTTGTAAGCATTGAATTTTAAAATTTGTTTTAAGCCCAGTACCCTATCCCCAATCATGTCAGCTTGGCTAAGTTGTTGCACACTTAGCTCTTGTGAAGGTTGTAGGTTCAAGTCCCACTCTGGAGATTTGAGTGTGTAATCTGGGCTGACATTTCAGTGCAATACTGAGGGAGTGCTGTATTATTGGAGGTGTCGTCTTTCAGATGAGATGTTAAACTGAGATACCATCCATCTGTTCAGATGGATGTAAAAGGTCCCATAGCACTCTTTCAAGAAGAGCAGAGATCTCCCAGTGTACTGGCCAACATGTATCCCTCAATCAATACCAAAAGCAGATTAACTGGTCTGTGTGCAAATTGGCTACTATGTTTGTCTACAAAACTGTCACATTTCAAAAGTAATTCACTGTAAAGAGGATGCATATGGTGCTATACAAATGCAATTATTTTCTAACACATGCCCAAAGAAACCCCAGTAAGCCGATCTTACTGTCAAATGTACCCTTCTATCTTGATTTTTATCTTCTGTCTGATGATGTTAACTGCATGTATTAGCATGGATTTTGCTTGGGTTGCCTGAGTTTAATTTTTAAAAAACATTTCTGTAGTCCCAGATTCAGTATGTCAGGGTTTTTTCTAAAACAGTAAGCCAGCATGACTTTCCTCAAGATGCAAGTTAATTTATGGATTCAATAGTGGGCTGAAGTGCTAATTAGTTAGACATGCCGGCATCGATTTTCCCTTGTTTGCTCGGGTTGTTGAAGCTGGGTCTAGGAAACTTCATCACCTGGAATAGCCAGACTCATTGACTAGCATTTAAGCCACCAACAAAAAATCTATTCATTCACTATTGATGAATATCCTTTCTAGGTTAATTAAATAACAAGGTATATTGTTTACCCACAGTTGTAAGAGGACGTCTAGTCTGATGTCCTCTATGATCGACAGCTCAGTGGGTAGGGTTCCCCTCCCTCTGACTGCAGCAAAGGAACAGCTAAGAAAGGCACGGGCAAACTTTTGCATTCACTGTCCCACACAGAAGGTGTCCTATGTTCTAGTAGACAGCAACAGGAATTTACCTGTGCTTTAAAATAAGCCAGCTAGTTTAAGAAGCTTAGCTGAATATGGTATGCCCATGTTCAGAGCTGGTAAGGTAGCTATGTTTATTTTCATAATGAAGATGCACAGAAAATTGACCACTCTCTCTGTGCAATTTGTATACTGTTCATTGATTTGTGAAATAAATTAGTTGTTGACTTGACGTGCGTTACTTTGCTCTGTAGAGTGCTTTTGGTCCACCTTCCATAAATAGAGAACACATGGTGGCATGTGCAATATTTCAGTGGCCAGTGTATGGAAGAATTTTCTGTTACAATCCCTGGGTCATGTGATAAGATAACTCAAGATGTTGAGTTTTGAAAGGTGCACTCCAAACCATTGAGATTGAGTAGAATGGGCCTATACTCTCTGGAGTTTAGAAGAATGAGAGGTGATCTCATTGAAACATATAAGATTCTGAGAGGGCCTGACAGGGTAGATGCTGAGAGGCTGTTTCCCCTGGCTGGAAAGTCTAGAACTAGGGGGCATAGTCTCAGGATAAGGGGTCAGCCATTTAAGACTGAGATGAGGAGGCATTTCTTCACTGAGGGTTGTGAATCTTTGGAATTCTCTACCCCAGAGGGCTGTGAATGCTGAGTCATTGAGTATATTCAAGGCTGAGATGGATAGATTTTTGGAATCAAGGGATATGGAGATCGGGCAGGAAAGTGGAGTTGAGGTAGAAGATCAGCCATCATCTCATTGAATGGCAGAGCAGGCTCGAGGGGTCATATGGCCGCCTCCTCTTTTTTTTAATGTTCTTGTGGGGGAGTGAGGTTCACTTACCTGAGTAATCAAATTGTGATGCTGGCTATAAAGAAGTGATTGGGCTTGAAGGGGATTTTTTTGTTGCATGTTGAGATGAAGAATGATGATGCTGGGACAAAATTATTTCTTTTTGCATCCAAGATGTGTAAAATAAAGGGTGGGGAAATCAGCACTAAAAGGACAGTAATGTGGCTAACAAAACATTGGAGCAGGCCTGATGGGCAGAATGATCTACTGTTCCTACATTCCAAAGTACCAGCGTTCACTTAAACTGCTGAAAAATTAACATCTCTCTTGTATTTAGATTGAAGGCTTAACCTCTAAACATGAAGCTTATAAACTGGAGCTTGTTGCAACTCATTCAAAGAAACTAGAGTGTCTCGAGAGAGAATATGAACAGAACCTGGCAGGTAATCAATGCTGATTTATCTGTATTTTATCAGTAAAATTACTTTGAAAGTAATAAATCTAATGCTTTGTAACACAGCTGACAAACATTTATCACTCCCCAGTATAATGTGTTGCTTAATCACAAATGATTATCACAGCAGATGGGCTTTATTTTATGTTCATTGCAGAACTGACCAGATCTCACGAGTTGGATCAGAAGACACTTGAAGAGAGCTTTAAAGAGAGACAATCACTGTTTCAGGTTAGTCCAACCTTTACATTGAATGAATTCTACTGTGGGCAGCTATTTGGTACACAATAGTACCACCAAACACCAATGAAGTATATGACCAGGCAGTCATTTTGGCAGTAGTCCAGGGCAAAACATTTGAAGGGCACTGGGAGAACTCCTGCACTTCGAATACTGCCATGGGACTTTTTAATGTCTGCCGGTGACAGCTCTTCGAGCAGACAGTCTTGGTTTAACATCTCATCTGCAGGATGGCGCCGCCAACAATATAGTACTCCTTCAGTAATGCATTGAAGTGGCAGCCTGGAGTCAAGTCGCGATAGGGACTGAAACCAAAACTTAAGAGTCTGAGGTGGGAGTGTGAACAAATTTGTTGAAGTACACTTAGCAAGCATTACAAAAAAAAATGGAAGTACAGAAAAGTCATGAGACTGTAGTTTCAAGATAAATATGGATGAGGCTTTTACACACAATGGATGAACTAAAATGGGACAAGAGTTCAAAAGTAAAGTTAACCATTAGAGAAATCTGACTTCCCATTGATACCCCATCCAATTTCTCCAGCATGCTGTGCTCCTAGAAACCACAAGTATCAAATTTGAGATACCTAACCTTTTTCCAGTTGTACCTGCCATTGTACTATCTAGTATTAGAACTGTTGGTTAAAATTAAGTAAAGGACAATGGGTATGGTTGTCTAGTGGGTACACTAGCCTAGCTGTTATGGTACCAGACTAGCAGCCTAACACAGTGAGTTGAAATAACATGTTGTGAAATTGAATTCAATAAATCTGGTCATTTGTTGGCTGGCACCAAAAAATGACCATGAAAGCTACTGGATTGTTATTAAAAACTCAACTGTTTCCCTAACATCTTTCAGGAAAGGAAGCCTGCCATTCCTATTAAGTTTGGCCCACACCTTTATGGTTGATGTTTGAATCCCTCAGGGCAATTAAAGATGGGCAATAAAGACCACCTTGCTAGTATTGCTATTATCCAAAGAACAAATATGTGGCAAAAAAAAAACTTGCCATAAAACATCAAATGTTGCATGATGATTCCAAACCAAGTGTAAATGTTTACGGGTGCATGTCCAATCATTTTTTTAATCTTCAGGACCAAATTGCAGAACTGAATAAGGAAAATGATTCTTTAAAAGAGGAAATTAAAATCAAGGAGGAAGTCACAAAAGCACAGGGGCAGAAAGATCAAGTAAGTCCCACCTTATTCCCAAGGAATACTTTTTTGGCTTTGGACTGCGTCTTTTGATTGCACTATTAATCATTAAATGCTGAATTAAATTGGGTGTGCATTATTTGTGTTGGCATTCTTGATATGTTTTTACACTTTTTTCTTTATTATTCAATCACATTTTAATTTGGGGTGTTTGGCTTATGCACTGTTCAAAAGCATATTCTATAAAATAAAAAGCTTTTTTTCTAAGGGAGGTTTTGTTCATGAAACCTTATTTGAATAAATTTGTAAAATAATTGGCACTAAGTAACTTGTGCAAACATTTAAATGTACTGCAAATAAGATGGTGAAACATTGTAAACAAGGTAGTCAAACATGGATACAAATTGTTTTTCTCATCATTGGATTTCTGCAGTAAATACAGTTTGCAGTTGTACATTTGATATCTGGCACGAGTTGCACTATTCATTTACCTTTTTGACCTTGTGCATGGCCATACCTCTACCAAATTTGTAAAACTATTTGTTCAGTCTCCTGTGGCTCCGCTATATGCTTTTTCTGTACATCTGACTAACTTGTAGGATTGAATCTCCTATTATGCTTCCTGTGGGTAATGCCATAGAATAACGGATCTTGACCTAAGAGGGGAACTGTATTAACACAAACTTTGTATGGCCTAGCCAAAATAATAGATTTTCTTCCATTTCCTCTAGAGGAATTGAATTGTTCATAATGTTGAGAATAATCCCAAAGAAACTTGGAGATATTTTTGATATCATTGAGGATCTGCAGTTTTGGCTGTTTTGCAAAACAATGTCCTGTCATTTTAAGTTTTTTTTTCAAAAGTTCAGAAGGCACAAACTTTCAATCAGAAATGTTTACTTTGTACTGTAGGAGGGCCTTCAGAATACATTGAGCTACAATGTAAAACTGGTGCTGATATTAACCTACTAACCAAAAATATTGTCTGTTTCAAACCTACACTTATAAACACGAAGCATATGCTTTTCTGAGGACTAGTTATCTTAACTAATGGTTGTGCTACTGGACTAGTAATTTAGAGGTCTAGACAACTAATCCAGGAAGATGGTAGTGGTTGTTGGAGGCCAATCATCTCAGCCCCAGGACATTGCTGCAGGAGTTCCTCAGGGCAGTGTTCTAGGCCCAACCATCTTCAGCTGCTTCATCAATGACCTTCCCTCCATCATAAGGTCAGAAATGGGGATGTTCGCTGATGATTGCAGTGTTCAGTTCCATTCGCAACCCCTCCAAATAATGAAGCAGTCTGAGCCAGCATGCAGCAAGACCTGGACAACATCCAGGCTTGGGCTCATAAGTGGCAAGTAACATTTGTGCCAGATAAGTGCCAGGCAATGACCATCTCCAACAAGAGAGTCTAACCACCTCCCCGTGACATTCAACGGCATTACCATCGCCGAATCCCCCACCATCAACATCCTGGGGGTCACCATTGACCAGAAACTTAACTGGACCAGCCATATAAATACTGTGGCTACGAGAGCAGGTCAGAGGCTGGGCATTCTGCAGCGAGTGACACACCTCCTGACTCCCCAAAGCCTTTCCATCATCTACAAGGCACAAATCAGGAGTGTGATGGAATACTCTCCACTTGCTTGGATTAGTGCAACTCCAACAACACTCAAGAAGCTCGACACCATCCAAGATAAAGCAGCCCGCTTGATTGGCACCCCATCCACCACCCTAAACATTCACTCCCTTCACCACCGGCGCACTGCGGCTGCAGTGTGTACCATCAACAGGATGCACTGCAGCAACTCGCCAAGGCTTCTTCAACAGCACCTCCCAAACCCGCGGCCTCTACCACCTAGGAGGACAAGAGCAGCAGGCGCATGGGAACAACACCACCTGCACGTTCCCCTCCAAGTCACACACCATCCTGACTTGGAAATATATCGCCTTTCCTTCATAGTCGCTGGGTCAAAATCCTGGAACTCCCTTCCTAACAGCACTGTGGGAGAACCGTCACCACACGGACTGCAGTGGTTCAAGAAGGCGGCTCACCACCACCTTCTCGAGGGCAATTAGGGATGGGCAATAAATGCTGGCCTCGCCAGCGACGCCCACATCCCATGAACGAATAAAAAAAAATCCAGGGAATGAGTTCAAATCCCACCATGGGTAGTTTGAGGTTTTTGAATTAAGTTTTGAAAAGAATCTGGAAATTTAAAAAAAAACTTATCAGTAAAACTAACCATGAAACTGTCAGATTTTCATTTTTTGAAAAAAACTTTTCCTGAATGCTGCCTTCCTTATCCAGTCTGGCCCATGTGACACCAGTCGCAGGCCCATGTGACACCAGTCGCACACCAATGTGGATGACTCTTAACTGCCCTATGTAGTGGCCTAGTAAGCCACTTAGTTTAGGGATGGGCAATAAATGTTGACCTTGCCAGCGATGCCTACATCCCAAGAATTATTTTTTTAAACCCAGAACAGTATGATTGGTAACAAATATCCACAGTAACAACTACTACTTCCATTTTATATAGCTCCTTTAACATAGGACAATGTCTCCAAGTGCTTCACAGAAGTGTAATCAGCAAAAATTGACATCCAACCAAAGATGATAGGGGTGACTCAAATCAATGTCAAGAGGTAGGTTTTAAGGAGGGTCTTGAAGGAGGAGAGTGACTAGGAGAGTCTGAGATTAAGGGAAGTAATTCCAGAGCTTAGGGCCTACTCTAAAGGCAGTGCTACCGATGGCGGGGCAAAGGAAGAGGGGGGATGCACAAGAGTCCGGAGTTGGAGGAATGCAGGGTTGTCGGGCCAGATGAGGTTTGAGTTAGGGAAGGACACGGTCATGAGATTTGAACACCAGGATGCTTTTAAATTGGATGTGTTGGGAGACCGGAAGTTAATGTAGGTCAACATGTATAGGGGTGATCAGTGAGTGGGACTTGGTGCGAGTTAGGATACAGGCAGTAGAGTTTTGAATGAGCAAGTTTATGTGGGGGAGGACAAGAGGCTGGCCAGGAGAGCATTGGAATAGTCAAGTCTGGAGGTGACGACTAAAGCATGAATGAGGGTTTTAGCAGCAGTTGGGCTAAGGCAGGGGCAGAGACGGGCGATGTTAGAGGTGGAAGTAGGGTGTTCATTGTGATGGAGGAGATGCAGGGTTAGAAGCTAATCTTGGAATCAGATAGGACACGGAGATTGCGAACAGCGTGGTTCAGCCTGAGAAGGGGTGGGGGATGAAATCAGTGGCTAGGGAACTGAGTTTGTCAGGAGTGGGGGGATTGCAAAGACAATGGCTTCAGTCTTCCCAATGTTTCATTGGAGGAAATTGCGGCTCATCCAGGACTGTCGGAAAAGCCAGCTGACATCACGAGGCAGTCGAGGTGGTGGAGGGTTAGAGCTGGATGTCGTAGTCAGTGAATCATTTGTGGAAATAAAAAAAAAAAATCATTAACTTGGTTTGAACCCAATGGGAAAAGCTCCAAATATCCATTGTTTACATGGAGCCTGTTTACAGCAAGCAATGGCATATGGAAACAACTGTTTTGGTTATGTATTTCTAAAATGACATTTTGAAATATTCTATTTGTTAAATTCATTTTGCGTCAAACATAAATTCAGTTATAGGACGTTTCACCTGGTGTATCTATCCAGTTATTTTAATTCCTTCCACATTACACTAAACTGATTCTTGTCTCCAGATGTATTGTAACAAATAACCCCAGAACACACACATTAGAACTCTCAAACCTTTTTAAACATAAAACAAGGCAGCTCAAGCATTGCTGGCTCAAATATAATAGCACCATTTGAGAAATCTTTCTAGTTTAAGATTGTTCTTTGTTCTTTATTTCTAGAAAATTGACCCCCAGAGTCTTTATCTGGAACAAGAACTAGAAAGTCTAAAGGCAGTGTTGGAAATAAAAAATGAGAAAATACATCATCAGGAAAAAAAGCTGATGCAGATGGAAAAGCTGGTAAGTAGTCTTGGGCAGGGGTGGCTGAATCCAGCACAGGATGTCCAGTATTCAGAATAGGCTCTGATTCTTGCATCAGAGATGGTTGTTGAGTCATTGACGTAAGTAACTTCTGTTACCATTTTTATCAAACTTGATATCAAAGTGACACACGTGGGTTATCAAAACAGTCATTAAACTTGGATAAGAAATCCTAAAAGTGCATTGGATATTGTGGTTCAGTTCCTAGAACAGTGATCTGAAATTTCCACTTTAGCATGATATGCTAACTGCAGTAAGTTCACACTATACTTTACTGAAATGCATTTTTAAATTATTTTCCATATAATTGTCCTACATCTCCAGCTCGTCATACCTGATGTGTACGTTACACCTAGCATATTTGTAGCATCAAATCATCTGTCACGCTTGAACTGCTATCTGTTGAGTCAACAATGTTGGTTTGCTCCGATATCTTAATGGCACTCATGAGTAGGAAAAGCTACCAATCTGGAATCAGCAGCTATCACAAAACGAAGCAAAAGATTGATTTTTGTGTGTGCCTCCCTGCTGTCGTTTGCCCCCAGAAGGCTGCCTACTCTCACTCCTGGAGCTTCAGTTGTGCTCCTTTCCTGGAGCTGAGTTCATTCAGCTCAGCTTTTCCTTTGATACTATTCATGTCTTCACAGGACTCTATGTAACCTCAGTGCACAACACCTTTTGTTACTCCCCATGTGCTCCTTTCTGATAGAGGCACATGCAATTGTCTGGTCCATCAAAATTAGCAAACTTGTCGCACCAGATGAAGTGGCTTCTGCTGTACACAGTAAAATGTCTTGCATAGAAATTAGAATATGGAAACAGGCCATTTAGCCCAACCAGTCCATGTTGGTGTTTATGCTCCATGCAAGCAGTAGCCCTAATCCCACATACCCGCTCTGTTTCCTTATTCCCTTTACCTGTAGTCACCCATTTAACCAATTCTTAAATATTGACATAGTCTCTGCTTCAGTCATTAACTCTGGTGCATTCCACAGTATCACAACCCTCTGTTTTTAAAAAAAAGTTTCTCTTGCTTTCTACCCTAAACCTCATGCCTTGTATCTCTGCCCTTTGTTCTAGACCTCAACCACTAG
This sequence comes from Heptranchias perlo, assembly GCF_035084215.1. NCBI lineage: Eukaryota > Metazoa > Chordata > Chondrichthyes > Hexanchiformes > Hexanchidae > Heptranchias > Heptranchias perlo. The sequence continues at coordinate 76,242,111 of NC_090325.1, forward strand.
AAACAATGTTTTCATCTTCTGTCCCATCCCTTGATTTTAAACGCCTATCAAGTCACCCCTTCTCTGTTAACAAAAATACTCAATTTTCCAAGTGTTTCTATGTATCTGATTTCCTCATACCAGGCAACTTCCTTATGAATCTGCGCTGTACCCTTTCTAAAGCCTCAACATCCTTACAATAACACGGAGCCCATAAAGTGTCTCAGTACTCCAACTGTGGTCTTGGAGGCATAGAGGGTAATTGTGCGCTTAATACAAAAGGGATTCAAGCCTGGAACGGTGGCAGGAGAGTTGGCTGGTAGAGGAGTGGTGATTTGGGATAGGGATGAGAGGGGCCAAGTTGTTGAGAGGGATGAAAGAGAGACAACTTAACTCTAATCTAAACGGAAGTTTTTTTTTTAAGATGGAAAAGCATATTGTGCTGGATGAAAAGCTTAAAATTGTGCTGCAAGAAAATGAAGACTTAAAAGCTCGAATGGACAAACACATTGCTGTGTCTAGGTAAGTGAATAAAATACTGTTGAGTATATTAACTAGAAAATCACTGATCAGTCACAGAATTCTTTTGGTCTATTTGTACTGTAAGCTTGCACAGTTTCACCAGAATTAGATAAAAATGAAATTTGAGTACTGATATTTATGATCAACTAAGTTATTTGAACTCTCTATGATGCTTGTAGCTCCACAGTAAATGCTGGGAGGTGGCGAGAAACCTCGAAATAATTCTGGTGGAAGGAAGTTAAGGCAGCAGAGACTTGAGGAAGCTAAAGCCCATCATAATGGTTAAAGGGATAAAGGAATTTGGGTTTTTAAACAAAACCTGTGAAAGGCATGCATGTGTCGAGGAATTTTAGATTTGAATAAGTATTTTTGAAAAATTTGCATTGCAACATGTTTACAAGATGATCAATTTCTAGAAAAATTGCTCTACATTTGAGTAATGAGACCGAAGTGGTTGGTTAAAGGTTACACATGGGGTGAGTCCCCTTTCACACATCCCACTTTAATCACTGGCCATACATAATGATAAATCTTAATGTGTTATTTGCACATGTCATCTACACACATGACTGTGTTCCAAATAATCTCAATATGATGCCCTTCTAATATTGATGTTTCCTGTATTGAATTAGAAAGTATACTAGTGTAAATAAGTCAGATCAAGGCAAGATATATGCCAATTGTTTTCGAAGTAGTAAACTTGAATTACTATGGTCCTGACTAATTTATGTGGTGGAACATTTAAACTGGTTGGATACATTAATGCTCTTACTGTCTGGCTTAGAGTTGAGGCAGTTTGGGTAATGTAGTCCTTTATCAGCCTTCATTGTAGCACTGTACGCTTACAGAATTGGTTCTGACGTGCAGAGTATTGTTTGTACTACCTATCAACATGAATTTCCCCATAGCCATGAAATGGCCATGAGGAGGGCAATTGGGGCCGGTGCTTTGTGGTGTGGTTGCATATGAGAGCAACTCTTTAATAATCCGTTTTTTTTTAAATCGGGTTTCAATTACCCAGATATTGGCTATGAAAACAGCAGTGTCAAATCTATAGTGTGTTTCTAAATCTAGTATAGGTTTGCTTCCTTAATTTGTCAAATAACCAACATAGTCTTTGGCTTTTTTGGATCTAACTAATGAGTAATGATCCAGCATGGATACAGAATTGGCTAAGTAGCAGGAAACAGTAGTGACAGGTTGTTTTTTGGACTGGAGGGAGGTGTACAGTGGTGTCCCTAAGGGGTGAATACTGGGACCACTGCTTTTCTTAATATATATTAATAATTTGGACTTGGGTGCACAGGGCACAATTTGCAGATGACACAAAACTTGGTAGTGTAGTGAACAGTGAGGAGGATAGTGATAGAATTCAAGAGGATATAGACAGGCTGATTGTATAGGTGGACAGATGAAATTTAACGCAGATGTGATGTACATTTTGGTAGGAAGAATGAGGAGAGGTGATATAAACTGAAGGGGGTACAGGAACAGAGATCTGGGGGTATATGTACACAAACCATTGAAGGTGCCAGGGCAGGTTGAGAAAGCTGTTAAAAAAGCATACGGGATCCTAGGCTTTATAAGTAGAGGCATAGAGTAGAAAAGCAAGGATTTCATGATGATGAACCTTTTATAAAACACTGGTTTGGCCACAACTGGATTATTGTGTCCAGTTCTGGACACTGCACTTTAGGAAAAATGTGAAGGCCTTAGAGAGGGTGCAGAAGAGATTTACTAGAATGATTCCAGGGATGAGGGACTTTATAGTTACATGAATAGACTGGAGACACTGGGGTTGTTCTCCTTGGAACAGAGAAGATTGGATAGAGGTATTCAAGATCATGAAGGGTCTGGACAGAGTAGATGGAGAGAAACTGTTCCCATTAGCATAAGGGTCAAGAACCAGAGGATATATATTTAAGGTGATTGGCAAAAGAACCAAAGGCGACATGAGGAAAAACTTGATTACACAGTGAGTGGTTAGGATCAGGAATGCACTGCCAGAGCGGGTGGTGGAGGCAGATTCATTCATGGCCTTCAAAAGGGAATTAGATAAGTACTTGAAAGGAAAAACAATTGCAGGGCTACGGAGATAGGACAGGGGAGTGGGAGTAACTGGAATCCCCTTGCATAGAGCCAGCACAGACTTGATGGGCCAAATGGCCGCCTTCCGTGCTGTAACCATTCTGAGTCTATGATTTGGTAAATAAGGTATTAGAGCATCAAAGATGTAACAGCATTAGTATTGCAACGTTCATATGGGTATGATTAAAAGGACAATGGCTCAAAAAATTGGAGTTTTTAAAAATATTGGCCTCCTTCCTCCTTATCTACATGTTGCACCTTCATCTGGAAACACTAATCTAGCTTCCACATGTACATCCATGTACAATGACATCCCGTTCTACCTCTCCTCCACTTCTCTCAACCCTCAACTGCCTTTGTCCTGTCATTACTTGTCTGACGTCCCTTGTCTCATCATCTTGGGTGAGTTTTCATCCAGGTCAAAATTGGAAAGAGCACCACCACAAACTCTACTCCCTTTCACTGATTGCATCCCCCTCCTCAGTCAATCTCCTTGGGCTGAACGAAACCGGTCGCAATTTGTGCCCTGTTCAATCCTGAGTTGTCAGAACCCATACCCCTCCTTTATGAAAACCACTTGTATCCACCTCCCAACATTGCCTTCCTCTGCCTCAGCCCCTTTGCAGCTGAAACCATTATGCATTCTTTTGGTGCCCCAGATTTGACTACTCTAATTCTGTCTTTGGCCTTCCATCCTTCACCCTCCATAAACTTCAACTTGTCCAAAAATCTGCTGCTGTACACATAACCTCCATCTTGCTCACCTATCAGCTCTAATCTGTATTGGCATCCCATTCCCAATACCTCTGGTTAAATTCCTCTATGGCTTTGGCCCAGTCTATCTGCAATATTCTCCAGCCCTATATTTATCTCCTCACTTCCCCTCCCCCCCCCCCCCCCCCCCTGCCCCCTGCCACCCACCCAAAACACTCTTCCACTGACTTGTGTTGTGCATTTCCCCCACCCCCATCCTATCTTGTGCATTTCCCCCACCCCCATCCTATCTTGTGCATTTCCCCCACCCCCATCCTATCCTATCACTGGCAGAAAAGCCTTCAGTCATCTGAATATGAATATTTGGAATTCCTCCCCTTAACCCCTCTGCCTTTTTTTTTGAAGATCACATACACCTGTATCTCTTCAAGCTGTTAGTCACCCCTCTGAACTTCACGTTTGCTGGCTCAGTGTCACATTTCCATATGCTTGTGTGAAGTGCCTTGGAATGTTTTTTTACATTGTAGGTACTATAAATAAATGCAAATTGTTGGAACATGTAGATGTAATACAAAATTAGGAATTCAGTAGGAACTTTGTGTAATTTTAAGACCAAGAAATGTAAGTTGAGGTGAGAGGTAGGGAAGAGTCTTGAGCAGCCAAGCAACACTGAAGGTAAGATTGCTGTAAATCAAAGAATTTTTCAAATGTCTGCAGTAAGCTAAAGGTGACATGGTCTTGGTCCATTTTTAAAAATGATGAGAAGCTGGAATCTAAAGACTTTAGACAAGTTCCCTTTTTTATTTTCCTGGTTAATGACATCAAATAATAGACTTCTATGGATAAGTAGAGATTAAAACTAAACAATTTTCGAAGGAAGGCACTGGGTAAAACTAGGGGTGACGATGCTAAAGAATATCATGACTATAATAAGTAGTGGGAGAGATGAAAGGGAGATGAGGAGCAGTAAAAGGGATTGTGAAAAAACTTAGCCATTCATATCAAATAGCAAAGTCTTGCCTAGGCACATTAAAAAAAAATTAGGAGGGTGTGGCCACTCAGCAATGAAGAATGGAGTCTAATTAAGGAGAATGAATGTAAGATATTAAATATCTTGCATTGGTTTTTAGAAATGGTGCAAGTGAGAATGTAGCTGTACTAGGGCAGGATATGGAACAATTGTTAGCAATAACTATATAGAAAATGAATTGGTGTTGAAGAAAATGAGCAGAACTCGGTTAACATGCACCCTAGGCTTTTGACAAAAATCAGAAGGTAAAATAAGAGCTTTAAATATAATCTTTCAGTGCTCCTTAGATATACAACTTGTGCCACAAGGCTGGAGGTTGGCCAATTTAACACTCGAAGGATAGGTAGTAGGTTTTGGGCAAACTCTTGGAATCCATAATGAGAGATTAAATTAGTGAGTATTTAGAAATGCATGGGATAACTAAGAACACTCAGCATGGATTTGTTAAAGACGTGTTGTCTGGGGAAAAAAAAGTAATAGTTTTTTGAATGTGATTTATAAAGATAAAGGAAATGCAATAGATAGTGTATACGGATTTCCAGAAGACATTTGATGTGGGGCATTACTAAAAATAGGTGTGTGTTATAAGAGGAAATGTACAGCATGGAAGGGAAGTTGGTTTATGGACAGGAAACAAAGGGTTATATTTCATGGGTATAAGGAATCTGATATTGAAACTTTCTGACTACACAAAAGTAGGATGTTTGAGGAGGACTGTGGAAGACTTCAAGAAGATAGAGGTTAGCAGAATGGATGGCCACATTGCAGATGCAATGTAATATAGAGAAGTGTGTGCTTTTTGAGGAAAAGCAACAAATGGAGTATACATTCAATGAAAAGATGCTGAAGGATATGATGGAACAGAGACATAATTCTCAGTGAATGTGCAGGCAGATAGTCATAAAGACTAATAGTATTTGGGGTTTTATAAATATGGACTGGTGTAGAAGAGTAAAAGAGGTTATTAGAAATTTATACAAGGCAGTGTTAGGCTACAGTTGAAGTACCGTGTGCTGTTTTGGGTGCCCCATTATAGGAAGGGGTGTTCAAGGCCGTAGTGCCCTTTTTAATTACTGTCTGTTTTATTCACATCAGCTTTTAGGATGCAACTCATTTTATATGATATTAGATAACATAAACCCTCAAATCTCTATGAAGTCAAACAATTGAGTACATTGGGGTCTCCAATGTATCTTTTGTGAGAATTAATGCAGGGATTTTCCAAATAAAAGTATAGGTACTTGAGGCTGCACAGTGTAAATGCTGCATTTGCAGCAAATCCTTTACATGATTTTCTATATCTACATATGAAAGCAGGATTCTGAAGTGAAATTTTCACTTGCCAGCTAGCCATGAATTAATTCTACCTTTTTTTTCTCCTTTTGATAATAATCTGGCCTTTTAATAAATTGATTGTGAAACAGATTTTAAAAAGTACAGTTTTAAGGGTTATGTAATTCCAGTGCAGACATGAAAAGGTCTGTTTTGGAGGTGGCACTGAGAAACTGAAGGTATGGATCTGATGGACATCCTGCCCAATTACAAAGTTTGAAGGATGATGAAAGAAATTTGCACTTTGTGGATCAAACTAATTGAAAATGGCCAAATCTGATGGATGTAAAATTTCAGGGTGGCTATTTATTTTGTGTCCCTAATTTAAATGTAATGTTACAGTTGAGGGAATCATTTTCCTTTTGATACTTGCATAATTTATTCAAACCAGTGGTAAATTTTATAATTCTAGTCCATTTTCTGCATTTTGAAATATTATTTGCTTTCCCCTTCTGTGTAATTTACATTTTTTTCACTACCTCTTAAACGTGTAGTGTTTTCTAGCTTTTTCCTTCCATTTGTAGTGCATTTCATTAGCATAATGAGTATTATGGAAAAATAAATGACTTGCCTTTTGCAGTCATAGCAACATTTCGCGCCCTTATATGCATTTACAAGAACAGCTATTCTGAGCCCTTTGATCCATTTTTAATCTGTTCTACGTCTGAATATAGAGTACAGAGAAGAACTGGCTTCTCAAATATTAGTAGGCTAGAAATTCCAAAGATTGAGGGCCACAAACTTCCCCCGAGTCCTGGCAACCTGGCTGTCAAAGTCCAGGCTGGTCCGTCTTATTTGCACTTGTTTGTTCCTATTTGAATTAAACTTTATACGTGGCCCCTCAAAGCTCCATGAGGTGCATTTATGGGCCCCGCAAAGACAAAAACTTCAACGCCCCTGCAATACAGTTGTGTGGTGCTCTTGGCTATCACCCTCGTCTGTTATAGAAAATTTGTCACTCGTGTTTGTCATTATCTTTGCATAATTGGTGAGTAGTTCAGTTCTTGGTAAGATATTTCTGTATGAAGGCCCCACAATTTGCACTTGGGATTGATTTTAATGTTGGGGCTCCTGAGAGTCTGTCACTGAACAATTTTATCCCTTTAATTTCAAGCCCATTCCTCTCCTCCTCATTTGTCCCCCTCCTTCCACCCATAAGCTGAGCATTTCAAATGTTAAACACTACCAGAGGAGGGGAAACTTGCAAGCTGTCTTTCCTAGCTAAGCTTAAGGAGAGCATACATTCTCTGGTTTGGCACAATTTTGCCATGGCCAATTTGCTTGATCCACAACAGATACTGGATTCCATTTTGGTATTTTTTTCAAATTCTCATTCTGGAGGAATCTGCGGCTGTTATGTGGCCTTGTTGCATTATAAGTACCAATGCTTTTAATTATCAAAATCCACTCTAATTTCTGTATCTTTGCAGGCAACTCTCCAGTGAACAGGTTGTTTTACAAGAGTCGTTACACAAAGAATCAAAAGTCAACAAGCGCCTATCTATGGAAAATGAAGAACTTCTGTGGAAACTACAAAATGGAGATGTTCTTAGCCCTAAGAAGCTGTCACCAACCTCTTCTTTCTCCTGTCAGCCTTCCAGAAATTCAATGTCCTCTAGCCCTGCACCATCACCAAGGTGACGCATTCCAAATGATTGCCATTCAAAATTACCTGTTTTTATGCTGCTGGCTATTATCACAACCAAGGAAGGGCTATTGGATGTTGATTCTGACATACAAAATACTGTTCTATTATATGGCATAAGAATATGGAAAAGCATTCTGTTCCCCCTTGAAGTGTTTTTAATTGTATATGATAGACTGTATATAGAAAATGTTGCACAAGAGCACTTAATTTACACAGCAAGAATCTTGCTTTTGCCTTTTTGCCTATTAAAAGAAAACTCAGGGCATGTAGATTATGTTTGACAAATTTGAATTTTCCTCATTCATTTGTGAGGAGGATTTGTGTTTGCTAAACTGAGCATTTAAGATTGAGCTGAAGTATTGAGGATTACCTTCACTATTAGCTAGCAGGATGCTGATAGAATTTTTTTTTCCAGTAAATAGAATGAGAATCTTGTGTTGCAGTCTGAAGTTGCACAACATATGGCATAAAGGAACTAGGACAAATCTAGGTAACAAAAGATTCTCTAGGTTTCATAAAGTATGCCAGGAGGATGCTTGTGCAGCATGAGGTCCTTGATCTGTTAAATTTATTCAGATACCTGTATGTACAAATTTAAAATCTATTGAAAGCTGATAGCCAGAAAATCTAGCATTGTGAAGTTTAACAATGGGTGTTTTTATTTTAGAATGCAAAAAGATGCTGTCAATTTATCTAAGCACTTAAGCAATATTAAAGTAACAGTTTACATTAGACTGGTGCAAATGGAGCACTTAAATCCTGATCCCAAGATCACAGAGCTAGCCACCATTTGCTTACATGTGTTCTGTTGGGTGAAATTTGTATGTGTTTCTTGGCAAGGTGAGAAAGGGTCTGTCTGCTCTACAGTGCTGCAGGGAAGCAAATCATTCCACCTTGGAGGGAATTGAAATGGTTCCTCAGTTGGTTTTAAATATGTCTCCACACACAGACGGATGTTGGTTGTGAAGAAGGCTGCAGCCTTGAGCACCCAACTATCCAGAAAGGGGTGGAGAATGTTTTTTGTTTTGGTCGAAAATACTTGGTTTCAATTAAAGTTGTATAAGGTCTTTTTTGTAATGTGTAAATCTCTTGAACTAAGGTTAACCTGAGAGACATTGCAGTGGAACTTTAGGAGATTGTGTTTCAAAGTTATTACTCTTGTTTATTGACTCATTGCAGTATAAACCCATCTTGATATTTCTAGTTTTTGTCCCTCTCTGTTTCACACCTTTTAACTGTGCTGTCCTCCAGTTGAGAAGGAGGGAGGTAAGACATGTAACCTTTCTGAAGCTTCTGTTAATGCTTCTGTTGTACTAGTTGCTAGAACAGTCTGGGTGACCTGTCCTCATTATTTTGATCTCTTCTCCACTTCCCAATGTCTTCAATGCCATGTCACCCTAGGGCCCCATGTAGATCCCTGAGCTCTAGCAGTCTGCCCTCAAAAAGTGGTCCTTTTTGCATTTGTATTGTTGATTTGTTTGAAATTTGTGGGCCTGGAAGTTGTAAGGAGCTGTTTAGTATTGCTTCATTGGTGGATTAATCTTAAATCCAAACTCGAAGATCTGTTACCATCAGCAATTTCAGGCACATGCAAATTAATGAACATTAATTTTAAAATTTACATGGTCCTGGCAGCTCCGTGGTACACGTGGCCCACATGGACAAAAGCTTGAACATCCTTGGCATATGTCTACTTCTGTGCCTCTTTTTGTGAACCTCAGTGAAGAAAATTTGTGCAAACTTATAATTACTGTAGTTTTTGAACATTATAATCACTTTCTATCGAGATCACTTAGTCCTTAAGTTACTATTCGATCTTGAAGATTGCATTCTATTAGTAGCAGGTGAGTTCCAAACCAATCCAGATTAAGCCAGTTCAGTCAAAATTTACATTTAGCCCCGCTGAAATAATTTAGATTCAAGTAGATCTTTTCTTTTGCTAGAATGGTGCATGTGTAAATGGACCTCTTTGCTATTATCCATTCACATGTTGCTAATGGTAAAAGATTTGTACATAGTTTTTGGGGTTCATGATTGCAAATTGGCACTCTCCTCCAGCAAGGGATTCTTTCTTACCTGCAATGTTGTAATATACACTAGTTTCCATTTCTCTTTTCAAAATCACTATGGGCTCCATATAAACTGTGCAAGGCCAAGCAACATTGAAGATTTCCATGCAAGATATTATCAGACTTAGAATTCCTATTGCATGATATAAAAAGCTGCAGTTTCTCAGGATAATCTTGGTGAAAGCAAGATATAATTTTTTTTAAGTGAAAGGTGATATAGCTTTAAGTTGCCAGTCTTTGTACTGTTTCTTTGTTTTTCTTCCGTTTAAACCAGTGTACAATCTGCTTGATCTGTTATAAATTCTGTGTTGTAAATTAATTTAACCTATAAATAGTTGAAGTAGGGAGTGCCAAGAACTCCATCAGGCAATTGGGTTTATTGGTGAGTTCCACACGCTTAATTTCTATGCAATTTTACGGCACTTGCCGACAAATATGCTGATGTGAAACTGCAATTTTTTTTAAAATGTCATCTATCTAATAACATTCCCATATTCATACTGATTATCAAGTAACTTGCCCAATGATCCCTTTACTAATTTATCATCCAGTGTTGCTACTGTAAAGTTTGGTTTAGTCAAATTATGTAGAAATCTATTTAAAATGCTATTCCTATGCTTAACTTTAGTTGAACTTTAGAAATTTACAAGGTCTTTACTTATACTTTGTCACCGAGCTATAAACCAAGACTGTGATTTCAAATGGACATGCTAGCAGTTGGCAAGCCAATGGTTACCTGAGCAGCTCATTGTGAGTCAGCATTTACTTCAGTGCAGACATCTTATTTGTTAAAACTGATTTATGCATGTTGGAAGAGTCTCTAAGTCCCTTGCTGGAGAGGGTTTCTAATTAATGGATTAATAGAAGCATTATTTGGGTATTTTAGCAAAAAAAAAGCTTCCTAATGGGTGAACCAATTTACGGTGCATAATTGAGAAATCTTCCCTTATAGTGATGCTTGTTATACCGTTTTAGGTATTTGTTGCAATATTTTAACAACTAGTATATCCCATAGAAGCTCAGTTCTATTTTTTTGTAGTTAATACCCAAACTATATAAAACCTCCACCCTTGAAATCAAAATGAGCATCACATTTCACAACATTTTTGATAAAAATAAATTTATAATGTATTGCTTTAGGGGTCTATGACAAAAGGGCCAGTCAAGTTAATTGAAATATTGTGCAACAAAGGTCTCAAACATTTTGATTTCATTTTATGTGTGCTTTGTCAATTGGTGACCATTTTTAATCTTGATGCGTTGTAAATGTACTTATCACATGTTGCTTCCTTGTCAAATAAAGTCATTGCTGTTTTCTCTATTCAAACATTTTCTGCTCTGATTTCCTGATGTACAAGCTAGGTGTATATCAACATCACATTTGCTGTATCACTGTGATGACTGTTGGTTGCATATCAAACATTTCAGGATTTTTGATGGAATGAATGATTTTGGGAGTGAACTATATTTGTGTTTTTAAAAGTGAATTCAGACAGCACTTTTTTTTTAAAGACGTTGCAGGCATTTAAGCTAGATGGGCCAGTTTATGGAATGTCATAGCTCAGTCTATTCCAACCTGATTCAATGAGGGTCAATTTACTAATCCCAGACCTATAAACTAGACTGGCTGCCAATTCATTGAGAGCAGCAGATGTTCTCTTTAAACTCTCACCCCAAGGAGTGGAAGAAAGGTAGCTGGTATTACTGTCTGGTCTGTTGGTGAATCACTGACCAGATAGGAAGTTTATCTCTGTCTCTGCCTGTGTGTCTGTCTCTCTTGGGCATCAGTGAGGCTTCTAAAGACTGCAGGCTAAAGTTAAAATGCTGGCAGTCAGGTCAGCTCATGGAAGGGAGAGTGCATGTGTTTTCTTTCCCCCCCCACTTTTGAGAAATTAGATTGATTGAAGTATTGGTTAGAAGTATGAAAATGGGTGTGCATATGGCTTCATTACTGAAATAACCTTCTCAAAACTTACTTTTTCTATTCTGGAACAACAGATTGTTGCAGATAAACTTGATTACTGCAAAATCGGGACTTGGTATATTGAGTTTGCAAATGGAGAAAATTGTTTTCAAAGTCTATGGGGTGATGTTCACCTTTGCTGCTTGGCCAAAGTGGATCACCCATCCACCGGAATCTGCCTGATCTTCATTCTATTGATTTCAATGGAAATCGGGCAGGTTCTATAATGGGCAGGCAATTTGCTTTGCGACTGTACCACCCAAACGGTCACAATTGCCCCGACCGTGCCTTTACTTGAATGTCAGCTGTGGCTCAGTTTGTAGCACTTGAACCCACAACCTTCTGACTCTGGTTCAAGTCCCACTCCAGAGACTTGAGCACAAAATCTAGGCTGACACTCCAGTGCAGTACTGAGGTAGTGCTGCATTGTTGGAGGTGCAGTCTTTGGATAAAACATTAAACCGAGGCCCAGTCTGCCCCCTCAGGTGGATGTAAAAGATCCCACGGCACTATTTTGAAGAGCAGGGGAGTTATCCCCAGTGTCTTGGTCAATATTTATCCCTCAACCAACATCACTAAAAACAGATTATCTAGTCATTTATCACATTCCTGATTTAGGAGCTCACTGTGTGCAACTTGGCTGCTACGTTTCCTACATTGCAACAGTAACTACACTTCAAAAATACATTATTGACTGTAAAGTACTTTGGGATGTATTGAGGTCATGAAGTGCTAGATAAATGCAAGTCTGATGTCTTGAAGGTTCTGGAATGAAGTGCATTTTTGAAAGGGCATTACTTTACATGACTCATGAATGCTGATTTTTGTTATAGGATGGTATTAATGCAAGGGGTTGTGCTATTTGAATAACATTCCAGCAAAACAATCCAATGTTGATTTACTTTTTAAAAAAAAACTTTCTGGGATCAAGCTGTTCACGCATCCTGTATCCACGCATGTGCTGGTTCTGTTGAATGTTAACCATGTGCAATGACTTACAGTTTGGTAGCATAGTGGTTATGTTACTGGACTAATAATCATGAGTTTAAATTTAATTAACTAAATAAAATTTTGGAATAAAAAAAACAGTATCAGTAATGGTGGCCATGAAACTACCGGATTGTCGTTAAAAACCCATCTGGTTCACTAATGCCCTTTTAGGGAAGGAAACTTGCCATCCTTACCCAGTCTGGCCTATGTTACTCCAGACCCACAGCAATGTATTTGATCACTCTCTGAAATGGCTGAGCAAGCCACTCTGTTCTACAAACTCGCTACGAAAAGTCATAAAAATAAAACTGGACAGACCACCCGACATGGACCATTAGGCTCCGGACACGACAAAGGCAAACTAAGCCCAGTCGACCCTGCAAAGTCATCCTCACTAACATCTGGGGGCTTGTTCCAAAATTGGCAGAGCTGTCCCACAGACTAGTCAAGCAGCAGCCTGACATAGCAATACTCACAGAATCATACCTTTCAGCCAACGTCCCAGACTCTTCCATCACCATCCCTGGATATGTCCTGTCCCACCGACAGGACAGACCGACCAGAGGTGGCGGTACAGTGATATACAGTCAGGAGGGAGTGGCCGTGGGAGTCCTTAACATGGACACCGGACCCCATGAAATCTCATGGCATCAGGTCAAACATGGGCAAGGAAACCTCCTGTGATTACCACCCACCGTCCTCCCTCAGCTGATGAATCAGTCCTCCTCCATGTTGCGCACCACTTGGAGGAAGCACTGAGGGTAGCAAGGGCACAGAATGTACTCTGGGTGGGGGACTTCAATGTCCATCACCAAGAGTGGCTCGGTAGCACCACTACTGACAGAGCTGGCCGAGTCCTGAAGGACATAGCTGCTAGACTGGGCCTGCGGCAGGTGGTGCGTGAACCAACACGAGGGGGAAAAACCTACTTCGTCCTCACCAGTCTACCTGTCGCAGATGCATCTGTCCATGACAGTATTGGTAGGAGTGACCACTGCACAGTCCTCGTGGAGATGAAGTCCCGTCTTCGCGCTGAGGACACCATCCAACATGTTGTGTGGCACTACCACCGTGCTAAATTGGATAGAATCAGAACAGATCTAACATCTAAAAACTGGGTACCCATGAGGCGCTGTGGGCTATCAGCAGATTTGTATTCCAGCACAATCTGTAACCTCATGGCCCGGCATATTCCTCACTCTACCATTACCAACGAGCCAGGGGATCAACCCTGTTTCAAGGAGTGTAGAAGAGCATGACATGAGCAGCACCAGGTGTACCTAAAAATGAGGTGTCAACCTGGTGAAGCTACAACACTGGTCTACGTGCACGCTAAACAGCAGAAGCAACGTGCTATAGGCAGAGCTAAGCGATTCTACAACCAATGGATCAAATCAAAGTTCTGCAGTCCTGTCACATCCAGTCGTAAATGGTGGTGGACAGTTAAACTAACGGGAGGAGGAGGCTCTGTGAACATCCCCATCCTCAATGATGGCAGAGTCCAGACCATGAGTGCAAAAGACAAGGCTGAAGCGTTTGCAACCATCTTCAGCCAGCAGGGCCGAGTAGATGATCCATCTCAGCCTCCTCCTGATATCTCCACCATCACAGAAGCCAATCTTCAGCCAATTCGATTCACTCCACATGATATCAAGAAACAGCTGAGTGCACTGGATACAACAAAGGCTATGGGCCCCGACAACATCCCGGCTGTAGTGCTGAAGAATTGTGGTCCAGAACTAGCTGCGCCTCGAGCCAGACTGTTCCAGTACAGCTACAACACTGGCATCTACCCGACAATGTGGAAAATTGCCCAGGTATGTCCTGTCCACAAAAAGCAGAACAAATCCAATCTGGCCAATTACCGCCCCATCAGTCCACTCTCAATCATCAGCAAAGTATGGAAGGTGTCGTCGGCAGTGCTATCAAGCGGCACTTACTCACCAATAACCTGCTCACTGATACTCAGTTTGGGTTCCGCCAGGACCACTTGGCTCCAGACCTCATTATAGCCTTGGTCCAAACATGGACAAAAGAGCTGAATTCCAGAGGTGAGGTGAGAGTGACTGCCCTTGACGTCAAGGTAGTATTTGACCGAGTGTGGCACCAAGGAGCCCTAGTAAAATTGAAGTCAATGGGAATCAGGGAAAACTCTCCAGTGGCTGGAGTCATATCTAGCACAAAGGAAGATGGTAGTGGTTGTTGGAGGCCAGTCATCTCAGCCCTGGGACATTGCTGCATGAGTTCCTCAGTGCAGTGTCCCAGGCCCGACCATCTTCAGCTGCTTCATCAATGACCATCCCTCCATCATAAGGTCAGAAATGGGGATGTTCGCTGATGATTGCACAGTGTTCAGTTCCATTCGCAACTCCTTAGACAATGAAGCAGTCCGTACCCGTATGCAGCAAGACCTGGACAACATCCAGGCTTGGGCTGATAAGTGGCAAGTAACATTCGTGCCAGGCAATGACCATCTTCAACAAAAGAGAATCCAACCACCTCCCCTTGACATTCAATGATATTACCATCACCGAATCCCCCATCAACATCCTGGGGGTCATCATTGACCAGAAACTTAACTGGACCAGCCATATAAATACTGTGGCTACGAGAGCAGGTCAGAGGCTGGGTATTCTGCGGCGAGTGACTCACCTCCTGACTCCCCAAAGCCTTTCCACCATCTACAAGGCACAAGTCAGGAGTGTGATGGAATACTCTCTACTTGCCTGGATGAGTGCAGCTCCAACAACACTATAGAAGCTCGAGACCATCCAGGACAAAGCAGCCTGCTTGATTGCGCCCCATCCACCACCCTAAACATTCACTCCCTTCACCGGCGCACAGTGGCTGCAGTGTGTACCATCCACAGGATGCATTGCAGTAACTCGCCAAGGCTTCTTCTACAACACCTCCCCAACCCACGACCTCTACCACCTAGAAGGACAAGGGCAGCAGGCACATGGGAACAACACCACCTGCACATTCCCCTCCAAGTCACACACCATCCCGACTTGGAAATATATCGTCGTTCCTTCATCGCTGGGTCAAAATCCTGGAACTCCCTTCTTAACAGCACTGTGGGAGAACCTTCACCACACGGACCGCAGCAGTTCAAGAAGGCGGCTAACCACCATTTTCTCAAGGGCAATTAGGGATGGGCAATAAATGCTGGCCTCGCCAGCGACGCCCACATCCCATGAACGAATATTTTTTTTAAAATTCCCCTCCCTCTTTTCAAGTAGAGTTCAGATTCAATTTGGTTCCTTTTAGTGTAAAATCACAGGTGCAGCTAATGAAAGCATAGTCAAATAGCTTGGGTCTAAGAGTAGAAAGGGTATCAACTGGTGATTATTTAGTGGAAACCTTTTTTTTAATTCCACTATTCAGACTGATCACAATGATTACCTGGAACAGTTGTATTTTTGCAGCAAGTTTCAGTACCTGACCATTCATTTGACGCAGCCATTTGCCAATCCACTTCAATAACTACCCACCAATTCTGTGCCTTTATATCTTGTGGACAAATGTCCTATTGAGTCTTGATAAAGGCTCGATAGACAATATCTATGGATTTCCCTTTCTCCATGAGCTCTGATACTTAAAGGAGGATGTGTGATTTGTTCCTCCATAAAGCCATGATGACTTGTCCTTTATGACCTCCTGCTCCTCTACGCTTTTCACCATTTCCTTCTTCAGGATAGCTTCTATCATATACCCAAGTCATAATTTAAGCTTCAATCCTTTTCCACAACTCTCGGTTTGTGAGATTCCTTAAAGATCCCTGTCAAAATGTGACCAGTTTTGTTGAACGTTTCCTTAAGTTCCCTTGTGTGCAGGTTATCTGTCACTAGGACCCTTATCCTCAGTGCTTTGTTGTTTTTGTTACTTCCTTATCAGTAATTACTATTAACATATAGAAACATAGAAAATAGGAGCAAGAGTAGGTCATTCGGCCCTTCGGGCCTGCTCCGCCATTCAAAATGATCATGGCTGATCGTCTAAGTCGGTACCCTGTTCCTGCTT
Organism: Heptranchias perlo; assembly: GCF_035084215.1. Taxonomy (NCBI): domain Eukaryota; kingdom Metazoa; phylum Chordata; class Chondrichthyes; order Hexanchiformes; family Hexanchidae; genus Heptranchias; species Heptranchias perlo. The sequence goes on from NC_090325.1 coordinate 76,258,469, forward strand.
TTTCCCCATATCCCTTGATCCCTTTAGCATTAAGAAATATATCTACCTCCTTCTTGAATACATCTAATGACTTGGCCTCCACAGCCTTCTGTGGTAGAGAATTCCACAGGTTCACCACCCTCTGAGGGAAGAAAGTTCTCCTCATCTGGGTTCTAAATGGCATACCCCGTATCCTGAGACTGTGACCCCTGGTTCTGGACCCCCCCCCCCCCCCCCATCCAGCCATCGGGAACATCCACCCTGCATCTTGTCTGTCTATTCCTGTTAGAATTTTATGTTTCAATGAGATCACCTCTCATTCTTCTAACCTCTAGTGATTATAGGCCTAGTCGACCCAATCTCTCCTCATACGTCAGTCCTGCCATCCCAGGAATCAGTCTGGTAAACCTTCATTGCACTCTCTCCATTCCAAGGACATCCTTCCTCAGATAAGGAGACCAAAACTGCACACAATACTCCATTTGGTCTCACCAAAGCCCTGTATAACTGCAGTAAAATTTCCTTCTCACTTCTGGGACAAGTCAGCAGCATCTGTGAACACCGATACATGGAAATTGTTTGGGATATCTGAAGTTTCCATTTGCCCGAGGCCTTTTATATTATATCTTGTGCTCCTTTCAATCCTAATTTCATTAACTATTTTTCTGTCTAACCAGGTTTTTAATAGTCTTTACCCTAACCTTATATTTCTCTGCCTACAACTGAACCTGAAGATATATATTTGAGAAACTCCCTTTTTTCTGTCATTATTTACTGTATTACCTTCCTTGTTGCCCAAATAGGTTTCCTTTTATTCCTATTGTTTCTTACCCAGTAGTATCAATTGACTTTGTAATTCCTGCATTGTACATTTAAAAGTATCGTCCTTCTGCAACCTTTCTCCCCCTAACACTGTTCTAGTCCAGCTCTATTAACTGCTTCTTCATTCCTCCAAAGTCTGCCTTCCTAAAATTGAGTTTTCATTGTACTCTTTATTTCTGGTGAGTCTGACACCAGACTCAATTATGTTATGGTCACTTTTCAAGATGTTCCCTAACCTTGTTACACGAACTCCATCTAGAGTTGCTTTCCTTCTCGTGTGCTCCTTAAGCATCTGGGTCAAAAAGCAGACCTTGATCATTACCAAGAAATATATTTCTATGCTCATGCTCCCACTCATAGTCCTGCCAGTTAATTCCTAGTAGATTAAAATCTTCTGTGACAATTGTATTCTAAACATATCTCCCTAAACCCTTTGAATAATTTAGCATGTGTAGCCTCTCTTTGATTCAGTGAACTGGAATAGATTCCAGCAACATTTTTCTCTCATTATCCCTTATCTTAATTCATAATGCTCTACCTTGTCCAAGCTGATCCAAATTTAATCACTGATTTCTGGCCTTGCAAAAAGTGAATTCAGAGCTTTTGTTTATCTTATTTAATTATTTCTGCCAACATTTCCCAGAGGAGCTCTGTCGTAAATCCCTTGTCAGGGAGAGCAGCTGTTTGTATTTTTTTACATCCATTGACCTGCCATAACTTGAGCAGGATGGGCTTTGCTACCACGTGAGCAATGTTCTGATTTATTCTGGTCAAAGCAGGACCTCCTAAGCCTTTTTCATTGTATTTCTTTGTGCTCAAATGTCCCTTGTGGAGTTTTTGGATGTAAGTTTTTTTTCAGCATTACAATCTTATTCCCTTTATAATTATTCCACCTATTACTGTTAATTTTTCTTTACAGTTCTAATCTTGACTATCTGGAAAGCAACCTTAATGCACTTTTGACCTTTCCTCCATTATTGGGGCAGAAATTGCTTATGAAATAACAGTGAGCTCAATAGCGCTCACCGTTATTCGTGACGAAAGGGAGGAGCAAGTTCCAGCGTTCACACATGCGCAGTGAAACTTGGAAATCTGGAACTTGCTTCTACTGGTTCGCTGACTATATGACAGCTGCGAATTAAAGGGATATCGTCTGCTACAATCAGAGAAATCATTGAAAAAACGCAAACTTGCTCATCTGCCCAGCCAGAAAGTAACTAATATCGCCACAAAACAGGTATGCTTAAAAATACCAGGTGTGAACTAAGTTTTAACAGCGCAGCAATTTTTAATGACTGCCAAACAACTAAAAATTAACTTTCAAAAATGTGAAGTCTCATTACTCATTTTGGTCATTAAAATTTTTTTTTACTTCTCAATTAATTTAATTATTTCTTACTTTTGTTGCTGTATAACTTTTTACAATGATTTTAATGTCCCTTTCACTTCCTGGTTTTAACGTTCCACACCTGAAGAGACAGCGCAGCTTATCAAAAATGGTCGAGAGGAGAGTGTGATCTTCCCGTTTCTCCCATGGGTCCAAGCTTCGCTGGAACTGATGCTGGGATCTTTCCGCTTCCTATTTGAGCAAGTGCCCGAAGTAAAGATGTGGTGAGTTAGCGGGTTAGTATAAATCTATGGAGCAGCAAACACTGTTGGTTTGTCTCTCCGAGCAATTTCTGCCCCATGGTTTCTGAGGATAGCGGAGGTCTCATTCACCTTGGAGGAAAAGTCAAGAGGCTCTTTTCATATGAACATACGTATGCAGTCATGTAGGAATTGAATATCATGATCACCAAACCCCCTCCTCGCTGCCTCTCCCACCAAACCAACAGCAGCCACATAATTTCCTGGGAGAGGCTAAAAAAAACAGTTGCAAAACCCTAGGCCAATTCGGGGGGAGGGAAAAATAGAGTAAATTACTCTGATCCCTGAAGTCAAGGGTCAATCAGAACGAGCTCCAGGAGACCACAGTGAGCATGAGATGCATTAGCCAGTACTCCTTTTGTATGCTGTGATATCAGCCACAGCCAGCAACTCATCCAACTCCCTTGTGAAAGTTTGAAGCAAATCCACACTCACCACACAAGCCGAAGGTCAGTGACCATCTGAAGAAAGAAATACCTCCTGGCCTCTAACCTAGTTCTATGCTTACGTAACTTATTTGCATGTCCCCTGGTTCTCCCTAAGCTAATAATTCAAATAGTTGGTCCACATGGATACAGTCTAGTCCCTTCATTATTTTGAAGACCTAAGAGTTATAGAATGTTACAGAACATCAAGTGAGAACTCTGGTGTGTTTATATGTAATGTATGGTCAGGAAGATGGGTTTTGCATTGGCTTTTAAAGATGGGGAAGAGGGGTTGAAATTTTGGAGAGTGTTCCAGAGAGAAGAGCTGAGATGGCTGCCAATTAAGGATGTGCAGCGGAATGGAGCATTGCACAGGGAGCCAGAGTCTGAAGACCAGAGAGTGTAATCTAGGACATATGAGTGACATAAGGATTTGTAAATGAGGGCAAGGGTTTTAAATTTAATGTGTTAGGGGACAGGGAGCCAGTGGAGGTGGGCAAGGACTAAATGTAGGGCAGGACATTAGTAGCAGTTTTGGATAAGTTAAAATTTATGTAGGTTGCATTTTAAGGTGTGAACTAATTGAGATGTTTAAGATGATTAAAGGATTTGATAGGGTAGATAGAGAGAAACTATTACCTCTGGTATGGGAGTCCAGAATAAGGGGGCATAACCTTAAAATTAGAGCTAGGTCATTCAGGGGTGATGTCAGAAAGCATTTCTTCACACAAAGGGTAGTGGAAATCTGGAACTTTCGCTCTTATTTTTTTTTAAAAAGCTGTCGAAGCTCGGTTAATTGAAAATTTCAAAATTGAGATTGATGGATTTTAGTTAGGCAAGAGTATTAGAAGTTATGGAACTAAGGCGAGTAAATGGAGTTAAGATACAGATCAGCCATGGTCCAATTGAAGGGTGGAACAGGCTCGAGGGGCTGAATGGCCTGCTCCTGTTCCTATGTTCCTATGCCAGGAAAGGTGGTGGGCTTTTTCCTGGAACTGCTGTGATCCTTGTGATGGTGCTCCCATGATGTTGTTAGCCAGGGAATTCCAGTCTACCAATCCAGAAACCACGAAGGGTGATATATGTCCATGTTAGGCTGGTGCAAGTCTTGATGGGGAACTCGGAGGTGATGGTGTTTGCACAACATTGCTTCTCATGTCCTTGTTGCTACAGATCGCAGGGCAGAGAGATGCTGTTGAAGTAACCTTAAGCTGCTGTAGTGCATTTTGTAGATCATACATACTACAGCCACCGTGTGCCATTGATGGTGAGGGTGGATATTCAATTCAATGACAGGGATGCTAATCAAGAAAACTACCATCCTGGATGATTACTGATTAAGTAACACTTAGCAAAGTGCAATTGCACAAATGAAATATTCTTCATGATCCCAATTTAACAGGCAACTTTGACCACCCATTCAGATCTGTGGAAATAAAAGTCATGAGCCGAATGCATGTAAATTATTTAGACCAGCCTTGATTTTGAACATCTTAATGGAGAAAGAAAAATCAGTGCTGGAATCCATGCATAAAGGAAAGGGCTGTGTTTTAAAAATCTGGTAAGTAATACAGTAATGTTTTTATTGGTACTCATCCATTAATTCCTCAATTGAAATTCCACCCACTTCCTTCCACCTATTATACTTTAAGTGGAGCCTGTCATCTTTCAGAATTGTCTGAACAATATTACAATGATAAGGTTTGTTTCCTGGATGATGTAATGTGATTTGCTCTGTTTTAGTAATTATAAAAATGGAAAAAGCACCAGTATAGCTGCAAACCATGCCAATTGCACCCTGTTAGGCTAGTGTACCTTAAAGTCAACATTTAATCCTTATGAAATGGTAGATAACCCACACTGAAGCAGAAAAAAAAACCTTTGATTTATAAATATTGTACATTTTGTTTGGCCAGCAGGGTGTTAGTGATGCATATCACTAACATCACATACAATGTAGCCCTTGTAGCTGAATCCTTTGCTCAATGTAGCAAATGGAACACCCTTTTCTCTGTCCAGATTAATAAAAGGGTTATGAAAAATTCAGGAACCATTTGTATGTCAAAGCCTGATCTAAAATTTGTTAAATTAACCTTTGAAAACGCTGTCTGATTCATCTCTAAAGTCAAAATATCTTTGATGATAAATGAGAGATTCTCAGCATTTTGATTATTGCTCAACCACCCAGCTGTAAACACCAGGTGCCTTTCTCTCAATCCTCCACTAATTCAATTCTGAACCATCTGTTAGGTTCAAGTAGCTTGGTGGTGACTTTTCCTCTGGCATTTGTTCCATAGTTATACAGCTGAGATTGGGAACTCAGCAATAACACGGATTAAAGGCAAGAACAATAATCCATCATGGTAGTGTAGTGGTTATGTTACTGGACCAATAATCCAAAGGCCTGAACTAATAATCCAGGAAACATGAGTTCAAATCTCACCATGCCAGTTTGAGAATTTGCATTCAGTTTTTTAAAAAATAAATCAGTAAAAGTGACCATGAAGCTGTCAGATTGTTGTGAAAACCCAATTAGTTCATAGTCCTTTTAGGGAAGGAAACCTGCTATCCTTACCCAGTGTGGCCTATGTGACTCCAGTCCCAAATTGACTCTTAACTGCTGTCTGCAAGCCAATTAATTGAAACAAACGTTACATAGAATAACAAGACTGCAGTGGTTCACGAAGGTGGCCCACCACCACCACCACCTCAGGGCAATTAGAGGTGGGCAATAAATGCTAGCCTTGCCAGTGACACCCACATCCCAAGAATGATTTTTTAAAAAAATGTTGATGCTCCAAACAAGAGGGGGAGTGAACATGTCCTTATCAACAAAGAATTTGACTTCTCCTTGGACTTATACAGATAGAGAAAATTCTGTTTAATGAAGAAGGATGATGAAGTTCAGAGCAGACTCCATAAACCAGTCTCCATTTCAATGAATGCTGGATTGATTCAGACAGTATGGACTCCTCTAATGCCAGCAATTAAACCAATCAATCAGAAGTAAGAGTTCTCCTTTTTTAGAATCTTTGGAATTTCAGGCAGTCTCAACAAATTCAGCCAGTCAGCCTGTTAATACGGGACTCCTCCTTGCAAACTCTTGCCTTCAAAGAGTAGGTCTTTGTCCTGAAGCAAGGTTATTTGAGTGGTGTGGTGGCACACTGCACCGGTGTGTTCCCTGCTTGCTCTGGAAACAATTAGGTGACTGGTTTATACCCATTACTCCCCACAATGCAAATTTCAGACCTCATTTGTGTGGTATGGAAAAAGTGCAGAGTAGTGACCAGATAATTCCTCACAGTAAGGGAGTAAAACTTAGAAATCTCCCAAGATGGTTTTCATGTTCTGGTTGGTTGCCTGCTCAACCGCAGTACGCCAAAGGGTTAGGAACAGTTCTCTTGCCTGCCCTTGTGTTGAACCTAAAAGGATAAGAAAATAAAAAGCCGACAAGGGGGAAGGGTGCTGAATTATTGTGATTATGTGTGGTCATTCATACTACTGAGTAATTAAGGTCTTTGGTTTTTTTCTCCTTGCTCCTCCTGCCCCAATTTTCACACATTTGAAATGAAATAGTGGCTTATGCAGTTCACTGGAATATCACCCAAATGACCATTCTTCACATGAGTGTCAGTAAGATTTTTTTAATCATGAAGGGATATCATAGCCAAGATCAATTCTATCCTTGTCCAACATGTACTGTTTCCAGCTGGGATCATGGAATAGTAATCAGAAGTGAAAACCCTGGCTGCTTTTTTTGTTATCCTCTTGCTAGCCCAGGGATGCTGAAGCAAGTTGCAATGCCCATTGCAGCCTCAGGTATAATTAACTACAATTATCCTCAGTGCAGACTGAGGATTAAATCTGGGATCTTTCTGGTATATCTAACCCAGGACTGCACAGTGCAGTGCATTTACCAGCAGCACTATTGGATCCTTCAGACAAGATCCTTAATGATTACCTGTTGAGTATAGAATTTACTGAGGTAAACCCGCTATATAGAATCCCCTCGTGAAGTAAATTTCATATTTACCATTGAGGGTTCCAGATATTCTGTGTGTAAATTAATTAGTTTTCTTTTTAATGAAACACTGACAGGACTTTCATAGTTCCTGTTTGATATGTGTGTATCTTTATTTGGAAAAGATTAGAAATTAGTGGCAAGTACAGGCTTAATGCACATTTTGCCATAGAACTAATTAACATTCCTCACTGTGAAAGTCATTGGCACAATAAATATAGAAATAGAACTACATTTTATCATGTCATTATCATTAAAAACACTTGCCTAGAATGAATAACCCACTGAAGATCAGTTTTAGGAATGCAGTGCTGAAGTGGGGAGTGCTTCACTGCTGGTGGTGCTTGTCTGCAAGACTGTGATATGGAAATGTATTTATAACTTTATAATATTAACAATGCCAGTGGGTTACGGAGGCAGCATTTTAATTAGCACCATAATGACATATTACTAGAACACATCATCTTTAGAATGATGACTCAAGTACTTATAGGGGAATATGTTTAAAGCTGAAATGATTATGGAAATAAGGAAGAACAATTACTTGCATTTATATAGCTTTTAACTTAGTGAAATGTCCCCAAGGTGCTTCACATGAGCGTTACCAAACCAAATTTGACACTGAGCCACATGAGATATTAGGACAGATGAAAGAGAGAGGTTCTAAGGAGCGTCTTAAAGGAAGAAATTGAATGTAAGAAATAGGAGCCGGTATTGGCCATCCGGCCCCTCGAGCCTGCTCCCCAGACGTAGAAAGGTAGTGAGGTTTAAAGAGGGAATTCCACAGCACAGGGCTTAGGCAGCTGAAGGCATGGCCGCCATTGGTGGAGCAATTAAAATGGGTGAATTTTATCATCTTGGCCTGGATTATAACTGCCATCAGGTTTCCGATGGGAAACTGTGCTGGCAAGTCCATTTCCTGCCCACCCGTGGCAGAATGAGACCCGGTCAATCTCAACAGCCTGGCCTCATTTTAATCCTGACAGTAAGCAATGGGAAATCTGAAGCCACTCGCCGACAGCTGGTAACTGATGGGACTGGCTGGCGGGCTGGCCTTTGGGGGTCCTGAAATCAACGGGTGGGCGGTGGGGGGGGGGGGTGCGAGATCGCAGCAGGGAAGGTCTAAACTTTCCGGGACCCAGAGAAGCACGTAAACGTGAACTTGGCCTTGCCAGTAAGGAACATAATTTTAATTGAAATTGCTCTTAACAGAAATTCACCTGTTGCCAATTAATCTAAGAATTCTGTGCAGGATGGCTGGATGTATTCTTGATGAATTGCTCCTAGGTCACTTGCTTTTAATTAAAATCATCTGTATAACTCATTACAGTGAAATTCAGAAAAACAAAAGAGCAAATTTGTCGGGTGATACTTTTGACACCTCATTACGAGAAATCAAGGCAGACTGATTTTTAGCAAATGTTCGACTACTCTGCTTTCAAGAATAGGCTATTAACATATTCTGGGGTTTTTACTATATATATGTATATAAATGGATCACATATAGGGACAAACCACAGCAAAAGGTCACCTTTTAAATCATGCAGTTTAAAAATGCTTACTTTTGAACTAAATTGCTTGTGGTTCTACATTTTTGAGCTATGTGAATGAATGTTGGAATGCTCTGGGTATGGATCAAACTTGTTCTGAGGTGCAACATATGTATATACATGACACATTAAATTATACTTCCTCTCCAGAGATGCTGATTGATATGAACATATGAATTAAAAGCAGGAGTAGGCCATTCGGCCCCTCGAGCCTGCTCTGCCATTTGATAAGATCATGGCTGATCTGATTGTGACCTCAACCCTACTTTCCCTTCTACCTATTATAACCTTTGACTCACTTGTTAATCAGGAATCTATCTAACTCAGCCTTAAAAATATTCAATGACCCTGCCTCTACCGCTCTCTGGGGAAGGGAGTTCCACAGACTCACGACCCTCAGAGAAAAAATTTCTCCTCATCTCCGTCTTAAATGGGAGACCCCTTATTTTTAAACTGTGGCCCATAGTTCTAGTCTCTCCCACAAGGGGAAACATCCTCTCAGCATCTACCCCTTCTAGTCCCCTCAGGATCTTATATGTTTCAACAAGATCACCTCTCATTCTTCTAAACTACAGTGTTTACAGGCCCAACTTGTCCAACCTTTCCTCATAAGATAACCCCCTCATCCCAGGAATCAGTCAAGTGAACCTTCTCTGATCTGCCTCTAAAGCAATTATGTCCTTTCTTAAATAAGGAGATCAAAACTACACACAGTATTCTAGATGTGGTCTCACCAATGCCCTATACAACTGTGGCAAAACATCTCTACTTTTATATTCCATTCCCCTTGCAATAAAGGACAACATTCCATTTGCCTTCCTAATCACTTGCTGTACCTGCATACTAACTTTTTGTGATTCATGTACTAGGACACCCAGATCCTTCTGTACCTCAGAGTTCTGCAATCTCTCTCCATTTAAATAATATTCTGCTTTTCTATCCTCCTGCCAAAGCGGACAAGTTCACATTTTCCCACATTATACTCTATCGGCCAAATTTTTGCCCACTCACTTAACCTACCTATATCTCTTTGCAGGCTCCTTATGTCCTCTTCACAACTTACTTTCCTACCTACCTTTGTGTTATCAACCATACATTCGGTCCCTTCATCCAAGTCATTGATATAGATTGTAAATAGTTGAGGCCCAAGCACTGATCCCTGTGGCACTCCACTCGTTACATCTTGCCAACCTGAAAATTACCCATTTATGCCTACTCTCTGTTTCCTGTTAGCTAACCAATCCTTTATCCATGCTAATATGTTACCCCCTACACCATGAGCTCTTATTTTGTGTAGTAGCCTTTGATGTGACACCTTGTCAAAGGCCTTCTGGAAATCCAAGTACACCACATCCACAGGATCCCCTTTATCCACGTTGCTTGTTACTTCCTCAAAGAACTCTAGTAAATTAGTCAAACACGATTTCCCTTTCACAAAGCCGTATTGACTCTGCCTGATTGCATTGAGATTTTCTAAGTGCCCTGCTATAACCTTCTTAATAGATTCTAGCATTTTCCCTATGACAGATGTTAAGCTAACTGGCCTGTAGTTTCCTGTTTTCTGTCTCCCTCATTTCTTGAATAGAGGAGTTACATTTGCTATTTTCCAATCTGATGGGACCCTTCCAGAATCTAGGGAATTTTGAAAAATTAATACCAATGCATCTATTATCTCTGCAGCCACTTCTTTTAAGACCCTAGGATGAAGTCCGTCAGGACCTGGGGACTTGTCAGCTTTTAGTTCTAATCATTTTTTCAAAACCCTTTCCCTGGTGATTGTAATTTTTTTTAAGTTCCTCCCTCCCTTTCACCTCTTGATTCACAATTATTTCTGGCATGCTATTTGTATCCTCTACAGTGAAGACGGACGCAAAATATCTGTTCAATTCATCCGCCATTTCTTTATTCTCCATTATTAATTCCCCACACTCAATCTCCAGAGGACCAATCCTCACTTTACTTACTCTTTTCCTTTTTAAATACCTGTAAAAACTCTTTCTATCCGTTTTTATATTTCTAGCTAGCTTTCTCTCTCACTCTAATTTTTTCCTCCTCGTTATTATTTTAGTCATTCTTTGCTGTTTTTTATATTCTGACCAATCTCCTGACCTGCCACTAATCTTCGCGGAATTGTATGCTTTTTCTTTCAATTTGATACTATCTTTAACTCCCTTAGTTAGCCGCGGATGGTACTTCCTTCCCCTAGAGTCTTTCTTTCTCACTGGAATGTGTCTTTGCTGAGTGTTATGAAATATCTCATTAAATGTCTGCCACTGCATCTCTACTGACATATCACTTAACCTAAGTTCCCAGTTCACTTTAGCCAGCTCTGTCTTCATGCCCTCTTAATTGCCCTTATTTAAGTTTAAAACACTAGTCTTAGACTTACTCTTCTCTCCCTCAAACTGAATGTGAAATTCAATCATATTGTGATCACTGCTACCTAGAGGCTCCTTTACAATGAGGTCATTAATTAATCCTATCTCATTACACATTACCAGATCTAGAATAGCCTGCTCTCTGGCTCTTGAACATGCTGCTCTAAGAAACTGTCCTGAAAGCAGTCTATGAACTCATCTTCCAGGCTACCTTTGCCAATCAGATTCTTCCAATCTATACGTAGATTAAAATTACCCATGATTATCGCTGTTCCTTTCTCACAAGCCCCCATTATTTCTTCCTGTATACCCTGACCTACAGTGTGGTTACTGTTAGGGGGCCTATAAACTACTCCCACAAGTAATTTCTTGCCTTCACTATTTCTTATTTCTACCCAAACTGATTCTACATCTTGGTCTTTAGAACTAAGTTCATTTCTCTCTATTATACTCATGTCATCCTTAATTAACAGAGCTACCCCTCCACCTTTTCCTAGCTTCCTGTCCTTCCGAAATGTCTGTATGTTTCCAGCATTTTCTCTTTTTGTTTCAGATTTCCAATAATTGCAGCTTTTAGATTTTGTTCTAGATAGAGGGTCTCTGCAGTTTATATAGTTTCATCGAAACAACAGCACAGAAACAGGCCATTTGGCCCAACTGATCATTGTCGGTGTTTATGCTCCACACGCGCCTCCTCCCTCCCTACTTCATCTGACCCTATCAGGATACCCTTCTATTCCTTTCTCCCTTGTACTTATCTAGCGTCCCCTTAAACGCATCTGTGCTATTTGCCTCAACTGCTGCTTGTGGTAGGGAGTTCCATATTCTCACCACTCTCCAAGTAAAGAAATTTCTCTTGAATTCCCTATTGGATTTATTAATGACTATTTTATATTTATGGCCCCTAGTTTTGGATTCCCTGCAAGTGGAAACATTTTCTCTACGTCTACCCTATCATTATCTTAAAGACCTCTACCAAGTCACCCCTCAGCCTTCTCTTTTTTCGAGAAAGGGGTCCCAGCCTGTTCAGCCTTTCATGTTAAGGATATCCCCTCAGTCCTGGTATCTTGTGAATCTTTTTTGCACCCTCTCCAATGTCTCTATACCCTTTTTATAATATGGGGACCAGAACTGTGCACAATACACGAAGTGTGGTCTAACCAAGGTTTTATACAAGTTTAACATAACTTCTTTGCTTTTCAATTCTATCCCTCTAGAAATGAACCCTAGTGCTTGATTTCCCTTGTTTATGGCCTTATTAGCCTGCTTCGCTACTTTTAGTGATTTGTGTATCTGTATCCCGAGATCCCTTTGCTCCTCTATCCCGTTTAGACTCTTATTATCCAAGCAGTATGTGGCCTCCTTATTCTTCCGACCAAAATGCTCCACCTCACACTTATCTATATTGAAATTTATTTGCCAATTAATCACCCATTCTGCAAGTGTATTAATGTCCTCTTGCATTTTGATGCATTCATCTTTTGTATTAATTACACCCCCCAATTTGGTGTCGTCCGCAAATTTTGAAATTGTACTTCTGATTCCTGAATCCAAATCGTTAATATAAATTGTGAACAACATTGGTCCCAGCACCAATCCCTGTGGAACACCATTTCCCACCTTTTGCCAGTCTGAGTAGCAACCTTTAACCCCTAATCTCTTTTCTATTTTGTAGCCAACATGCTATCCATTCTGCTACCTGTCCCCGAACTCCACATGCTCTGACCTTAGCCATGAGTCTACAATGCGGTACCTTATCAAACACCTTTTGAAAATCGAAATATATTACATCTACTACGTTACCCTTGTCTACTCTTTCTGTTACTTCTTCAAAGAATTCAATAAGGTTGGTCAAGCATAACTTTCCCTTCTGAAATCTGTGCTGACTACTCATTATTATCTTTTCTACCACCAATGTTAAGCTAACTGGTCTATAGTTCCCTGGACTTGTTCTATCTCCTTTTTAAATACAGGAATGACATTAGTTGTCTGCCAGTCCTCTGGCACTATTCCCTTTCTAGTGAATTTTTATATATTCGTAATAGTGCCTCTGCTATCTCCTCCCTAACTTTTAATAATTGCAGTTTATTCTATTCTCTATCGAACACGCCGACTTCCATGTGTTCCTTCTCACCAGCACAGTTAAATGGCTGCTTCTGCGTCCCCCACCGCTGCTGGACAAATTCAGGTTTCTCCTTAAGGTAATTCATTCTGCGCTGACTTTCACCATTGTCCTATTGTATGGCCCAATATAAACTGAGTTCCATTGCTGACCTGCACCCAAAGTCTTCAAGTCCCAATAGTGTGTAGGATGTTTTCTATCTGATTGTTTTAAAAAGCATCCTGTTTAGTATCTTAAAAATAAAAGAAAAAGTCTCATATCAACTCTGGTTTATGGATTTGCAACAATGTGTGTCATTGAGCATTTAAATCAGGTAATCTATAACTTACAAGACTTCAACAATGTTTTGACTAATTTTACTTTTCTGTTTTTAACATAATGGAATCTCCTTTGTTCTTGTCACATCTGTGAAAGCATTTCTATTCTCTGCTCCCATGTTTTTATTTAAAAATGCACTCCTGAGCTCCCCCGATGGGTTAGCTGGTAAATGCACTACCCATTGTGCAACTCAACCGTACAAATTGGGAAGGCCCTAGGTTCAATCAGCAGTCAGTGCTGGTCTCAATTAGGGCAGTAGTTAGGCTTTTACAATTGTATCAGCACCCTAAGCTAATGAGGGGATAATTAAGGCAGGGCTCCTGCCCAGGCACTATCCATTGATCTCAGGAGCACAAGTGGGATGGGAGAGTTACAATTTGATTCATGACAAGAAAACTCAGCTAAGGTTCCTGCTCCCTTGATTATTATACAATGAAATCTGTTGTAAAGTATGTGTGAAAATATCAGAAGAGGATTAGATCAAACTGTTGGAAAGTGTATATGTGTGGACATAAGCTGAGCAAGAGATCCAGTGTTGTTCCCATAGTGGGACAGTCTGATGATGACCACTTGAGCAAAATACTGGAAGAATATCAATGCCTGTGAGATCATGGCTCAACATAAATCAGTGCCTTTATTTTGTAAAAAGTATATAATTTATTTAGTGAGCTGTTAAACTGCTTCCCAGAACATCTGCTAAGTGGTATCTAAGGTCTAGATTTAATGCCCATTTATGATCAATGGGTTGAAAATCTAGTCTAATATATTTCAGCACACTAATACCAAGCAGCTCATCCCATACAGATTGCCCAGGTTCGGGTACTCTGGCAGATTACAAACTATTAGGAACAATATATTTGATTTGTCTTAATCGGGGGAAATTCTGGAAGATATTAATACTATTCCAGACATGCTCGCTGGTAGTCATCCAGATGTGCTCACTGTATAGTGTAGCCATACAAGATTTAGATGTGTACCCTACTATAACTGCCCCCTTTTCTGTTTGTTTCTTTCTTATTCTCTTCATGTGTTGCAGGCAGCTCGAGATTATATATAGTAAATAACGGTGTTAAATGAACTTGAACTTTGACCTTTTAAATTGTACTAATTGGTCTGTTAATGACCAATAATTGCATTTGTGAAACCTCCATGTACAATTTTTCTTGTATGTTACTTTGTCATTTCAAAAACCCTAAAAATAAAACATTAAAAGATGTATTTTTAATTAAGGAGGTTATTTTTCAAAAATCGACCATTTTCTCTGCCCCAGTGGCTCAAAACTGAGCATTCAAAATCAGTAAATTTATGACCTGGCATATCTCTCACTCCTTCATCACCATCATGCCAGATGACTAAATCTGTTTCAATAAGGAGTGTAAAAGAATATGCTGAGAGCAGCACCAGGTGTACCTGAAAATGAGGTGCTAACCCAGTGAAGCTGCAATACAGGACTACATCCATGTTAAACAGGTGGCAGCAGCATGCTATAGACAGAGCTAATCGTTCCCACAACCAACTGATCAGGTCAAAGCTGTTCGCTGATGATTGCACAGTGTTCAGCTCCTGGTAATTCCTCAGAGAATGAGGCAGTCCATGTTTGCATGCAGCAAGACCTGGACAACATCCAGGCTTCAACTGATAAGTAGCAAGTAACATTCGTGCCATACAAATGCCAGACAATAACCATCTCCATCAAGAGAGCCGAACCACCAGCTCCCCATCACATTCACTGGCATTACTATTGCCGAACCTCCATCATCAACATCCTGAGGGTCATCATTGACCAGAAGCTCAACTGGACCAGTCACATAAAGCCATGCCTATTAGATTAGGTCGGAGGCTGGGTATTGTGCGGTGAGTGACTCATTTCCTGGCTCCTCAGAGTACTCTCCACCATCTACAAGGCACAAGTCAGGAGTGTGATGGAATGCTCTCAACTTGCCTAGATGGGTGCAGTTGCAACAACACTCAAGAAGCTTGATGCTATCCAAAACAAAGCAGTCTGCTTGATCGGCACCTATCCATCAATTTAAACATCCATCATCGGTGTACCGTGGCTGCAGTGGCTGCATCTACAACTCCCAAACCCGCATCCTCCACCACCGAGACAAGGGCGGCATGTGAATGGGAATATCATTAACTCCACGTTCCCCTCCAAGGCACACACCATCCCGTTCCCCTCCAAGGCACACACCATCCCGTTCCCCTCCAAGGCACACACCATCCCGTTCCCCTCCAAGGCACACACCATCCCGTTCCCCTCCAAGGCACACACCATCCCGTTCCCCTCCAAGGCACACACCATCCCGTTCCTTCTATGTTGTTGGGTCAAAATCCTGGAACATATATTGCTGTTCCTTTGACATTGATGGGTCAAAATCCCAGAACTCCTGACCTAACAGCATTGTGGGAGTACTTTCACCACACCAACTGCAGCAGTTCTCCAAAGGACAAGGAGCATTCTAGAGTAAAAATACTTAATTGGAGGAGGACCAATTTCAGTGGGTTGAGAACGGATCTGACCCAGGTAAATTGGAATCAAAGGTTGGCAGGCAAAAAAAAACGGTAATCGCACAATGGGCGGCCTTTAAAGAGGAGATGGTTCGGGTACAGTTTAGCTGCATTCCCACGAAGGGCAAAGGTAGGGCAACCAAAGCCAGAGCTCCCTGGATCACAAAAGAGATAGAGAGTAAGATGAAGCAGAAAAAGGGGGGCTTATGACAGATGTCAGGTTGATAATACAAGTGAGAACTAGGCTGAATATAGAAAGTACAGAGGGGAAGTGAAAAAGGAAATAAGAGGGCAAAAAGAGAGATGAGAATAGACTGACAGCTAACATAAAAGGGAATCCAAAAGTCTTCTATAAGCATATAAATAGTAAACAGGTAGTAAGAGGGGGGATGGGTCGATTAGGGACCAAAAAGGAGATCTACGCATGGAGGCAGAGGGCATAGCTGAGGTACTAAATGAGTACTTTGCATCTGTCTTTACCAAGGAAGAAGATGCTGCCACAGTCACAGTAAAAGAAGAGGTAGTTGAGATACTGGATGGGCTTAAAGTAGATAAGTCACCTGGTCCAGATGGGATGCATCCTAGCTTGCTGAGGGAAGTAAGGGTGGAGATTGTGGAGGTACTGGCCATAATCTTCCAATCCTCCTTAGATATGGGGGTGGTGCCAGAGGACTGGGCAATTGCAAATGTTACACCCTTTTTTGAACAAGGGTGTAAGGATAAACCCGACAACGAAAGGTCAGTCAGTTTAGCCTTGGTGGTGGGGAAGCTTTTAGAAACGATAATCCGGGACAAAAATAATAGTCACTATGACAAGTGTGGATTAATAAAGGCAAGCCAGCACAGATTTATAGAATCGTAGAAAGGTCTCAGCACGGAAGGAGGCCATTCGGCCCATCGAGTCCACACCGGCTCTATGCAAAGCAATCCAGCTAGTCCCACTCCCCCACCCCTTCCCCTTGGCCCTGCAAATTTTTTTCTTTCAAGTACTTATCCAGTTCCTTTTTGAAGGCCATGATTGAATCTGCCTCCAACACCCCTTCGGGCAGTGAATTCCAGATCCCAACCACTCGCTGTGTAAAAAAAGTTTTTCCTCTTTCACCTTCGGTTCTTTTGCCAATCACCTTAAATCTGTCTTCTGGTCCTTAACCATTCCACCAGTGGGAACAGTTTCTCTCTATCTACTCTGTCTAGACCCTTCATGATTTTGAATACCTCTATCAAATCTCCTTGCAACCGTCTCTTCCAAGGAGAACAACCTCAGCTTCTCCAGTCTATCCAAGTAACTAAAGTCCCTCATCCCTGGAATCATTCTAGTAAATCTTTTCTGCACCCTTTCTAAGGCCTTCACATCTTTCCTAAAGTGCAGTGCCCAGAACTGGACACAATACTCCAATTGTGGCTGCACCAGTGTTTTATAAAGGTTCATCATGACTTCCATACTTTTGTACTCTAAGCCTCTATTTATAAAGCCCAGGATCCTGTATGCTTTTTTAACCACTTTCTCAACCTGCCCTGCCACCTTCAACGATTTGTGCACATATACCCCCAGATCCCTCTGTTCCTGTACCCCTTTTAGAGTTGTGCCCTCTAGTTTACATTGCCTCTCCTCGTTCTTCCTACCGAAATGTATCACTTTGCATTTTTCCGCGTTAAATTTCATCTGCCATATGTCTGCCCATGCCACCAGCCTGTCTATATCCTCTTGAAGTCTATCACTATCCTCCTCACTGTTTACCACCCTTCCAAGTTTTGTGTCATCTGCAAATTTTGAAATTGTGCCCTGTACACCCAAGTCCAAGTCATTAATATATATATCAAGAAAAGCAATGGTCCCAGCACCGATCCCTGGGGAACACCACTGTACACCTCCCTCCAGTTCGAAAAACAAGCGTTCACCACTACTCTCTGTTTCCTGTCTCTTAACCAATTTTGTATCCATGTTGCTACTGCCCCCTTTATTCCATGGACTGCTGTGCAGCACTTTATCAAACGCCTTTTGAAAATCCATATACACCACATCAACTGCATTGCCCTCATCCACCCTCTCTGTTACCTCATCAAAAAATTCTACCAGGCTAAACACAATTTGCCTTTAACAAATCTGTGCTGGCTTTCCCTAATTAATCCATCCAAGTGACTGTTAATTCTGTCCCAGATTATAATTTCTAAAGGTTTCCCCACCACTGAGGTTAAACTGACTGGCCTACAGTTGCTGGGTTTATCCTTGCACCCTTTTTTGAACAAGGGTGTAACATTTGCAATTCTCCAGTCCTCTGGCACCACCCCCATATCTAAGGATGTTTGGAAGATTGTGGCCAGTCCCTCCGCAATTTCCACCCTTACTTCCCTCAGCAGCCTAAGATGCATCCTATCCGGACCGGGTGACTTATCTACTTTAAGTACAGCTTGCCTTTCAAATATCTCTATCAATTTTTAGCCCATCCAGTATCTCAATTATATCTTCCTTTACTGAGACTGTGGCAGCATCTTCTTCCTTGGTAAAGACAGATGCAAAGTATTCATTTAGTACCTTGGCCATCCCCTCTGCCTCCATGAGCAGATCTCCTTTATGGTCCCTGATCAGCCCCACCCCTCCTCTTACTACCCATTTACTGTTTACATGCCTGTAGAAGACTTTTGGATTCCCTGTTACGTTGGCTGCCAGTCTATTCTCATACTCTCTCTTTGACCCTCTTATTTCCATTTTCAGTTCCCCTCTGAACTTTCTATATTCTGCTTGGTTGTCATTTGTGTTATCAACCTGACATCATAGACCCCTTTTCTCGGTTTCATCTTACTCACTATCTCCATTGATGTGGAGATGCCGGTGATGGACTGGGGTTGACAATTGTAAACAATTTTACAACACCAAGTTATAGTCCAGCAATTTTATTTGAAATTCACAAGCTTTCGGAGGCTTCCTCCTTCCTCAGGTGAATGAGGAAGGAGGAAGCCTCCGAAAGCTTGTGAATTTCAAATAAAATTGCTGGACTATAACTTGGTGTTGTAAAATTTTTTACAACTATCTCCTTTGTCATCCAGGGAGCTCTGGCTTTAGTTGCCCTACCTTTCTGCCTCGTGGGAATGTGCCTAGACTGTAACCGAACCATCTCCTCCTTAAAGGTCGCCCACTGTTCTTGTATAGTTCTGCCGGCCAACCTTTGATTCCAATTTACCCAGGCCAGATCTGTTCTCATCCCATTGAAATTGGCCCTCCTCCAATTGAGTATTTTTACTTCAGAGTGGTCCATGTCCTTTTCCATTGCTATTCTAAACCTCATGATACTATAATTGCTGCCCCCTAAATGCTCTCCCACTGACACTTGCTCCACTTTGCCCACCTCATTCCCTAGAACCAAGTCCAGCAATGCCTCCTTCCTCGTTGGGCCGGAAATGTACTGGTTAAGAAAGTTATCCTAGACACATTTCAAAAATTTCTCCCCCTCTGTGCCCCTTATATTATTGTTATCCCAGTCTATATTAGGATAGTTGAAGTCCCCGGTTATCAATACTCTATAGCTTTTGCACCTTTTGCACCTCTCTGTAATTTCCCTGCAAATTTGCTCCTCTGTCTCCTTCCCACTAGTTGGTGGCCTATAGAATACACCCAGAAGTGTAATGGTTTCTTCTATTTCTTAACTCTAACCAAATAGATTCTGTCCTGACCTCTCCAGGACATCCTCTCTCTCCAGTACTGCGATATTCTCCTTAATCAATACTGCCACTGCCCCCCCGCCCCCCTCATTTCTTTCCTTCCCTATCTTTCCAGGAATATTTAGTACCCAATCTTGCCCTTTTTTGAGCCAGATCTCTGTTATCGCCATAACACCAGATTCCCATGTGGCTATTTGTGCCTGCAGCTCACCAACCTTGTTCACCACACTTCCTGCATTTACACACATGCACTGCAAACCAGTCTTAGACTTTCTTTTACTCTCTCTTAGTCTGATCCCACCTAATACTGTACTATTACTTGCTTTAGTGCTATTTTTCTCCCCCGATCCTTTGTGCCTCTTGTTTCTCCTTTCCATTGCTACATCCTGGTGCTTACCCCCTGCCAAATCAGTTTAAACCCTCCCCCACAGCACTAGCAAACCTCCCCGCGAGGACATTGGTCCCAGCTCTGTTGAGGTGCAACCCGTCCAGCCTGTACAGGTCCCACCTTCCTCAGAACTGGTCCCAATGCCCCAGAAATCTAAAGCCCTCCCTCCTGTACCATCTCTCCAGCCACGCATTCATCTGCTCTATCCTCCTATTTCTATACTTGCTAGCGCCGGGAGTAATCCGGAGACTCCTCCCTTTGAGGTCCTGCTTCTTAATCTCTTTCCTAACTCCTTAAAATCTGCCTGCAGGACCTCATCCCTCTTTATACCTATGTCGTTGGTGCCAATATGGACCACGACCTCTGGCTGTTCACCCTACCCCCACAGAATGTTCTGGAGCCGCTCAGTGACATCCTTGACTCTGGCACCAGGGAGGCAACATACCATCCTGGAATCACGTCTGCGACCACAGAAACACTTGTCCGTTCCCCTAATTAGAGAATCCCCTATCACTATTGCTCTCCTGACCTTTCTCCTCTCCCCCAACCTCCCCCCCCCCCCCCCACCCCGTACAGCTGAGCCATCCATGGTACTGTGGACTTGGCTTTGGCTGCACTCCCCAGGGGAACCTTTTCCCCCACCATTATTCAGAACTGAATACTGTTGGTTAGAGAGTGAGATGCCCTCAGGGAACTCCTACACTACCTGCCTGGTCCTCCTTGTTTGGCGGTCACCCAGTCCCTCTTTGCCTGCATTCTCTTAAGCTGCGGGGTGACCACCTCCTGAAACATGCTATCCACGTAGCTCTCAGCCTCGCGGATGCACTGCAGTGACACCAGCTGCTGCTCAAGCTCCGAAACCCGGAGCTCAAGCTCCTCCTGCACCTGTAGTTATCCAGGACACGGGAAGCGTCCTGGAGTTCCTACATGGCACAAGATGTGCAATCGATGGGTCTGAGGTGCCCTGCCATGCCTCAATTTATTAGATTGTTTACTAACCTTATCAAAAATAAATTAAGCCTTAAAAGACACACAACAGAAAAACAAACGCTCACCAGATACCAGCCACTCAGCTCCTTCCCCTGTTTATTTAGTTTTATTAGTCTAGTTAATAAACTAGTTCAAGTTATTAAATTTAATAAATTAACAACAAT
This sequence comes from Heptranchias perlo, assembly GCF_035084215.1. NCBI lineage: Eukaryota > Metazoa > Chordata > Chondrichthyes > Hexanchiformes > Hexanchidae > Heptranchias > Heptranchias perlo. The sequence goes on from NC_090325.1 coordinate 76,279,441, forward strand.
TTTACGCTCCCAGCTTTTACTTTAATTTTACCCACTTCCCTAACTCAGAGGAAAAAAGAAGCTGTAAAACTTACCAGCCAATTACCTGCCTGCTGTCCTGTGACATCACTCCTTGTTTTAGTCAATAATAGAGAGGGTTGATGAGGGCAATGGGGTCGATGTTGTTTATATGGACTTTCAATCAAAAGGCGTTTGATAAAGTGCCACGTAATAGGTTTGTCAGCAAAATTGAGCCCATGGGATAAAAGGGGCAGTGGCAGCACGGATACGAAAGTGGCTAAATGACAGGAAACAGAGAGTAGTGGTGAACGGTTGTTTTACGGACTGGAGGAAGGTGTACAGTGGTGTTCCCCAGGGGTCGGTACTAGGTGCACAGGGAACAATTTCAAAATTTGCAGATGACACAAAAGTGTAGTAAACAGTGAGGAGGATAGTAATAGATTTCAAGAGGACATTGACAGGCTGTAGAATGGGCGGACACATGTCAGGTGAAATTTAACGCAGAGAAGTGTGTCGTGATACATTTTGGCAGGAAGAGTGAGGAGAGGCAATATAAACTAAATGGTACAATTTTAAAGGTGGGTACAAGAATAGAGAGACCTGGGGGTATATGTGCACAAATCTTTGAAGGTGGCAGAAGAGATTGAGAAAGTGGTTAAAAAAGCATATGGGATCCTGGGCTTTATAAATAGAGGCATAGAATACAAAAGCAAGGAAATTATGTTGAACCTTTTTAAAACACTGGTTCGGCCACAACTGGAGTATTGTGTCCAATTCTGAGCACCGCATGTTAGGAAGGATGTGAAGGCCTTCGAGAGGGTACAGAAAAGATTTACTGGAATGGGTCCAAGGATGAGGGACTTCCGTTACGTGGATAGACTGGAGAAGCTGGAGTTATTCTCCTCAGAGCAGAGAAGGTTAAGAGGAGATTTGATAGAAGTGTTCAAAATCATGATGGGTTTAGATAAAGTAAATAAAGAGAAACTGCCCCCATTGGCTGAAGGGTTGAGAACCAGAGGACACAGATTTAAGGTGATTGGCAAAAGAACCAAAGGCGACATGAGGAAAAGTTTTTTTATGCAGCGAGTAATTATGATCAGGAATGTGCTGCCTGAAAGGGTGATGGAAGCAGATTCAATCGTGGCTTTCAAAAACAAATTGGTTAAACACTTGAAGGGAAAAAATTTGCAGGGCTACGGGGAAAGAGCGGGAGATTAGGACTAACTGGATTGCTCTTACAAAGAGCCGGCACGGGCTCGATGGGCCGAATGGCCTCCTGTAACCATTCTATGATTTTTTGATTCTAGATCAAGAAGAAGGCTGAGCACCACTTTCTCAAGGGCAAGTTGGAATGAGCAATAAATCCTTGACAGCAATGCCCATATCGCAAGAATGAATTAATAAAATCTTCAATGATCATGGCCGAATCATAAGCATAACTAGAATTTATCTGTACCTTTCTGTTATTGGTTCAACATCTCTCATGGTAAATCCAAGATTAATTCTGAAACCTGAATAGTGATTACTTGCAAAGCCCACTGTTTCCAGTGACTTGGTTGGCCATCCATTTCCGTGATGGATCCAACGGGGGCGATGCTAATATCCCAGCAAATTATGCCATTGCTATAACACTGGCGTTATTCACTGATGCCATAATTTCCTGGGACCTTAGTGATGATAGTAATGGCGTTTGCCGTTATTTCGCCATTGGTGTGGCGCAACGGCCCAGCAAATTCCGGGCCAAACACTGACTGCCATATTTCTGACAGAGCATCTGCTCAGCGATCTTTTACGTGGTAAATTCTGTGCCATGGCATGAAATGGCCACATGGGGGCAGATGAACCTATTTGGTACTAAAGGCTATGGATAGGATAAATGTATATGTTGTACTACATGTGTATAATCAACAATATTTTGTTCCAGAAATTTCAAGGTGATAATGCAGAAATTATCAGATGAATGTCTAATATATATTGAGGGATTATCATGAAATCGAATTTGGACACGCAGAGCAGGAAGGTCCCAGTTTCGCTCCCTGGTCTATGCTGTGCCAGCTGATCTCAGCCAGAATGACAGTGGTACACTTCAAATGGCTTTACATTCTCAGGGTTCCTGCTCCTGGTTACAATCTTCTGGCCTTTGTTGGAAAATTTGCATGTGTGGATATTGAATGACGAAAGGATCATGCTGGGCAATGATTCCTACCATCATGGTTGAATAGCCTGCCTGACACAGTCTGCCTGGGCTCACACATTAGAAATTAGTGAGATATTGGAGGGCTGTCAGCACCCAGAATTTCAGAGACTCCGTTCCCAGCGTGGAGTCAACAACAACGTACATTTATATAGCGCCTTTAGAAAAAGTGTCAAGACACTTAAATTGAGTCTTGCTCAATGGGATGGTGGATCAGAGAATCAGGTGCCAAAATCAGCACACCCGATTTGCAGCATTCCCAATTTTCCAAATGTTATAATGAATGATCATAAAATCAGGAATGCTGTGAATCGGGATTGTTGACCTCAACTCCCAAGTCTTTGATCTGCACTCTCATCTAGCAAGACTCTGATTTAATTATAATGACCGGAAAATGAAGAACGCCTCAAACCAGGCATGCTGACCTCTGTACTCAATTCTTTAAATCACACTCCTGTCAAGCGGGACTGTGTGCCAGGAGCAGAGCCTCCAAAAGTTTACCCCTTTTCCTCAGCATGCATCATGTCTTCAAAACAGAAGAAAAAAAATAAAAAAACAAATCCAACTTGGTAGCTTTTTTATCATTAACTTTAATAACAAAAGTGCATAATATAATCATATTCTGAATGATGCTATTTGTTAGTATCATGTATTGGGGATTAGTTCATCAATTTTTAAAAAATATTTACCAATATTATTTCTTTAAAAATGTGATTATCTCAACAGAAATAAAACAATCAATGTTACATTACAAGGTAATATGGTACCAAGTTGCTTTGAATCCCTGTGAGAACGCTCTAAAAATATTTCACAATGAAATGATTAATGGTTGCTACATGGAACAGAACAAAGTATGTAAACAATAATTACTAACAGGATAACTACCAAACCTTATCATTAGCATTTAATAACTAAGCTATTCTCTGCAGAGCAAAACTAAAATCATTTGATTATTCATCTGGCTGAGGCTTATTTAGTAAAAGAAACATTTTGTACCTGGAATAATAGGCTTCAGCAAGGTGAACTGTCAAATAATTATTAGCCCAGGTCTGCAGAGAATAACATTCATTAAGTTTGTTTGCTATATACTGGTCTTCTTTAAACTATTTTGTAACACAATAAATAATGTTCTGCTACTCTGATATAAACTGTTGTTATTCATACAAAAGCAATGACTAATGGAAACACAAATATTGCTGGAAGGGTGGGTCTGACAAGCAGATTCCTTCAGATCACTCTGTTTAATACTATAAAGTGATGTGTGCAAGACAGAGCAGCAGTCTGCCAAAAGCTGTGAATTGCTTTACATATTCATGCATCATTTATAATTTGTAATTCGGTTATAACTCAGATTTTATAAAAGTACAATCCTACTATTTAAATTATTCAAAAGTGTAATTATCTCCCCTCCAAATGTGATAATGTCTTTTCCAAAATATCACATTAATTAATCGCTTTAGATTTTTTAGAGGAGAAGCTTTTCCTTCAATGTATGTTTTCCTTTTCTCAGATCCTGGACAGATGGTAAAGGTTAAGTAAGTAATGGAAAGGTTTATTAGTAAAAACTTATGTAGGTTTCTTTCCATTCTTTATGAATTTTGTGAGCCAGTGGTGAGATGTTAATGCTCAGAAATGGAACACTCTCATTTCAGCCAGATCAAACACTCTGAGGTCAGGTGTAACCAGCTGCAGACTTTGGCTCCCTTACACACAATCCTGCACCTAGAATATTTCAAGTCCTGCAGCAAGAGAAGAAACAAACATTCCACATAAGAATTCACTTAAGAAACAGGATACAGCTCTCTGTCTGGCATGCAGCCATTCTTCACATAGAGTATGGTTAAAGCTGGTTTAAATGTTCCACTGGGGAACACATCATCAGATACGGGTTCCATTAATAATGAAAAAACAATCGTGTGGCCACTGTAGTCTCTCCTATTGAATTTCGAGCCATGCAGATGTAATCCCCTACATCAATAGTTTCAACATCATCAATATATAGCATACTCTTCGACAGTCTGACAGTGTATCCATTGTTTTGATCTATTAGTCTCCATTTTTCCGTGATGATCACTGGCCTTTCATCCTGTTAAAGTAAAATTATCAGACATTCCTTGATTTCTAGTACATCAAAGTCGCAGCAGTGATAGATTTAATGGAAAGAAACCAATCTAAAAACACATTGGCACACCTTTAATATGTATCTTTGAAAATGACTACAATTACACCCTTTTCTCACTTTCTTTCCAAAACCCAGTGCCGTGTACCATTTCACAGCTAAGTGAACAAGCAGGCCTCTGCCAATGATCCTCCTTCACTGGCTACCAGACGTATATGGTAGTGACCTGTGTTTGTCACAATATGAGAGTGGCCTGTGTATGTGAGACTGGCTCTCTTTTCCTACCTGTGCTAAATGACTGCTTCTCCTTTGCTTTTTCGCTTTGATAGCACATTTCAGATCGAGACCTGCCCCTGACTGAGGAGTCACATGCGTGAACCTGTATCCATCCATGCTGTGGTACACCATGTTGACACCAGCTTACTGCTTCACTTTTAGATTTATAAATGTAGAGTTATGAAGATTTAGAGAATATACATCAGAGATCTATTGAATACAGAAAATATCATCTGTATCGTATCCAAATACAAAACCTAGTATGGGTTATATCAGTCAGGTCACATTAGATATTTTTAAAAAATGTTTATTTGAGGGTCTGGTGCTGAGCTGTAAAGATGGGGCAGATCTCAGAATCTCTCCTCTCCACTGAGTTAGATGATCACAGCCAGGGCAGCAGTGGGGAAACTACAACTCACCTCAGCATCACTGAGCTAAGTAGGTGAAAAAGTCCTATTAGACAAAACATTATTACTAACTCCCTCTGTCAGAGGAAAAGACTGTTGAGTAAATGTTAAGTTTGTACGTTCAATGCCTTAAATGTAATGCCAATCTCTTCAGATCTTTGAACATAGGAACATAGGAACAGGAGTAGGCCATTCAGCCCCTCTTGCCTGCTCCGCCATTTGATAAGATCATGGCTGATCTGTGATCTAACTCCATATACCTGCCTTTGGCCCATATCCCTTAATACCTTTGGTTGCCAAAAAAGCTATCTATCTCAGATTTAAATTTAGCAATTGAGCTAGTATCAATTGCAGTTTGCGGAAGAGAGTTCCAAACTTCTACAACCCTTTGTGTGTAGAAATGTTTTATAATCTTGCTTCTGAAAGGTCTGGCTCTAATTTTTAGACTGTGCCCCCTAGTCCTAAAATCCCCAACCAGCGGAAATAGTTTCTTTCTATCCACCCTATCTGTTCCCCTTAATATCTTATAAACTTCGATCAGATCACCCCTTAACCTTCTAAACTCCAGAGAATACAACCCAATTTGTGTAATCTCTCCTCGTAACTTAACCCTTGAAGTCCGGGTATCATTCTAGTAAACCTACGCTGCACTCCCTCCAAGGCCAATATGTCCTTCCGAAGGTGCGGTGCCCAGAACTGCTCACAGTACTCCAGGTGCGGTCTAACCAGGGTTTTGTATAGCTGCAGCATAACTTCTGCCCCCTTGTATTCCAGTCCTCTAGATATAAAGGCCAGCATTCCATTTGCCGCCTTGATTATTTTCTGCACCTGTTCATGACACTTCAATGATCTATGTACCTGAACCCCTAAGTCCCTTTGGACATCTACTGTTTTTAACTTTTTACCATTTAGAAAGTACCCTGTTCTATCCTTTTTTGATCCAAAGTGGATGACCTCACATTTGTCTACATTGAATTCCATTTGCCACAGTTTTGCCCATTCACCTAATCTATCAATATCGCTTTGTAATTTTATGTTTTCGTCTACACTGCTTACAATGCCACCAATCTTTGTGTCATCGGCAAACTTAGATATGAGACTTTCTATGCCTTCATCTAAGTCGTTAATAAATATTGTGAATAATTGAGGCCTCAAGACAGATCCCTGTGGGACTCCACTAGTCACATCCTGCCAATGTGAGTACCTTCCCATTATCCCTACTCTCTGTCGCCTTTCGCTCAGCCAACTTCCTAACCAAGTCCGTACTTTTCCCTTGATTTGCAAAAACTATTTTGACAAATCTCACTGGTCAACAGAGAAAGGCCCTAATGCTCATGGTTTTCAGTTTTGTGACTTTTTCCCAGAAAACCATACAGGACTGTCTTGGAATGATGTATCTCTATTTATCTAAGTCATATACATCTACATTGGGACCAGGGATGGAAAATTCCATTCAGCAAGTCAGCAGGATGATTTATGTTCTGGTTTTACCTTAAAAAAAACGAAGCAACTTGCTAGCATACAAGTAAACATCAGTGTGCTTATCCTTCATTGATGGTTTCTTTCCTCTCTCCCATATCTGATCCTTTGTGGTATGCTGTATTTTTAATTAAGAGGCTAGAACACAGCAAAACACTGATAAATTGTATCAGGATCCAACAGGAAGACCAGATATTTCCTGCAGTGATGCCTGCTCCAGCAACTCTAATATATACAAGGTCAATATTATCTGATCAAAAGCAAAATACTGCGGATGCTGGAAATATTACACGATGACTATTTGGCAAAGAATTCTACAAGCAGGGGAAGCAGTGTATGAAGCTTTGTTGAATGTATACTATGTCTAGTCCACTGACTATCTCCATGTTTCTATTAAAGAATGATTTTTTCCCCTTTTTTAGATTTCCTTAAACCTTTAGTAATTTTTGTGAAAAATTAATTTAACCAAATCCAAAATTTGCTCTCCAAATGATACCCTACTTTTAACAATATCAACAATACTGGAATTTTTTTAAAAATGTTTTGAAACTGAAAGACCAGCTCATTGTAAACTCCTCATTTCAGTATGGCATAGAATTCACATTACTCCATCAGTGACCAGGTCCTTACCAGGAATGCCTCACAATCATAGAAGATATTGGAAAGGATGTGTCTTTTCAGTGTGAAAATACACTTAAGATCCAGACTAATGTGTAAATATTAGACCATCCAGTGCTAATCTGACCCTTCACATAATACTTTATCACTATTTACGATATAGTTTAGAGAAATATATGGGGACCTTGACTCCCATTCTGGTGTGTGGAAATCTGTTTAATAGAGAATAAAATGAATTAGAAATTGAGCAATTAAAAACATATTACTTGCTGTCCTGGATATTTCCAAGTGAAGTCCACCTGTAGGTCTGGGTCTCCCAGCACTGTGCAGGTCATGTTGACTTGATCGCCACCACTTACTGCGTTTGATGAAGCTGCAATGGTTGTAGATGGAGGGCCCCTGGGAGCTGCACACATATAACACAGTTCATTACTCGGTTAATGCCAGGTTTCTTGAAATATGAATCACATTTCACAAAGTAAGCTGATTAGTTCCTGGGTAAAATTCTTATAGCAAAACACCAGTTTAAGAAAATTTAATAAAAAATTTATGTATAAAATGTGAAGTGAAAATGTTCTCATTTCATACCATAAAGCAAATCTCATTTGTACAGAAATGTTATTTTCAGGTTCTTTGATAATCACTTTGTGGTATAGAACTACTATTGGAAATTATTTTGAATTACTTTCCCTCACTTACCCCTTTCCTCAATTGTAAACAATTTTACAACACCAAGTTATAGTCCAGCAATTTTATTTTAAATTCACAAGCTTTCGGAGGCTATCTCCTTCCTCAGGTGAACGATGAATAGCCTCCGAAAGCTTGTGAATTTAAAATAAAATTGCTGGACTATAACTTGGTGTTGTAAAATTGTTTACAATTGTCAACCCCAGTCCATCACCGGCATCTCCACATCACCCTTTCCTCAAGACATTGACTCATGTTAGGGTGCAGTTTCACATATACTGGAAACCTTACTGTAATGTACCCAAGTGGCCATTTTTCATGCGTGAGCTTAGACAGTGAATGTTGGTATGCTATTCTGCCACAATGGGTGAAGAGGAGGTACCAGCCAATTCTGATACAGGTCCTAGACACACACTTTGCATCATGACTCTCTGCATAAAGATCAGATAAAGGGCCGCTGGCTGATTTTTTTCCAATCCCTAATTCAGGGATACAAACTAATTATAGCAGCCCATATTGCAGGTCTGGTTGGTCTGTAAGATTGGGTATCACACCACACTTAATCATTAAATTACTTCTTATAAAGTCTGCCACTATATCTGTATATAAAACAAGATTAAGCAGATATGAAACCATTGCAACGCAGCTACTCCAGGCACAATCTCACTTCATATTCGATTTATGTCTGATTTCTCTGAATATTTCTCTGCACGTCATTATCACAGATTGTAACAGAGAAAGTGACAGTATCTGATGAGATCAGGGAATGAAATCTGTGATTATTCAGCTACAATGCCTCTTAGAATTGAAGTGGTGTAGCTTTAAGAAAGTTCAGATTAATTAAACATTGGATCCTCTAAATGGGTCTTCTGACTCAAATAGGAAAAAGATCCCGTGATACTTCAGAATGAGTTCAGGCCTGGGTAAAAGGTTATATATCAGACAAAGCAAAGTTGTACCACTCCAGGTCTGATAGATCTCAATTGTTTCTGATAATGATACGATTGTTAGGTAAAAGTGCAACCCTTTTTCAGCGTGCCTCATTCTTTAACAGAGACGGTTCTGTTCGTTTGAATGGATTAACAATCTATGCCACTTTTAAAAAAAAATTCTCACTGTTTCCAGTTCTCTGCCCTTGGTAATACAGTTAATGTATGAATGGAAAATGAAGTTTCAGTGAGGGTTATTGCATAAATTTATTGATAAACAATTCAATTGGATGCAACGATTCATCTGTGTTCTGTCTTCAGTATATATGCACTACGAAGGAATGAGTCCTACTTGGGAATCACAGAGTGAACAAAAGTATTTGAAACATTCAAGAAATGAATGGCAATAAATACAGTACTCATTGTGGAAAGAATAAGCTGTCAAATACCACTCTGTACGGCCTTATGAGATGAAGCTTGACCATCACCTCGCTATATAGTTATTAATGTGCAGCCAAACTGAGACGATGATATTACCGTTCCTTGGTTGAGCAGCTTCTCCTATCTTATCAGGACGACTTCAGTCAAGTTCGGTATCAATTATGAAGTAGTGAATACCAAAAGGTTCTATGGTGACATTTGAATTGGATGTCTCAGTTTACTACTGCTTTCATAAAAGGAACAGCTGATTCATATTCTGTTGGATTGTTACTTAAACTTGAAATAACATTTGAAATATTTTACATTTCTACTTTTAGCTCTCCCAAAATTAATATTTAAGGCAACATAGTGTCTGAATTGCAAGATATCTTTTTTTAAGGCCATGTTTTCCTAACCAGAGTTTTATCTGAGAGAATATGTGACTCATGTTGTAATGTAGGCAAAGGTGTATTTGTCCAAAAGATATGATTCACTCCCACCACTTGATTACATTCTTTTGACTCTCTGACAGCAATGCCTTGTCATCGACAATACAACAGAAAGTGATGATGCCGAACAAGTGCTGTTGAGACCTGGGTGCTGCAATGACCTTTGACCTCTGGATCCTGGGTTGAAATGCAGGCAAGATTAATGGGATGAAAGTGTCCTTGCTCTCTCCAGTAAAAGGCCAACAAAAGATGTGTTTGGAAAGTCTTAACCAATTCCTAGTGGGTTCATTGATGCTGTATTTATTTAGACACAAAAGGTATGAGAGGCAATCCTGAAACGCAAACAAAGTAATGTGTCATCACCACTTCCACCACCGTGCAAATTATTGACCTGGTTAGGAAATTGGCTGAGTGGTAGGAGCAGAGAGAAGGGATAATGGGCAGGTACTCAAATTGGCAGGATGTGACTAGTGTTGTCCCACAGGGATCTGTTTTGAGGCCTCAACTATTCACTGTATTTATTAACGACTTAGATGACGGGATAGAGAGCCACATATCCGAGTTTGCCGATGACATAAAGATAGGCAGCATTGTAAGCAGTGTAGATGGAAGCATAAAATTACAGAGAGATATTAATAGATTAAGTGAATGGGTAAAACTGTGGCAAATGAATTTCAATGTTGGCAAGTGTGAGGTCATCCACTTTAGACCTAAAAAGGATAGATCAGAGTACTTTCTAAATGGTGAAAAGCTCAAAACAGTGGAGGTCCAAAGAGACTTAGGGGACACAGATCATTAAAATGTCATGGACAGGTGCAGAAAATAATCAAAAAGGCTAATGGAATACTGGCATTATATCCAGAGGACTAGAATACAAAGGGATAGAAGTTATGCTACAGCTATACAAAGCCCTGGTTAGACCACACCTGGAGTACTGTGTCCAGTTCTAAGCACCATACCTTAGGAAGGATATATTGGCCTTGGAGGGAGTGCAGCGTAGATTTACCAGAATGATACCTGGACTCCAAAGGTTAAATTACGAGGCGAGATTACACAAACTAAGATTGTATTCCCTGGAATTTAAAAAATTAACGGGTGATTTGATTGAAGTTTTCAAGATATTAAGGGGAACTGATAGGGTAGATAGAGAGAAACTATTTCTGCTGGTTGGGGAGTCCAGGACTAGGGGACATAGTCTAAAAATTAGAGCCAGGACTTTCAGGAGTGAAGTTAGGAAACATTTCTACATGCAAAGGGTAGTAGAAGTTTGGAACTCTCTTCCGCAAACAGCAGTTGATGCTACCTCAATTGTTAATTTTAAATCTGAGATTAATAGATTTTTGTTAACCAAAGGTATTAAGAGATATGGGGCTAAGGCGGGCATTTGGAGTTAGGTCACAGATCAGCCATGATCTCATCGAATGGCGGAACAGACTCGAGGGGCTAAATGGCCTACTCCTGTTCCTATGTTCCTAACTAGCATTTATATAGCACCTATAACTTAGTAAAACTTGTGCTCCAGAACTAGGTGTGCCTCTAGCCAAGCTGTTCCAGTGCAGCTACAACACTGGCATCTATCCGACAAAGTGGAAAATTGCTCAGGTATGTCCTGTCCACAAAAACCAGGACAAATCCAATCCAGCCAATTACTGCCCCATCAGTCTACTCTCAATCATCATCAAAGTGATGGAAGGTGTCGTCGACAGTGCTATCAAGCAGCACTTACTCACCAATAACCTGCTTACCATTGCTCAATTTGGGTTCCACCAGGACCTCTCTGCTCCAGACCTCATTACAGCCTTGGTCCAAACATGGACAAAAGAGCTGAATTCCAGAGGTGATGTGAGAGTGACTGCCCTTGACATCAAGGCAGCATTTGACCGAATGTGGTATCAAGGAGCCCTAGTAAAATTGAAGTCAATGGGAATCAGTGGGAAAATTCTCCACAAAGGAAGGTGGTAGTGGCTGTTGGAGGCCAATCCTCTCAGCCCCAGGACATCGCTGCAGGAGTTCTTCAGGGTAGTGTCCTGGGTTCAACCATCTTCAGCTGCTTCATCAATGACCTTCCCTCCATCATAAGGTCAGAAGTGGAGATGGTTGCTGATGATCGCACAGTGTTTGGTTCCATTCGCAACCCCTCAGATAATGAAGCAGTCCGTGCCCACATGCAGCAAGACCTGGACAACATCCAGGCTTGGGCTGATAAGTGGCAAGTAACATTCGCACCAGACAAGTGCCAGGCAATGACCATCTCCAAAAAGAGAGAGTCTAACCACCTCCCCTTGACATTCAACGGCATTACCAACACTGAATCCTCCACCATCAACATCCTGGGGGTCACCAATGACCAGAAACTTAACTGGACCAGCCACATAAATACTGTGGCTACAAGAGCAGGTCAGAGGCTGGGTATTCTGTGGCGAGTGACTCACCTCCTGACTCCCCAAAGCCTTTCCACCATCTACAAGGCACAAGTCTTGGAATACTCTCCACTTGCCTGGATGAGCGCCACTCCAACAATACTCAAGAGGCTCGACACCATCCAGGTCAAAGCAGCCCGCTTGATTAGCACCCATCCACCATCTTAAACATTCACTCCCTCTACCACCGTTGCACCGTGGCTGCAGTGTGTACCATCCACAGGATGCATTGCAGCAACTCGCCAAGGCTTCTTTGACAGCACCTCCCAAACCTGCGACCTCTACCACCTAGAAGGACAAGAGCAGCAGGCGCATGGGAACACCACCACCTGCACGTTCCCCTCCAAGTCACACACCATCCTGACTTGGAAATATATCGCCGTTCCTTCATTGTCGCTGGGTCAAAATCCTGGAACTCCCTTCCTAATAGCACTGTGGGAGAACCTTCACCACATGGTCTGCAGCGGTTCAAGAAGGCGACTCATCACCACCTTCACAAGGGCAATTAGGGATGGGCAATAAATGCTGGCCTTGTCAGCGACGCCCACATCCCATAAATTTGACACCAAGCCATATAAGGAGATATTAGGACAGGTGACCAAAAGCTTGGTCAAAGAGGTATAGATTTTAAAGAGTGTCTTAAAGGAGGAGAGAGAGTTAGAGAGGTGGAGAGGTTTAGGAAGGGAATTCCAGAGCTTAGGGCTGAGGCAGCTGAAGGTATGCCACCAATGGTGGAGCGATTAAAATCGGGGAATGCGCAAGAGGCAAGAATTGGAGGAGCGCAGAGATCTCGGAGGGTTGAAGGGCTGGAGGAGGTTACAGAGATAGATAGGGACGAGGCCGTAGAGGGATTTGAAAACAAGGATGAGAATTTTAAAATCAAGGACCGGGAGTCAATATAAGTCAGTGAACACAGAGGTGATGGGTGAATGGGACTTGGTGTGAGTTAGGATATGGGCAGCATAGTTTTGGATGAGCTCAAGTTTATGGGAGGCCAGCCAAGATAGCATTGGAATAGTCAAGTCTAGAGGTAACAAAGGCACGGATGAAAGTTTCAGCAGCAAATGAGCTGAGGCAGGGAGTGAAGGGTTGTTCAGGTGACGTGTAAGAAGCATTTATTTTAAATGGCTAAACAACCTCTCTAAAATGCCACACAAAAGGATTTTATGCAAATGTATTAACTAGTAGAATGGAGATATTGCACAGAGGAATTTCAACTCTGAAAATATGTTGTTATGCTGCATGATACCTTTTAGAAAAAAAAACTCAATAAAATATGATGCACAAAAATTATCTCTCAAGCACAGTTGGGTAAATGCATTGGAGGAGTGATGAGTCATACTGATCGGAGAGGTCCAGGTTTAACCCCTGATCTGTGTTAAGTCAGCTGATCTCATTCATTAACAATTATTCAGTGACTTTTGCAGGAAAGTTCACAGATGCAGATGTTGGTTGAGGACAGGATTGCTTGGTTGGGATGCCCCCTTATGGTTAAATGGCCTCCCAGCACTCACTGTTCCGGTCCGCAGGTAAAGAATGGCCAATTGGGCAAGATGTTGGTGGACTGCTGTTGTCTATGGAACTGTATTGTCACCATCTTCAGGACAGAAGGGAAAATTTGAAAGCGAAATCTCGCTTCCATGTTGTCATAGCAACCTTGCGATCTGTTTCCTGTAATTATGAACAACAACTTCCATTTATATAGCACCTTTAATGTAGAAAAACGTCCTGAGGTGCTTCACAGAGGCCTAAGGAAAACAAACACCGAGTCAAACAAGCAGAAACTGGGAGGGTGGGAAGTTGGAGGGGGGGGGCAAAAGTTTGGTTAAAGAGGAAGTTCTTAAAGCAGGCGAGGGTGTTGAAGAGGTGAAGGAGTTAAGGGAGGGAAATACAGAGATTGAAACTTAAGACCTAGGCAGCTGAAGGCATGGCTGCCAATGGTAGGGAGAAAGGAGGAGGGACGCACAACAGGCCAGAGTTTGACGAATGGAGAGTTCAGGCGAGAGGGTTGTAGGGCAGAAGGAAGAGGAGGATACAGAGATAGTGAGGGGTGAGGCCATAGAGGGATTTGAATACAAGGTTGAGAATTTTAAATTTGAGATGTTGGAGGACCGGGATTCAATGTAGATAAACTGGGATGGGTGTGATGGGCAAGCTTGACTTGATGTCGGTAAGATATGGGTAACTGAATTTTGGATGAGCTGAAGTTTATGGAGGACAGATGATGGGAGACCAGCCAGGAGATCATTGGACGAATTAATTCTGCAAGTGACGAAGATATGAATGAAGGTTTCAGCAGCAGATGGGATGAAGTAAGAGTGGAGGCAAGTGATAGAGCGGATGTGGGGTCAAAAGTTCAGCTCAGGGTTGAACAGGACACCAAGGTTGCAAACAGTTTGATTGAGCTTGAGACAGTAGTGAAGGACGAGGATGGAGTTAATGGAAAGGGTGCAGAGTTTGTGCCAGGGGCTAAAGACAATGGCTTCAATCTTCCCAATGTTTAGCCGGAGGAAGATACAGTTCATCTAAGATTAAGTGTCGGACAAACAGTCTGACAGCAAAGAGGTAGTAGAGAGGTTGAGAGGGCTGTGGAGAGGTAGATCCAGGTGTCATCAGTGTACATGTGGAAGCTGGTCCTATGGCTTTGAATGATGTCACCAAGGGGCAGCATGTAGATGAGGAAGAAAAGGGGATCAAGGATTGATCCTTGGGGATCCCTGAAGTGACAGTGCAGGGGTGGGAAGAGAAGCCACTGCTGCAGATGCTCTGGCTACGATCAGATAGGTAAGAGTGGAATGTAGCAAGGGCAGACCCACTGAGGTGAACAACGGAGGAGAGGCGTTGGAGGAGAATTGTGTGATTGACCATGTTGAAGGCTACAGAGAGGTCAAGGAGGTCAGGGAGCAATAATGCACCACACTCACAGAGAAGAGAACTTTCATGGATTAATTGGCTGTATTGGCCAAAGTGTAACAACGGGTTACTTTACTGTACCCCATTTTAATTCATCATACAAGAGAAGAGAAGAAAAGAAATGAAATAAAAATGTGAGGTTTCATTTTTCCAGACTCTGGGGGTAATTTAAACCTATTAAAATTACACCCTCTATCCCTGGCACGGAATTTTGCTTGACAGAGCACAGATGGGAGAATCAGGTGCAGAGGTCAGCGCGTGATTCCCTGATCTGCACTCCCGCTGAGTGAGACATCACTCAAGAGCGGAGTCTCCAAAGGTTTACCGAGTGCTCTTTTGTGTCATATGGAGAAAAACAAGTTAATTCGACATTTTCAATTTAATTAGGGTAATAAATAGAAAGCTTAATTTTAAATTTGGATTAAATTAATCTTAAATTTGGAATCTGTATTAATATTTTTCTGCTTTTAGACAAATAGGAATATTTCAACAAAGAAAGTGAAGAAAAATAATAATAACGTGAAGTTATTTTAAAAAACTGAACATATAACAATGTTTCCTGCTAATGGGCTGAATGAATAGTTTGTCTATTTATAGTAAGATATTTAATATTACCTTCAGTGTACAGAAGAAGATAATTGCTTGATATCTGTGGAGTTCCCTGTAGGCTTGCCATGCAGTGCACAACCCCCTTCTGTTTAAGATTAGGCTGCCGAATAATAAATCCTTTCTTTGCATCATAGCTAATGAGTGATCCATCGACAGGAAGTTCTTGAGGGGGGATTTCTCGATGCAGTGTGACATTGGCCAAAGGTGTGCTCACTCGACAAGGGATAATAGAAGGTCCATCAGATCGAAGGTAGATAATATCAAAGTAATTTGTTGATGGCACAAATAATTCAGCTGGATCTGGGAAAATTAAATAAATATAAACAAACTGATTTCAGTGGAAGATGTAAAATTAACTAACTTCTTAATATCTATTATAATTGCTCTAAACCCTAACACGGGACAAACATCTGTTTAAAAATCCTTACATTGTTTGACAAATTGCTGTTTTTAATCCTGAAAAAGGAAAGATTAGACAAATGTAAGTAAAACATTAATATTAAGTGTCTCTAGGTAAAAATACTGAACATAGGTCTCAACATCCTTTAAAGACCTCACCCATACAGCAGAGGTTAGAGTGTAGATGCCTTAACAGGACAATTTTGGAGAAATCAAACAGTGCTCCTGACCCAGATCATACTAAAACTGGAGACTTAGAGTTGTTACTGACTGGATGTAAAATAGAAAAACATTTACTAGACGTAATTACCATACTTACATTTTGAATATGAAGCTGATTTTACCTTTTCAATTAAGTTTATTTTAATGAGCGACAGGTTCAGTGGTTATGTCACTGTATAAAGTTAGATAGGCATAAGT
The DNA here is from genome assembly GCF_035084215.1 of Heptranchias perlo. Taxonomy (NCBI): domain Eukaryota; kingdom Metazoa; phylum Chordata; class Chondrichthyes; order Hexanchiformes; family Hexanchidae; genus Heptranchias; species Heptranchias perlo. The sequence goes on from NC_090325.1 coordinate 76,295,780, forward strand.
TCAACCTTGTATATATTTCATGTTCCCTGTACAAGTTAAAAGCTAAGGCAGGTTTTGTCTTGTGTCCAGAAACCAGGCCAGCAACTGCCAACTCGTCTGGTCTGATGTAAATGCTCTTTTTTGCTTGATGCTCTGACTGCTAATCAAGCCAGGGAAAACACATCTTCAACACCCATTCTTATGTCTGCTTTGTGATCTCTGGGCAAATCAAAGAGAAAATAGGATATATAAACTTGTGCTAAGGGACTGCTGGGGGAGTGTGATAAGAAAGAATGTACAAACATATGAAAAGAAGGGCAAGAAAAGACCATCAGAACCATCAAACCCACCCCATCCAGACTAGGAGAAGCAAAATGGGAAATAAAACTCTCCAACTCCCTAAGGCAATCAAACAAGTCTCTGGGACATTATGTTAGCCTGTAATTTCTAATAATCCCAGCTAACAATTTATTCTCTGTAACTGGAAATGTCTTTTTCCCTCAAGAACTTTCCAAATTCTCTTTTAAAGAATGTAGTGACTCCTTACCCACCGCATATTTAGGCAGTTTGTTCCAGAGGTTGATAACTCCTCCTAAACGAAACACTTCCTAACATCTAACCTAACTCTTCTCTACGAATTTTATGTGCATACCTCCTAGTTCTCTTATCCCTATCCATCTCAAATAACCTACTCAACCAGACTGATTTAAATTCCTTCAATATTTTCAAGACCTCAATCATATGCCCCCTAAGCTGGCATTTATTCAAAGTAAATAGATCTAACTCTTGAAGCTTATCCTGATAATTAAGAGCTCTAAAGTTAGGTGTAATCCCAGTGAATGATCAACTATTACTCCCAGGTCTCTTTCTTGGACCATTATCTTTAACAGGCATCCTTGCATGGTATAAACCTGCCTGGAGTTTCCTAAAAATGAGGTGCCAACCTGATGAAGCTACAACACAGGACTACATGCATGCTAAACAGCAGAAGCAACATGCTAAGCGATTCCACAACCAACGGATCAGATCAAAGCTCTGCAGTCCTGCCACATCCAGGTGAATGGTGGTGGACAATTAAACAACTAACGGGAACAGGGGTCCCCATCCTCAATGATGGCAGAGTCCAGCTCATGAGTGCAAAAGACAAGGCTGAAGCGTTTGCAACCATCTTCAGCCAGAAGTGCCGAGTAGATGATCCATCTCGGCCTCCTCTCGATATCCCCACCATCACAGAAGCCAGTCTTCAGCCTTTCCATCATCTACAAGGCACAAGTCAGGAGTGTGATGGAATACTCTCCACTTGCCTAGATGAGTGCAGCTCCAACAACACTCAAGAAGCTCGACATCATCCAGGACAAAGCAGCCCGCTTGATTGGCATCCCATCCACCACCCTAAACATTCACTCCCTTTCACCACTGGCGCACCGTGGCTACACAACTCGCCAAGGCTTCTTCAACAGCACCTCCCAAACCCACGAACTCTACCACCTAGAAGGACAAGGACAGCAGGCACATGGGAACAACACCACCTGCACGTTCTCCTCTAAGTCACACACCATCCCGACTTGGAAATATATCGCTGTTCTTTCATCGTCGCTGGGTCAAAATCCTGGAACTCCCTATCTAACAGCACTGTGGGAGAACCTTCACCACACGGACTGCAGCGGTTCAAGAAAGCAGCTCACCAACACCTTCTCAAGGGCAATTAGGGATGGGCAATAAATGCTGGCCTTGCCAGCAATGCCCACATTCCATGAATGAATAATAAAAAAAAATCCAAATGCACAACATTGCAATCGTCTACACTAAAGAACATCTGTCATCCATGGGCCGTTCACCTAACAGGAGATTTTGAGGCCTCCCGCCCGGCAGAAATGGAGCAGTCGCACCTTGAAAATGGTGGATATGACTTATCGCCCCATTTCCACTGACAGTGTGACCGACACTAACTTCCCCAGGGCCTACCGCTGGGCGGCCGGAGCGGCTGACAGAGTCAGGTGGTAGGCCCTTCTAATATGCAAATTGGGGTCCTATGACATAAATAGGACCCCAGTTGCAGTTTTAAGGCTCAACTGGGCGGAGTACATGCTGTGCATACTCCGTACTCCGCACAGTTTCAGCTGGGAGTCTAGGCGAAGGGGAGCCCCGAAGGTAAGTTTTAATTTATTTTTCAGGGGCTTAAGGAATAGGTGTGCTCCTTTGGGTTCCACCAAAACAACCTGGGCCACTGATACACAGGGTCCTCCCCCTTCTTGAGAACGGCGCTTCCCCCCAGGCTTACCTTTTTTTCGGGCCTGGAGGCGGGCTGGGCACCCGATATTGCTGAGCGAGCGCTCGTTTCCACCTGTAGCCCCTGGCAGTCTGTTAAGGAGGCTTGGCCCTCAAAACGGACTGGGTCTCCCTCCGGCATCTTCGACTAGTCGGTCAGCGTGCTCCGCCAGCTGGCCACCCGAAAAACGCTTAAGGGGATATCCACCCCAACATGTCTAACATTGGCCTGCAATGATTGATTTGGTTTGACTTACTAATCCTCATACATATTTTCATGTCATAGGCGAATGTAAGAATGCTTCCATTTAAGCCTCCATCTAAATCATTAATGAAATGATCAACAACAATGGTCTCAATGCAGTCTTGAGAAGAAGGAGTTGACAGAAAGCATCTCTTAGAATGGTTTTGAAGTTTGCACTGGTACAAAAAACTATAAGGTAAATTTTCCAATTGCATACTCCCAGTGCAGAGCCTCAATCTCTGGTCGTGCATATCAGGAAATCACATGTGCATAGCCCTTGATTTCAATGTCATAGGTTTCCCCCACATGATTTCCCAATATGTGATCCCAGCAGGTGAGTCTTTGTGCCTGGAGCACGCAATTGGAAACTTTACTCTTGTATAGTGTTTACCAGAGCAAATCTTCTAAGGTCTGGGAGTTTAGTAAACTATTTGTTGTGTAGAATTGTGCTGTTCTGCATGTGCTTTACTTTTTAAATTTACTGTAAATAAAAGCTGGTAACTTAATTTGGAGCCTCCTGGAATGATTAGGATTGAAGCAAGAGCGCAGAACGCACAGTTGAGCTAGGATCTACGTGAGTCCGAAGGGCACGGGATCTCTGCAGGGGCAGAAACCTAAGAGCCTGCAACTTCTGGATCACTGGGGGCGTGAGGCCTGCTTAGAAGAAGCACGCCAATTCCACTGAGAGGCAGAAAGGCTCATTAAAGTACTGCAAACCCTAATCCCAAAGGGCATAAATGATCATTCTACAGCCAGGAAATATGAGAATTAACTGCAGTGAAAATAAAAACAATAGATAACATCGAAATGATCACTTGCTAATCTCCCATAGAATCAGTAGAATAACACACTACAATTGGCCTCAGCACCCTTAGGATAGGGATAGGAAAGGGAAACTCGGCCACATTTCCCACGGCTGATTGCTATCCAGTGATTCCTGCTGGAAGTGGGTACGTGTGGATATCAGAACAGGATCAGGCTCAGCTGTGATACCCTCCAGGGTCAAATTGCCTGCCATAGCTCACTGTGAGGGCTCATATATGAGTAATGGCTAGCTGGGCAAGATACCAAAGTGTGGCTAGCATCCATAGAACATACTCTAGTATGTCTTCTGAAGAGGAGGAGAGAGGAGAAAATTAGTAAGGAAAGACAACTCACCACGCAGCACATTGAATATCATAAATCACCATCATAACTCATTTGTATCTGCAGCATGTGTGACTTCATAACTCAACAACAATAACAACTTGCATTTATATAGTAAAACATCCCAAGGCAATTCACAGGAGCCTTATCAGCTAAAAAATGACACCGAGCCAAAGGCGATATTAGGATAGGTGACCAAAAGCTTGGTCAAAGAGGTGGGTTCTAAGAAGCGTCTTAATGGAGGAGAGAGGTAGAGAGGCGGAGAGGTTTAGGGAGAGGTTTGACTCCCATAATACAGTCGCAGGTGCAGTCTTCTAGATAAGTTATTGTTTAATGTTTTTAGGCCTTTTTTTGATGATGATGATGATCTAAAGAATAAGGCAGAACTTTAATTTCTAAAACAGAGGCTTCAACAGGGACAAGTTACCTGCGAAGAAGATATATGTTTTGCCCATTTTCAGGTCATCTTTACTGCACTCCAGCCCATCACAGAGTATCACCCAGCAGCTGTATTCTCCAGTGTCTGCTGCCCTTGTGTTGGTAAGTGTTAACTGACTGTATTTTTGCTGTTGTATAATACTAAGGGGGAAAAAACAGGTTTTACTATTACATTATGCAGTTTTTTAATACTGCCTTTATTAGTGTTGTTAATACATAAAAGAATAGGCTTTGCACAATTTATACTGAACATCCTTTTTTTTTTCTATATTTACAGTGTAAGAAAAGATAAAACCAGCCACAAAACTATCCTTTCATTTAAAATTTGTGCTGTCATATATTCTCACGATTTAGTTAATCTCCTGTGAGTTGTGACTAACCATAGGTAAAACTTCCAAGAAAATGAAATTTTAGAAAAGTTTGTTCTGACCACCCAAAGTTAATCTTGTGAAATACCAGGAATTCAGTTGAGCATTACAACCTACATATTCAACTTCAACCAACTACATTGCACATAAGACATTCCAACATTTCAACAGGACTGACACCAGCATTCCAGACAAGATTTGATAATCTTTGTCTTTACTTATCTTTGTAACCTTTGATCCCTAGAATGAATAGATATGTAGCCACATCTTTTTTTGAAAATGGGTTAATCAAAATGTTATTAACTATTTTTGATAGGAGTCTACTGCGTATGTCAACCACTTTGTGTCTGGGGGAGAGGAATAATCTTCGAGTCCCTAATCTCAGTTGAGGTTTGCAAATTCGGTGTTCATCCTCTAGGATAATACGGTGATTTATTTTTCTCCATGGCGAACTTGAGTCAACACGCTGTTAACATAAGAACATAAGAAATTGGAGCAGGAGTAGGCCAATCGGCCCCTCGAGCCTGCTCTGCCATTCAATAAGATCATGGCTGATCTGATCCCAACCACAAATCTAAAGAACACAAGAAGTAGGAGCAGGACCCGGCCACACAGCCCCTGGGCCCTCTGCGCCACCCACAGGGCATTGACCGATCCGAACTCAGCTTCATGTCCAATTTCCTGCCCGCTCCCCATAACCCCTAATTCCCTTTACTTCTAGGAAACTGTCTATTTCTGTTTTAAATTTATCTAATGATGTAGCTTCCACAGCTTCCTGGGGCAGCAAATTCCACAGACCTACCACCCTCTGAGTGAAGAAGTTTCTCCTCATCTCAGTTTTGAAAGAGCAGCCCCTTATTCTAAGATTATGCCCCCTAGTTCTAGTTTCACCCATCTTTGGGAACATCCTTACTGCATCCACCCGATCAAGACCCTTCACAATCTTATATGTTTCAATAAGATCGCCTCTCATTCTTCTGAACTCCAATGAGTAGAGTCCCAATCTACTCAACCTCTCCTCATATGTCCGCCCCCTCATCCCCGGGATTAACCGAGTGAACCTTCTTTGTACTGCCTCGAGAGCAAGTATGTCTTTTCTTAAGTATGGAGACCAAAACTGTATGCAGTATTCCAGGTGCAGTCTCACCAATACCTTATATAACTGCAGCAATACCTCCCTGTTTTTATATTCTATCCCCCTAGCAATAAAAGCCAACATTCCGTTGGCTAAAAGTTATTGTCAGAAGTGGGATTCGAACCCACGCCTCCAGTTGGAGACCAGAACACCCGCCCCGCAATGGGAAGGAACCGACTCCTTGAGTCTGGCGCCTTAGACCACTCGGCCATCCTGACAACTATTGTCAAAGAATCAAGTTGTTCACTTAGGTTTTGTTGCCTCTCTTCCTTAAAGCTATCCCAGGAAAGGTGCCATGGGTCACTTCCTCTTTTGGAAACAATCAAACTGTTGAATTATTTTGAGTTGTTGAATTTTGTTGCTTTTTTTGTCCACACCAATTGGACAAATAATGTAGATCATAAAACCTGAAAACTTAATCTTAATAAAGGACTAGGTTTTCAGAAGACACACTAGCAGTGGGACAACATATCCAATTCTGTGTCAACACACCAAGGTGAGACTCTGGGAGTAATTTCACCTAATCATCCCAACAGGAAACTGACCGAGTTGGCCGCCCATTTTACGCCCCGCTCAATTTTAAAATTGGGCGGGGCATAAAACAGACCATCAATCTGATGCAGTCAGTTTGAAATTACCCTTAATTAATGGTGAGACAGGTGAACAGATTAAAGGAAAAAAAAGACATTGATTCTATTATTACACACTAATTTAAGAGTGGCAAGCACTTTTATTATTTACTGTTATTTGCGAAAGCAGGTTACCTTAGCCTGGAATTGTTTAGGTTGTTGAAGTAAGATGGGTAAGCCCAACCAATATTATTCCCTTTACAGCGCAGTTCAATAGACTGTCCTATGGTTAGGTTCAATGTCTCGGCTGGTTTCTGGAACCGGCCTTTATCCAAAACCTGCGTCATGATGAAAGTGGCCTTTAGTTCTTTGTCCAGGAAAATTCTCTCCTTTCTCAGCTTTGGAACTTTTAGCTTCATTTTCTTATCCGTTGCTCTGATTTTATTCTGACCAGCTGCTTTTTGTTTACTTTTTTCATTCCGTTGTGGGATCCTTTTCTCCTTCTTGTGACAGTCACCTAATAAAAAATATTTAATATCTGTATAAGGAAGTCAGAGCAACAAAATCTTACTGATATTGTTACAAGAACATTCATACAGTTCCAGAAACCAGTGAAGTGCTTCAGTAATATCAATAAGTGTAGTACAATGTTAATGGTTTAATTACAGCATATCATACGCACCAGACCAATGAAGTGCAATTACAAAAGGAGGAAGTGCTTTTTTCCCACCATCAATGGTAATAATCTATGTTCCTATTCCCTGAAAAACCACTAACCTCGACACCTATCATCTACAATAATGTCCTTAATGTCCACCAGGACAGGATGGTTGGATGGGTGGCTTAAAATGGGTACAGGTTGTTACCTGAATGCTGGGCACTGACACTTTCTGTTGTACTTATAATGCTCACTCCTCCCTGCTGTCTTTAACAATAGTGTTGCAATTTCTTCTGTCCACAATTAATCTCATTGAGATATGTGCATCTCTGTTTAGATCCCTCTTGCCCCAGAACTCCCTGGGAGGGGAGGGGCACATGTTTACGATGGCTAATCAGTGTTACTGATAAGGACTCTGATTTTCAGACCATTGACAATTAGTACCATAGGTCATTTTGATAAATAATATTCATTTTGACACAGGTTGGGTCTGTATACACTGGAGTTTAGAAGAATGAGAGGTGACCTTATTGAAACATATAAGATCCTGAGGGGAAGTAAAAGGGGTAGATGCTGAGAGGATGTTTCCCCTTGTGGGAGAGACTAGAACTAGGGGCCACAGTTTAAAAATAAGAGGTCTCCCATTTAAGACGGAAATGAGGAGAAATTTTTTCTCTCAGAGGGTCATGAGTCTGTGGAACTCCTTCCCCAGAGAGCGGTGGAGGAAGGGTCATTGAATATTTTTAAGGCTGAGTTAGATAGATTCCTAATTAACAAGGGCGTCAAAGGTTATAGTAGGTAGATGGGAAAGTAGGGTTGAGGTCACAATCAGATCAGCCATGATCTTATCAAATGGCAGAGCAGGCTCGAGGGGCCGAATGGCCTACTCCTGCTCTTAATTCGTATGTTCGTATTTTGAAGGGGGCAGAAGAAGTGGGCCTTAGATCCTTTGCCCACCCCCCTCCAATCGTAGAATCAGAAAATAATAGGCAGAAAAGATTGTTCGTATGTTCGTACGTTAGGTCATCTACCCATGCTCCTGGATACATTTCCCCATCTCCTTTGAGCGTGGTTGCAAAACCTATGATTGTCTGTCCTGCTCATATCAGGCCTGAATAGGCCTGTTACGATTCTCCTTGGCTTAGTCTTTGCTGAGACTCGCACAATATCTCTTGTCTTGATTTACATGCTTTTTAATTGTTAATGTTGATTTGCTGAATCTTGTATATTTGTTTGTTCTTAAGTTTGTTTCAAAATTTGTATTATGATGCATATAGTGTGATGCTGACCTTTTTTTCTCTCTTTTTCTTGGAATTTGGAACTAACATCTTCACCAGGAATCTCTACTCCTGACCCCACTGAAGTATCTGGTACTATGGGGACACCTTGGTTGCCCACCAGAGTAGAGGCACAAAAAGTGGAGGGGACCCTATTTGGACCGGATAGAGGTTCCACCCCAAACTAGACCCAGCAGGAAGTTGCATCACAGACTAGGATCAGGCATATCCACATTCCGGCCCAATTAACTGTCCTTCTGCTATACTCCCACTTGACGAATGACGGGACTGCGCCAGAAATTCGGTGATTATTGGAGCTTTTGTCCTTATTTGTATTTGTGCTTGTTTTTTCACCCCCTCAGATATTGTAGCTGCATATTATTTTTTTGATTTGTTCTCAGGATGTGGGTGATGCTGATACGGCTGCATTTATTGCCCATTTCTAGTTGCCTTCTCCATGAATCGCTGCACTACTTCTGGTGATGGTGCTCCCACTATGGTGTTGGGTAGGGAATTCCAAGATTCTGACCCAGCGAAAACAGATTAACTAGTCATTTATCTCACTGCTGTTTGTGGGATTTTGCTGTGTGTAATTTAGCTATAGCATAGAAACATAAAAAAATAGGAGCAGGAGTAGGCCATTCGATCCTTCGAGCCTGCTTCACCATTCAATATGATCATGGCTGATCCTCTATCTCAATACCATATTCCCACTCTCTCCCCATACCCCTTGATGCCTTTTGTGTCTAGAAATCTATCTAGCTCCTTCATTACAATAATGACTACACCCAAAAAAAGGATGTGAAGCACTTTGGATGTCTCAAGGGTATGAAAGGCACTATATAAGCGCAAGTTCTTTCTTCCTGCTTATGCTGACTGGATAAATCACACACCATCCCAACTTGGAAATATATCACCGTTCCTTCATCATCGCTGGGTCAAAATCCTGGAACTCTCTACCTAACAACGCTGTGGGAGAACCTTCACCACACGGACTGCAGCGGTTCAAGAAGGCGGCTCACCACCACCTTCCCAAGGGTAATTCGGGATGGGCAATAAATGCTGGCCTGGCCAGCGACGCCCACATCCCATGAACAAATAAAAAGATCCTGACTGGAATGGCAATTCTTCTGCCCAAGAGAGCGCTCTGAATGTGTGGTCATACACATATTTCTCTCGTTGGGAATAAAATGTAAATATCTAGAGTGCATGGGCAGCAGTGTCCACAATATATAAGTTTTAAAGTAACTCTGAGTAGGCTTAAGGAGTGTCCAGGAGGTCCATTGGACTTCTGGAGCACATTGTCAATCAGATTTGACACCAAATTGGAGACCACCACATTTGGACACCTTATGGAGGAGTCAAGCCCAAAGCCACCTCCTCCAAAGGGTATTTGCCTCCAAAGTCAGGATTTATACCACAACTTTAGTGTGCTGTGAAGCAGAAACCACTTCACATTGACACTAAAGACCTTTACACATGCATAACATCATCTGAAGTCCTCCACTGGATTACTCTTGCAATTGGTCGTGAAATATCTATTCTCTTCCATGCATCTAATGCTAGATGCAGGGCTGCATTATACAATAGATCATAAATCATCATCTGTTTCTGAACTTCAAATATGAGCGGTATTCCAGTTTCAATGGTCGTCTATATCACTGACTAAATTCTTGATGTCCGAGTTCACACACACGTACGTGCAAAATAATATTTAAACGCATTTGGAGAATGTTCATTGAATAACATTGATTCAATAAGAGACAGCTCAGCTCACCAAGTAACAATCAAACTTAAATCAGTTGTGAGGAAATTCAGACAAAAAAACACTGTCCAAGAGATCCAAAGTCAAATTTAAACACGTCAGCACCTTTGCGCAGCTGAAATTGTAAGTGTGTCACTTACCCATCTGTAAAAGTAATTCGCCGAAGAAGACAAACAGCAAGACGACGAAGAACTTCATTTTACAACTTTTCTCAGTAGCGTGTGGTCTTTCAGAAATGGATATTCATAAATATGTATTTCTTTCGGAGCTGGTAACTTTACTGTAAGAAGTTAGCGGGCTGCCCTCGGAGAACTTAGCTGTTGCTAAAAGTCTGGAAATGGTTGTCTGGGATTTTCAGAGGAATTAAAATACATGATCAATGACAGGTCGGCTGAATTGGAATAAGTTGATTTTCAAGACTGAGCAAAATATTTCCTAGTCTGCAAGAAGGCTGACCCCTGCGGGTAACACATCGCTACAGCTTGATGAGACCGCAGCATTAACTGGAAACACAGCTATAGTTATATACAGCCCTATAATATGCACAGCTTTAATTATAATATACAGTCGCTACACATTTAACGTGCAGATCATAGAAATGTAATATATAATCCTTATGAATACACAGCTCCTAAATAAATATAGCATTTATATAAATATATTGTATAACCTATAACTACAATATACAGCTCATTTCAATATAACTTACAGCTCATATAAATACAATATATATGTTCTATAACTGTAATAACTACAATATACAGTCCCTATATATGTAACGTTATCGCTGGGACAAAATCTTGGAACTCCTTACTTAACAGCATTGTGGAATCACTATCACCACACGGACAGCAGCGGTTCAAGAAGACCATCCACCACCACCTTCTCAAGGACAACTAGGGCAATAAATGCCGACCATGCCAGCAACACCCACATCCTGAGAATTAATTTTAAAAATAACTGAATTACACGACTCCTATAAATATAAGATAGCTGCTATAAGTACTGCAAATAATGCATGTAACTCCTGTAATTATAATCTACAGCTCATATCAAAAACAAGATTCATGTAATACAATGTATAGCTTATATACATATAAAATTCAACTCCTATAGTTATAACAACCATAATAAACAGGTGCTATAACATAGAGTTTATAAGCTGATAGCAATAATATACAATAAGTATTGCTGCCATAGCTACCATAGTTAAAACTAGTCATACCACTTTAAGCCATAGGATGCTACAGCAAAGAAACAGGCCAACTTGCCCATTGCATCTGTGCTAGTATTTTCCTCTGCATAAATCACCTAGTCCTGGCCAATATTTATCCCTCAACCAACATCACTAAAACAGATTATCTGGTCATTATCACATTGCTGTTTGTGGGACCTTGCTGTGTGCAAATTGGCTGCTGCATTTCCTACAACAGTGTCTACACTTCAAAAGTATTTCATTGGCTATAAAGCACTTTGGAATATCCTGAGGCCGTGAAAGGCGCTATATAAATACAAGTTCTTTCTTTTAGTCTAATCCCACTCTCCTGCTGAGTCCTCATATTCTCGATATTCCTCTTTTTCAAGCAACTATCTAATTCCCTTTTAAAAGAGTTCATGGACTCTGCTTCAACAATGGCTTGTGGCAGAGAATTCCACATTCAAACTATTCTCTGCATAAAGAATTTTTCTCTAACATCCCCTTTAATTCGTTTTGTGGGCATCTTAAAATTTGTGCCCTCTCATTACCATCTCACTGAGCATTGGAAACAATCTACCACTATTTTATCATAAACATTCATAATCTTGGAGACCTCTATCAAGTCACCCCTTAAACTTCTCAGCTGTAGCGAAAAAGGCCTAACTTCCCAAGTCTCCCTTACAAACTACAGCAACAACAATTTACATTTCCTTAGCATTTTCAATGTAGAAAACATTCCAAAGAACTTTACAAGGAGGGAGGGGGAGGGGAGAGGAAAAATAAAAATACTTAACAGAATGGACACCTCACCCTGGTAACATCCTGGTAAGTCTACACTGCACATTTTCCATTGCTTTTGGTATCCTTCCTAAAACTGCACATGATACTCAAACATGACTAAGGTCTTGTATAAATTTGTGATGTGGAGATGCCGGTGATGGACTGGGGTTGACAATTGTAAACAATTTTACAACACCAAGTTATAGTCCAGCAATTTTATTTTAAATTCTGGACTATAACTTGGTGTTGTAAAATTGTTTACAATTGTCAACCCCAGTCCATCACCGGCATCTCCACATCATGACTACCATCGACACCACAAACTGCCGGCTCACAGTGGAAAGGATATCCAAGAAGATCGCGCATTTAGACACAGACATCAAGTTTTTACAGAGCTGCAAGAAAGCAGACAAGATCCCGAAAGGACTCCAGATCACGAACCCACTCAAGTCCACATACAACTCGGATTACGCTGAGAGACTCTGCCGCCGTACCTCTCGCACACTCCGCAACCATCTCATACACCAACTCTACAGCAGACGCCACAACCTCGAAACCAAGATAGAGTCCATACTCTCAACCTGTACTCAGGACACAGCAGACCAGCTACGTTATACCGCCAAACAGACGAGGCAACGGAACTACGCTGCCTACATGAAAACCAAGAGCAGGAAGCTTGAGAAACTCGGCATCACCACCAGCAACGACCAAGCTTCCCCTGGTACCACGGTTGCAACCACAGGGAAGTCTATTGTCAATTTATCCGACCACACCCTTCAACCAGACGAAATCGAAGTTCTCAGCCGAGGGCTCAATTTCTGCCCCACTACCAAAATGGACCCCACTAGTCTCGCGGCGGACACAGAGGAATTCATCAGGAGAATGAGGCTCCGGGAATTCTACCACAAACCCCAAGATTTCAGCAGCGAACCCAATGAGACAATCGACGATCCGGAACAGCAGACAGAGGGATCCGCGGTACAGCAACCGAAGAGGAAAGAGTCAAACTGGACTCCTCCGGAGGGTCGCTGCCCTCAGCTGGACATGTATGCTCAAGCTGTCAGGAAATGCGTCAATGCCAGATTCATCAGCCGCACTCAGAAGACAGTCCAGAATGTCACCCGAGCACAACGCAACGCCATCAACGCTCTCAAGACCAACCGCAACATCGTCATCAAACCAGCGGACAAAGGAGGAGCCATAGTCATACAGAACAGAACAGACTATTGCAAAGAAGCATACCGACAACTGGACAACCAGGAACACTACAGACGGTTACCCGCAGATCCGACCAAAGAACACACCCACCAGCTCAACAAACTGATCAAGACCTTCGATCCAGACCTTCAAAGCATCCTACGCATTCTCATCCCACGTAATCCCCGCGTGGGAGACTTCTACTGCCTCCCAAAGATACACAAAGCCAACACACCCGGACGTCCCATCGTATCAGGCAACGGAACCCTGTGTGAGAACCTCTCTGGATACATCGAGGGCATCCTGAAACCCATCGTACAGGGAACCCCCAGCTTCTGTCGCGACACTACAGACTTCCTACAAAAACTCAGTACCCACGGACCAGTTGAACCAGGAACACTTCTCACCACGATGGACGTCTCGGCACTATACACCAGTATCCCCCACGATGACGGCATCGCTGCGACAGCATCAATACTCAACACCAACAACAGCCAATCTCCGGAAGCCATCCTACAACTCATCCGCTTCATCCTGGATCACAATGTCTTCACCTTCGATAACCAGTTCTTTACCCAAACACACGGAACAGCCATGGGGACCAAATTCGCACCCCAATACGCCAACATTTTCATGCACAAGTTCGAGCAGGACTTCTTCACTGCACAAGACCTCCAACCAACACTATACACCAGATACATCGACGACATTTTCTTTCTATGGACCCACGGCAAGGAATCACTAAAGAGACTACACGATAACATCAACAAGTTCCATCCCACCATCAAGCTCACCATGGACTACTCCTCAGAATCAGTTTCTTTCTTGGACACACGAATCTCCATCAAAGACGGGCACCTCAGCACCTCACTCTACCGCAAGCCCACGGACAACCTCACGATGCTCCACTTTTCCAGCTTCCACCCTAACCACGTCAAAGAGGCCATCCCCTATGGACAGGCCCTGCGAATACACAGGGTCTGCTCAGACGAGGAGGAACGCGATGGACACCTACAGACGCTGAAAGACGCCCTAGTAAGAACGGGATATGACGCTCGACTCATCGATCGACAGTTCCGACGGGCCACAGCAAAAAATCGCATAGACCTCCTCAGGAGACTAACACGGGACGCAACCAACAGAGTACCCTTTGTCGTCCAGTACTTCCCCGGAGCGGAGAAACTACGCCATGTTCTCCGCAGCCTTCAACATGTCATCAATGAGGACAAACACCTCGCTATGGCCATCCCCACACCTCCACTACTCGCCTTTAAACAGCCACCCAACCTCAAACAGACCATCGTTCGCAGCAAACTACCTAGCTTTCAAGAGAACAGCGTCCACGACGCCACACAACCCTGCCACGGTAACCTCTGCAAGACATGCCAGATCATCGACACAGATACCACCATCACACGAGAGGACACCACCCACCAGGTGCATGGTTCATACTCCTGTGACTCAGCCAACGTTGTCTACCTCATACGTTGCAGGAAAGGATGCCCCAGAGCATGGTACATTGGCGAGACCATGCAGACGCTGCGACAACGGATGAACGGACACCGCGCAACAATCGCCAAACAGGAGGGTTCCCTCCCAGTCGGGGAACACTTCAGCAGTCATGGACATTCATCCACCGACCTTTGGGTAAGCGTACTCCAAGGCGGCCTTCGAGACACATGACAACGCAAAATCGTCGAGCAGAAATTGATAGCCAAGTTCCGCACCCATGAGGACGGCCTCAACCGGGATCTTGGGTTCATGTCACGCTACACGTTACCCCACCAGCGAACAAATGTTATCTGTTTTTAATATAATGGGTCATTTGCTGGCTCTCTGCCTTCCGGATGTTTCTGCCTCTCTCTGTTTTTTTTCTCTGGTTTTTTTCCCTGTTTGTTTTTTTGTTGAATGTGTATTCGGGGGTTCTGCAGGTGACACCTCTCTGTCTGAACACGGTGATTGCCTTGGCAACGGGCAGTTGCAGGGGCAGTCTGTAAACACCATGTATTGTTCAATATGTATAAATGCGTAGGCTTCAAGGAGCTCTTGAAACATTTGCCTGAGGAAGGAGGAAATCTCCGAAAGCTTGTGAATTTAAAATAAAATTGCTGGACTATAACTTGGTGTTGTAAAATTGTTTACAATTGTATAAATTCAGCATTGCCTCCCTGCTTTTGTATTCCATGCCTTTAGAAGCAAAACCTTAGGGTTCCATTTATTGAACTAAATGCAGATGTTGTTCCCTAGACAACATGCAATATAGGAAGTGTTGAACTTTGCTTAAAGTAGCTCCTCTTTGTATTTGTTCTTTTGTCATGGTTGCATCACATCGCCAGACTGTATCCTTTTAAACTCCAGGGAAATTTGGGCATTTTTTTTTCAGACTGCAGAAGTGACTGAAAATAATATAAAGATCATAGCTACTAACTGTTTTTGGTACCTACACTATCCATAACATCAAAGAAGTTTAAAGTACAGAAGGCTATTTGGCCCATAATTTTTGTATTGAATCTTTGTTAAGAGTAATCAAAAACTAACTCCACTGTTCTTGCTCTCCCCCTACAGCCCTGTATTGTTTTCTGCTTTAAATATTGATCCACTTTCCCCTTATATATCCACTTTACCCAGAACATTACCATTGACAGGGGTATTCACCCATGGCAGAGATTTTTTATTTCACATTTTTTTCCTTTTTTTTTAAAGGTTTCTAACATATGGGCTGAAATGCTGGCAGTTTGTTACTGGTTGTGACATTGTATTGCTGTTTACCACGCAAAATTGAAGATTAAATCTTCTCATTATATTAGTTTTGAACACCAGTTCAGTCTAATATAATACTTGCAATCATATCCCTCATGGTCTAGGTGAACCGTCTCAAAAAATCAATGTAGTTTTGAAGTGCAGTGACTGTTTCAATTCAGGTAAATGCCAACGGGGTGTCTATTATCATAACATTTCATTTATGAAGAGTAAGTCAGAGAAAAGGTGGGTTCGGTGCAGTTTCTGACAAAAAGGATTTGTCCCACTAACACATTATAACCTCCATCAGTCTGTGAGGATGATAAGGCCCCGCAGCCGCCTCACTGAGCATGCTCACCGCGGCTGCTACGACCGGGTGGTACTGAGCATGCGCGGCGCCACACTCAGCATGGCGGCTCACCGAGCGCATCGTTAGAAAGCGCCACACTAAACATGGCGGCGCCCCCCCCCCCCCCCCCTCTCTCTAAGCATGCGCGCGGCACAGCGCAGAGGCCGCGGCAATCGGTTAGAAATAATTCGGGGCAAAATCGGCGACCAGAAAATTCCCGAGAGAAATAAAAAATAAAAGCCACGGTCCGCAGAAAGCGCCGGCAGCCGGTGCCAATCGGCAGGGGAAGGGAACAGGACTGAGCACAGAATCGGGGATTTGTGGCTCGCTGCCGCTGTCGTTGCCAGTTGTCAGGATGGCCGAGTGGTCTAAGGCGCCAGACTCAAGGACTCGGTTCCTTCCCATTGCGGGGCGGGTGTTCTGGTCTCCGACTGGAGGCGTGGGTTCGAATCCCACTTCTGACAATAACTTTTCGCAGCGCTGGGCTTCTTCAGTGGAGAAGATGTCTCAGGCTCTGGGATGTCGAGAGCATGGGGCTTATTTTATTGAATTAACAATCCTGACATTTTACACTGTTAGAAGCCGAATG
The DNA here is from genome assembly GCF_035084215.1 of Heptranchias perlo. Lineage (NCBI taxonomy): Eukaryota > Metazoa > Chordata > Chondrichthyes > Hexanchiformes > Hexanchidae > Heptranchias > Heptranchias perlo. Next base: position 76,312,479 of record NC_090325.1, read on the forward strand.
TGAGCAGCGTGATCCTGACACTCACCTTGCTTTAAAGATTTTTATTTTTGATCAATGAAGTTGTTAATAACCCAGATTGTGCCTTTACTGCAGAGGTCTATTTAACTTAATTTAAGAAAATGTATTTTAGTTTGCAAAATAAACCTTTACAATTCTTGGCAGTACATTCTGTTTTTTCGACTTTGTTGGCAGGTGCACTTTTCTTTCTCCCCCTATAGCCCAGAATTTCCTGGATCACTTATGCAAAAATTATGCCGACGTTTAGGTTGGTTAGTGGAGCTGTGTAAATGAGTGGCAGAGGGTTTCACGGGACGTATCTCAGAAATGGCGCAAACGATCAAGGATATTTGAGCATAGTAATGTTTCAGTTTAAAACCGCCGTAAATTTCTTCGGAAAAATACGGCGCGACGCCGCTCTTATGCCATAGTTAAGCTCAAACTTTCCAGGAAAATCCAGGCCATTGTTTTTATTACATCCCAGCTGCCTCATTTCCTAGTGTTAAATTCACAGCCACTCCTTTATTTCAGTCCATCACCTTCCTATTATGCCAATGTAGTGTGTAGCCTCTTTTTTAATGCATACCAGTTCATTTCTTGTGGCTTGCTCACGGACAAATTACATAGAATTACATAGAATTTACAGCACAGAAACAAGCCATTCGGTCTATACTGGTGTTCATGCTCCACACGAGCCTCCTCCCACACTATTTGTCTCACCCGATCAACATATCCTTCCATTCCATTATCCCTTATGTACTTATCTAGCTTCCCATTAACTGCATCTATGCTATTCGCCTCAACTTCTCCATGTGATAGTGAGTTCCACATTCTCACCACTCTCTGAGTAAAGAAGTTTCTCCTGAATTCCTTATTGGATTTATTAGTGACAATCTTATATTTATGGCCCCTAGTTTTGGACTCCTGCACAAGTGGAAATATCTTCTCTACATCTACTCTATCGAACCCCTTCATAATTTTAATAACCTCTATCAGGTCACCTGTCAGTCTTCGCTTTTCTAGAGAAATGAGACCCAGCCTGTTCAGACTTTCCTTATGGGCAGGGACTAATTATTGGTAATTGTTATAGACCTCCAGGTCAGACACCTGAACATGATGAGTTACTATGGAGTTACTATGGAAACAGATTTCTAAAGCCTCAAAGTCGGTCACCTTTGTTTGATGGGTGTCTTTAATTTGCCTGGAATTCAATGGCACGATGGTTTACCCTCTGTTATGGTGGGAGGTGCAGCTGAAAAATTTGTTGAAAATATACACGACTGTTTCCTGACTCAACGTGTCGATGAAGGAAACAGGGATGATAATATATTAGATGTAGTATTTAGTAGTTAGCCTGACCTTGTATCAAGCCTCCATGTGGGGGAGTATCTGGACAACAGTGACCACAACATTATACTGTTTCAATTGGCTGGTAGAATCAAAGGTACGGAAAATTTACAACTCGTTTCAGATTCCAGAAGGGCAAACTTTGCTAAAATGGCAGACGATTTGGAATGGGTTAAATGTATTCTGGGTGGGGGACTTCAATGTCCATCACCAAGAGTGGCTCGGTAGCACCACTACTGACCGAGCTGGCCGAATCCTGAAGGACATAGCTGCCAAACTGGGCCTGCGGCAGGTGGTGAGCGAACCAACACGTGGGAAAAACCTACTTGACCTTGTCATCACCAATCTACCTGTTGCAGATGCACCTGTCCATGACAGTATTGGTAGGAGTGACCACCGCACAGTCCTTGTGGAGACGAAGTCCCATCTTCACACGAGGACACCATCCAACGTGTTGTGTGACACTACCACCGTGCTAAATGGGATAGATTCAGAACAGATCTGGCAGCTCAAAACTGGGCATCCATGAGGCGCTGTGGGCCAGTGGGCATAGACAGAGCTAAGTGATTCCACAACCAACGGATCAGATCAAAGCTCTGCAGTCCTGCAACATCCAGTCGTGAATGGTGGTGGACAATTAAACAACCAACAGGAGGAGGAGGCTCCGTGAACATCCCATGATGGCAGAGTCCAGCACGTGAGCACAGAAGACAAGGCTGAAGCGTTTGCAACCATCTTCAGCCAGAAGCGCAGAGTAGATGATCCATCTCGGCTTCCTCCTGATATCCCCACCATCATAGAAACCAGTCTTCAGCCAATTCGATTCACTCCACATGATATCAAGAAATGGCTGAGTGCACTGGATACAGCAAAGGCCATGGGCCCCGACAGCATCCCGGCTGTAGTGCTGAAGACTTGTGCTCCAGAACTTGTCGCGCCTCTAGCCAAGTTGTTCAAGTACAGCTATTGGCATCTACCCGACAATGTGGAAAATTGCCCAGGTATGTCCTGTCCACAAAAAGCAGGACAAATCCAACCCGGCCAATTACGGCCCCATCAGTCTACTCTCAATCATCAGCAAAGTGATGGAAGGTGTTGTCGACAGTGCTATCAAGCGGCACTTACTCACCAATAACCTGCTCACCGATGCTCAGTTTGGGTTCCGCCAGGACCACTCAGCTCCAGACCTCTTTACAGCCTTGGTCCAAATGTGGACAAAAGAGCTGAATTCTAGAGGTGAGGTGAGAGTAACTGCCCTTGACATCAAGGCAGCATTTGACCGAGTGTGGCACCAAGGAGCCCTAGTAAAATTGAAGTCAATGGGAATCAGGGGGAAAACTCTCCAGTGGCTGGAGTCATACCGAGCGCAAAGGAAGATGGTAGTGGTTGTTGGAGGCTATTGCTGCAGGAGTTCCTCAGGGCAGTGTCCTAGGCCCAAACATCTTCAGCTACTTCAATGACCTTTCCTCCATCACAAAGTCAGAAATGGGGATGTTCGCTGATGATTGTGCAGTGTTCAGTTCCATTTGCAATCCCTCAGATAATGAAGCAGCCCGTGCCTGCATGCAGCAAGACCTGGACAACATCCAGGCTTGGGCTCAAAAGTGGCAAGTAACATTTGCGCCAGACAAGTGCCAGGCAATGACCATCTCCAACAAGAGAGAGTCTAACCATCTCCCCTTGACATTCAACGGCATTACCATCGCCGAAACCCCCACCATCAACATTCTGGGGGTCACCACTGACCAGAAACATAACTGGACCAGCCACATAAATATTGCGGCTACAAGAGCAGGTCAGAGGCTTGGTATTCTGCGGCGAGTGACTCACCTTCTGACTCCCCAAAGCCTTTCCACCATCTACAAGTCAGGAGTGTAATGGAATACTCTCCACTTGCCTGGATAAGTGCAGCTCCAACAACACTCAAGAAACTCGACACCATCCAGGACAAAGCAGCCCGCTTGATTGGCACCCCATCCACCACCCTAAACATTCACTCCCTTCACCACCGGCACACCATGGCTGCACTGCAGCAACTCACCAAGGTTTCTTCGACAGCACCTCCCAAACCTGCGACCTCAACCACCTAGAAGGACAAGGGCAGCAGGTACATGGGAACAACACCTGCATGTTCCCCTCCAAGTCACACACCATCCCGACTGCTGCTGCTCCTTCATCATCGCTGTGTCAAAATCCTGGAACTCCCTATCTAACAGCATTGTGGGAGAACCTTCACCACATGGACTGCAGCGGTTGAAGAAGGCAGCTCACCACCACCTTCTCGAGGGCAATTAGGGATGGGCAATAAATGCTGGTCTTGCCAGCGACACCCACATCCCATGAACGAATAAAACAAAACTGGCTAATCCTTCTGGGTGGTGATGAGACTGATGTAGAATACAAAAGGAAGTTTTTAAGAACATGATAAGGAATGTGAAAGACAAATATGTACCCAAAGTCAAAAGAAGGGAATGTGGTAAGAAAAAGTCACGGTCATGTATGAAGACAAATAAGGTGTAAACAAAAATGTTTCCACAATCTTAAGGCATAGTCACCAAAACAGAATTGAGTACAATGAACAGCTAAAGAAAATAAAGGCTGCTATTAGATCAGATAAAAGGTTAATGGAAAAGAGGATTGTAGACAATTGTGGAAATAATGGGAGAAGCTTTTTTAGTTATGTGAGGAGTCAGAGGACTGGCAAAGATTGTGTTGGGCCATTGAAGGATGCTCAAGGACAGGTTACGAAAGACTCACTGGGTATGGCAGAAATATTAAGTGAGTACTTTGCATCGGTCTTTACTCTTGAAGATGATGCTCAACTGTTACAATTTAACAATGTTAATAATAAAATTAGTAATATTAACATAGATGAACATGTTGTTTTTGATAGAATGAAGAACCTAAAAATAGATAGAGCAGCCGGGACAGAAGATATCCACCTGAGGGTCCTCGGAGGGATGGGACATGTGCTGTGTGAGTCCCTTGCCCATATTTTTAATAGCTCATTGCACTCTGGGATGGTTCCCGTAGACTGGAAGGTGACCAATGTAGTCCCCATCTTTAAAAAAGAAGACAAGACAGACCCAGGTGACTATAGGCCCATTAGTTTGACATCATTAATAGGAAAGCTGCTTGAAAGAATCATTAGGGATGTAATATATGATCATTAGGGATGTAATATATGATTACTTGGATAGAGAGGGACATACTGGGGACACCCAAAATGGCTTCAAAAAAAGGTCATGTCTAACAAATTTGATTATATTTTTTGAAGAAGTCACCAAGATGGTGGCTGAGGGAAGCCCAGTAGACATTGTCTACTTAGACTTCCAAAAAGCTTTCGACAATGTACCGCACAAGAGGCTTCTCCAGCTGGATTGATAACTGGCTGGAAGAATGTAGGCTGAAAGTAGTTATAGATGTATCTGGATTTGTTTAGAGACTGGTCACCAGTGGTGTCCCACAGGGATTGGTGTTGGGACCTTTGCACTTTACTATTTTTATTAATGACCTAGATCTAGGTGTTGGGGGTATGATCTGCAAATTTGCGGATGATACCAAGATCTGTGTGAGTGTCAGGACTGTTGACGATGCTCAACTGCTTCAGGCAGATGTTGATGTGTTGGGGGACTGGTCTCGTGACTGGCAAATGATGTTTAATTTGGAGAAGTGCAGTGTTATTGCATGTGGGCAGGCCAAATGCTCAACATACATACACCTTTTAGGGAAAAACATTAAAGCAGGTGGAGAAAGAAAGAGATCTGGGCATTCTAGTGTATAGGTCTCTAAAGGTTCATGAACAATGCCGTGAGGCGATAGCTAGAGCAAATAGGGTGTTGGGGTGCATTTATAGAACAACTGACTATAAGACAAATCATAATATTTTGTCCTTCTACAAGACCTTGGTCAGGCCTCAGTTGGAATACTGTGTCCAGTTTTGGTCTCCTCACATGGTGGGTGAGATTGAGGCTTTGGAAAGGGTGCAGAGGAGGGCCACTAGATTAATTCCCATCTTAAAGCATCTTAGCTGTCAAGATAGGCTAAAAGTGCTGGGATTCTACACTTCAGAGAAACGTTGACTTGCGGTGATCTGGTTGAGGTTTATAAGATGATAAAAGGAATAGATTGTGTTCCAGTTAACAGTTTGTTCCAATTAAATATGTTAGAGAAGACCAGAGGTCACAATTTTAAGTTGAACAACGCCAGGAGGTCAGGAGGTGGTTCGTTTCCCAGAGGATAGTGGACCTCTGGAACAGACTGCCAGCTCATGCTGTGGACGTCAATTCGCTGAATTCCTTCAAGTGAGAGCTGGACCTGTTTCTGGCTGAGGCAGAAATCTCCTCTTACAAAAGGTAGGTAATGTAATGAATAGAATTCAGGGCCAGAATGATCACCTGGACTAGTTTCGATCGCCAAAGGGGTTGGAGAGGAATTTCCCAGAATTTTTCCTCCAAATTGGCCGGGTTTCTCATCTCTCCCAGAAGATCATATGGTGTGGAGTGGGCATTCTCGATATTGTGCTACACAAGGTATCATGATTGTGTGGGACAGGCTGGATGGACCAGAGGTTTTTTTTCTGTCTGTCATTGTTCAAATGTTCGTATGATAGTTATAATCTCTCAGTTGTGGTATCATCCTTGTGAATCAAGGCTGTAGTTCATGTTTAACTGACTTGATTGTGTTTTTTGATGAGGTAACAAAGAGGGTTGATGAGGGCAATGCCGTTGATGTTATAGATATGGACTTTCAAATAGGCTTCAAATGATAAATAGGCTTGTCAGCAAAATTGAAGCCCATGGAATAAAAGGGGCAATGGCAGCATGGATACAAAATTGGCTAAGTGACAGGAAACTGAGAGTAGTGGTGAATGGTTGTTTTTCGGACTGGGGGAAGGTACACAGTGGTGTTTCCCAGGGGTCGGTACTAGGACCACTGCTTTTTTTGATATATATTAATGACTTGGACTTGGGTGTACAGGACACAATTTCAAAATTTGCAGATGACACAAAACGTAGTAAACAGTGAGGAGGATAGTAACAGACTTCAGGAGGACATAGACAGGCTGATGGAATGGGCGGAACTCAGCCACATCATTGCATTTTAGAACCTAAGGAATGGGAGAGGATAAATTCTAAAAAGGAGATAAATATTGTTTTCATTAAATGTTTCTATTGAACCAATTCTAAGTTACACTTAATAGCTTTATGCATTTAATAATTAGGGAATTAGGGGTTATGGGGAGCGGGCAGGAAATTGGACATGAATTTAGATTTGAGGTTAGGATCAGATCAGCCATGATCTTATCAAATGGCGGAGCAGGCACGAGGGGCTGAATGGCCTACTCCTATCTGTTCAATTATCTCTTGAACGTTTCAACTCATTTGATATTTACTGTGAAAAATGACAGTTTATTCCACAAATTAACAGCTTTAAGTGTAAAGAAATTACTTTTGGCTTTTAATTCTAAATCCACCTTATCAATTCATTATCAATCTATCTGTATATAAGCCTTGCATTTAGTGTATCGGGGGTAGAGTTTCCGCTTTGGAAATTGCGCTGGTTAGGTTATGCTTCAAGTTTCCACTAAAATTAAGTTGCATAATCACAAACGAAAAATCTTCCATGAACCAGCGCAATTGAGCAGGGTAATAAAACGGAATCATTTCTTTTTCTTTCCTTTCCATTAAAAAATATTCCTTGATATATTTAAGAGTGGTGACCTGGTGCAGTTTTATTAATGCAGCTGAAAATGGGTTTATCACAAAAATAAGGATTTTTAATAAGGTGTCCAGTCCTCCACCTTGATTTAAAATCACTGAAAATGACTTTAAAAAACTACACTGAACTATTTAATAGTTTAATTGGTATACACTAGTCAGGTTCTTAGTAAATTAAATATTTTTTGATATGAAAAAGCTTTTAAAATGTGCCTAATGGTGCCTGTGCACCTAAGAAATTCAGCACAATTTGAAGAGCCTTCCTGAACCAGCACAATCGTCGGAATCTCGCAATTTTGACCTGGGGCTGTGGCCAGTTTTGTGGGCAGGCCCTGATTCGGGTGAATTAGATCTTGAACCATTGAAATAGATTGCGGAAAACACAAGCGTAAGTAGTTTGTGGTGTAACTCACCTATGTTTTAAATTCCCTGATCTTTTGCATTGGTTTGCGCGATTCTGCACAGATTGCGCTGGAATCTGGGCACAAAATTAATGGAAGCACTTGGCATAAAACAACAACAATAAATCACATATATATAGGGCCTTTAACATAGAAAAAGCTCTCAAGAAGCTTCACAGGGGCATAATCAGACAAAAATGGACGCTAAGCCAAAGGAGGAGGTATTAGGTGGAATCATAGAACCTTACATCACAGAAGCTTGGTGAAAGAGGTAAGTTTTAAGGAGGGTCCAAAAGGAGGAAAGGGAGGTTGGGAAATGGAGGGGTTTAGGGATGGAATTCCTGAAACTGGGGCCTAAGTGGCTGAAGGCATAACCATCAATGGCAGGGGAGGGGGTGGATGCCCAAAAGACCAGAGTCAGAGGAACAGAGAGTTCGGAGGGTGGGGGTGGTGCTCATATGGCTGGAGGAGATTACACCTATAGGGAGGGTAAGTCTGTGAAGGGATTTAAACACAAGGGTGAGAATGTTATGTAGGTCAGCGAGCACAGGGTGATGGATAGTATACGAGCAGCAGAGGTTTGGTCGAACTGAAGTTTACAAAGAGTGGAGGATGGGAGACTGGTCGGGAGAGCATTAGAATAGATGAGTCTGGAGGTGGCAAAGGGTTGGATAAGATGAGCTGAGGCAGGGGTGTAGACCAGCGATGTTATGGAGGAGGAAATAGATGGTGTTTGTGGTGGAGAATATATGGTATCAGTAGTTTAGTTCAGGGTTGAATAGGATGCTGAGGTTGCAAAATCTAGTTCAACCTTAGACAGTAGCTGGACAGAGGGATGGAATCAGTGGCAAGGGTACGGAGTTTGTGATGTAGCCCGAAGATGATCGCTTGGTCTTCCTAATGTTTAACTGGAGGAAATTGAGGCTCATCCAGGGCTGGATGTTGGACAAGCAATGGAAGGGTTGTGAGAGGTGATGGAGAGGTAGAGCTGGGTGTTGTCAGCATACATGTGAAAGCTCAATCCATGTTTTTGGATGATGTCACTAAGGGCAGCATGTAGATGAGGAAAAGGGGAGGGCCAATGTTAGATCTATGGATGACTCGAGAAGATGGGAAGATAAGCCATTGCTGGAGATGCTCTGGCTATGGTTTGATAGGTAAGAGTGGAACCAAGCGAGGGCAGTGCCAGAGAGCTGGACAGTGAAGGAGAAGTATTGAAGGAAGATGGTGTGGTCGACCATGTCAAAGGCTGCGGTGAGGTCAAGAAGGCCAAAGAGGGATAGTGCACCATGATCACTGTCACAGTGGATGTCATTTGATAAGGGCTGTTTCAGTGCTGTGGCAGGGGTGGGAACCTGATTGGAGAAATTCAAACATAGAGTTGCGGGAAAGATGGGCATGAATTCGGCAGGTTAGAGATGGGGTGGTAGTTTGCAAGGACAGAAGGGTCGCAGGTGCGATTTTTGAGGAAGGGGTACTGATGGCAGTTTTAAAAGGGCAGGGACAATATCTGAGGAAAGGAAACCATTTATAACCTTAGCATGGGAAGTTGGGTGGTCAGCAGTTTAGTAGACATGGGATCAAAGGAGCAGGAAGTGGGTCCATTGGAAATAATGAGAACATAAGAACATAAGAGATAGGAGCAGGAGTAGGCCATTTGGCCCTTCGAGCCTGTTCTGCCATTCAATGAGATCATGGCTGATTTGATTCTGGCCTCAACTCCACTTTCCCGCCTGTTCCCCATATCCTGATTCCCTTGCTGATCAAAAATTCATCTAACTCAGCCTTGAATATATTCATTGACTCAGCTTCCACCGTTCTTTGGAGCAAAGAATTCCAAAGGTTCACAACCCTCTGGGAGAAGAAATTTCTCCTCATCTCCATCTTAAATGGGCAACCCCTTATTCTGCGACTATGCCCCCTAGTTCTAGATTCCCCTATGAGGGGAAACATCCCCTCAGCATTTACCCTGTCAAGCCCCCTCAGAATCTTATATGTTTCAATAAGATCTCCTCTCATTCTTCTAAACTCTAGTGAGTATAGGCCCAACCTGCTCAATCTTTCCTCATAAGAAAACCTTTCCATACCCGGTCAACCTAGTGAACCTTCTCTGAACCGCCTCCAATGTAAGTGTACCCTTCCTTAAATAAGGGGACCAAGTCTGTACGCAGTACTCCAGCTGTGGTCTCAGAAAGGACATGAGGGGAGATGGGAGAGAAACTCGAAACAATGCATGTTCAGGGCTAGGGCAAGGGTCAACCTTGGGGGAGGTTTGGCTCGCTGGGCAAGGGGAAGGGGGAATGTGGCAGAGGCAGGTGCACAGATTGTCTAAATCTTAGTGACAAGGAAGTCCATGAGCAACTTGTACTTATTTTTGGAGGTGAGGGTGAAGGGGGCAGGGAGAGGAGTTTAAAGAGATGGTTGGTACTGGAGAAAAGGAGCTGGGGGTTATCTTTGCTTTCCAGGATGATCCTGGTCTGGTAAAAAGAATCATAGAAAATAGATCACAGAAGGCCATCTGGCCTATCTTGCCTGAGCTAATGTAGATCTTCAGCTGATGTTGTTTACTCTAATCCCATTCCCTGCCATTTCTCCGTATAAGTATGACCACTAAAGTGAGGGCCTCCAATGGCCAGAACTTTCCATCAACAAATTAACTATGTGGGCTGAGTGGAAAGGTGTGGAGTGCACCAAATCTATGGAAGGAACAGAAATGTTGCCTTGAGTTTTTCATGTTTCTGGCTTTCATCAATACTTAGAAAGTTGATAACAGGACTGAACCAGCTTGCTGTTTGCAAAATGTTATTGTGTATATGCGGGTGGGGTGAAGGAAGAGAAACAAAATGATCTTGTGAGGGTGAAGGCAAATGATCTAGCTTGATAGTACTGCTGCAATCAGACTACAGGACTAAACTCTGAAAATTGTTGCTTCTATAACACAAGGACTTTTTATTTATGGGATGTAAAGAGGGCAATTTTTATATTTCAAACATTGCTAACTTTTTTAGTTTATGCTCCTGGTGTTTCCCATTAATTTTCATTTGGTTATGATCAGAGAATTATAAATCTGCAGCTCACCACCAAATATTATTAGCCCTTCCCCGGCATCTGTTTCTGCTGATACTGATGTGAGTCTCCATGGCAACATCTTAGTCTCCAGTATCCCTCTTACACAGTGTCTGAGATGCAATGATCTGAATGTTACTGAGTGTCTGTTGAAAATACCCAATGCAGAATCAGGAACTGTAGCAACATTTGGACATTTTAAGATTTGTTGAAAATAAATGACTACCTCTCATGGCAACCCTCACTGTGAACTTCACACAGGTTTTTGATTACAGCAGCTACAGAATAAAAAATCATCTTAATAAAGTTTGTGTAAAATACAAATCCCAAATTGATTGTAAAAATTGTATCAGAGCTGGATTACCTCAACGACCTTTTTAAGAGTGAGTGGTGTATTTAATGTAGAGTTGGCTAAAGCCTAATAGAAAGGAATCAAAGAATTAAGACTTCAGATAACCTTTTATAATAGCTGTGTATCCCACTACCAATGCTAGGGGGTAGGGGAATCTAAACTAGGCACAACTGAATGATGTACAAGGTATTTTTTTACCAGACCAGTGTTTATTTGTATAATATTTCAAACTCTTTGGTGTCTTCTAAATGTAAAATGTATGAATTATATTTTCTAATATTTAACTGATGTATTGAAAGGTTTTGCTCATGAAATTGTTCAGTTGCTCATAACTCAATATCAACCGCATTTTTATCAATGGATTTAATAGGACATTCATCTTCAGTTTTCATTAGTGCACGATTGAGTCAACATTTGCAAATGTGGGGTGATTGCATGGACTGAGGTGCTTTTAAAAAAATAAAACAAATATGCATCAAAGTCATTTTTCCATTGTTACTATATTAGAAATACAGGATGCTAATTTTGTAACAGAACAAAGCACTATACATTTGGTAAGTAGTAGCCCAATTTTACAAGAATATACAAATTCTTCAAAGCACAACTGATTGAACCTATTCAATTTTACATTATCTGCACCACAGGTGTATTATTTTTTAATGTCTTTATTAGGGAAGTAATTTCATCCTTAATGCCATCATTACAGCTAAACTTTATAAATTATAAAAATAAATTATCTCATTAGCTTATCTCTACCGGTAAATGTAAAAATGTAAATGGTTCAAACATTAAGTTAGTTTTTAAAAGAAACTTTGCAAGATAGCCAGCAAATGAAGCCATTTCATTTATTTAATCAACAATTACCCTTTCTGTCTCCTGAAGGTATTGACTCTACTGAGGGACAATATCACAGGTGCTGCGCACCCTCAGAAACTATGCCCAAAAATAGCCATTCTTCATAGAATAGTGCTGGAAATAAATAGCAAATTCATCAGCTTCTGCGAAAAGAATACAGGAACTACACCGAAAACTGTAACCTATCTTTTCTCTTTGCCAGTGCTGACAGGCCTGCTGCATACTTCCAGCATTTTGTTCTTATTTCAGATTTCCAACAGTTCCTTTTTATCTCAGGCTATTCTTCCTGTGTGAGGCCGACAGCCAATATCAAGCCTCACAGTGTCGGCAAGCTATTTGACCACAGGGGCATCGCAGCTGAGTCCTATTGAGTTCTCACCTGACAGATACACAGAAACAATTCCAGCAGGGGGCATTAGACGGTGATCAGCAATGGGAACCCTGGCCAATTTTTCTCTTCCAAACTCAGGTACTGAGACCAATTGTAGCAGTTGCTCTTTCCCCGGCTGATACCAGCGAACAGCATCGGCTGGGATTGAGCCTGGGATCTCAATTTGATTTACAATTGCAGGTGTCAGGCTTGGCTCAGTGATAGCACTCTCATCTCTGGGTCAGAAGGTTGTCGGTTCAGGTCCCACTCCAGAGACTTCAGCACATAATCCAGCCTGACACTTTGGTGAAGTATTAAGGGAGTGTTGCACTGTGTTGTCTTTGGGATGAGATGTTAAACTGAGGCCCAGTCAGGTAGATGTAAAAGATACCATAGCACTATTCGAAGAAGAGCAGGGGTGTTCTCCTGGTATCCTGGCCAATATTCATCCCACAATCACTAAAACAAATTATTTGGTCACGTATCTCATTGCTGTTTGAGGGACCTTGCTGTACGCAAATTGGCTGCTTCGTTTCCCTACACTTTAAAAATTCTTCATTAGCTGTTCCATTCGCAACCCCTCAGATAATGAAGCAGTCCATGCCCGCATGCAGCAAGACCTGGACAACAGCCAGCTTTGGGCTCATAAGTGGCAAGTAACATTCGTGCCAGACAAGTGCCATGCAATGACCAACTCCAACAAGAGAGAATCTAACCACTTTCCCTTGACATTCAACAGCATTACCATCGCCGAATCCCCCACCATCAACATCCTGGGAGTCATTATTGACCAGAAACTTAACTGGACCAGCCACATAAATACTGTGGCTACAAGAGCAGGTCAGAGGCTGGGTATTCTGCGACGAGTGATTCACCTCCTGACTCCCCAAAGCCTTTCCATCATCCACAAGGCACAAGTCAGGAGTGTGATGGAATACTCTCCACTTACCTGGATGAGTGAAGCTCCAACAACACTCAAGAAGCTCGACACCATCCAGGACAAAGCAGCCCGCTTGATTGGCACACCATCCACCACCCTAAACATTCACTCCCTCCACCACCGGCGCACAGTGGCTGCAGTGTGTACCATCCACAGGATGCAATGCAGCAACTCGCCAAGGCTTCTTCGACAGCACCTCCCAAACCCACGACCTCTACCACCTAGAAGGACAAGGGCAGCAGACACATGGGAACAACACCACCTGCACGTTCCCCTCCAAGTCACACACCATCTCGACTTGGAAATATATCGCCGTTCCTTCATCGTCGCTGGGTCAAAATCCTGGAACTCCCTTCCTAACAGCACTGTGGGAGAACCTTCACCACACGGACTGCAGCAGTTCAAGAAGGCGGCTCACCGCCACCTTCTTAAGAGCAATTAGGAATGGGCAATAAATGCTGGCTTTGCCAGCGACGCCCACATCCCATTAACAAATAAAAAAAGCATTTTAGGACGTCCTGAGGTCATGAAAGGCACTATGTAAATACAAGTCCTTTCCTTTCCTATTTCCCTCTTCCCTCCTATAGGTACCTCTCCACCAGTATGCCTTTTCCTTCTGTTAGGAGAACCTGTACTGATTTCTCTCAGTTAATATCCCTCAACTATTGACTACATTATATAGTGGATGGATCTGGTCCTGCCAGACATTTTCCCCTAACAGATGGACCACATCATGATAGTGCTCTGATGAACACACCCAATTAGGGAGAGTTTCAAGCTCAACTAAGGTCTAGATCATAACACACAGCCCTCTGCCAGAAATTATGTGCTGTATATGGTTTCTATATGGACCCATTTCATTATAGGATTCTCTAAAAAAAACATAATTATGAATTCCCCCCGCCCCACAAATGTTTTTCATTCCCGAAGGTACCAACTCATGTTGGTTTCTGACCCCAGAGATGCAGCTCGTCAGGTGGAGAGGTGGAGGGTTTAGGGAGAGAGTTCCAAAAATAAGGCTGAGGCGACCGAAGGCTCTGCCACCGATCGCAGCTCTCCATTTAGAGATGAAGAAATCCATAAACTGCTGTCATTTGGTTTTGGAGGTGAGGGTGGAGGGAAAGTGTATGAGGAAGCATTTAACCATGGAGAAGAGGAGACTAGAGTTTTCCTTGCCCTCCAGGATTACCCACATTGTCTTCTGAGCATCAGTTGCGAGGAAATGTTGGTTAAAATGTCCGTACAAATAAACAATTCTCCAACCCTTTTTAAAATTTTGATCTAGAAATTAAGCATTTTTGAAACTAGGCAGAACTATGTGCATATCTGAGTATATTTTCACACATCACCAAAAATCTGCTATAAAGAGTCCATTTAAAAATACTCCCAACTACGCTAAAAAGAACCCTTCTTATCCTTTGGGGATCAGGGTGGATTTATACAGAACTTTCAAGAGCTTAAACAGGTGGATAGAGTCTTTGATATGGCAGATTGTATATGGTCTGTGGAACCATTAATGGGCCAAAACATTCTTAAATTTCATGGTCTTATGTTCTTATCCTCACAAATATATTCATACATTTTTTTGCATTTTAGGTTTTTAATGGATTACTTCAAAGACTGAAAAAAATCATTCCGGTGAGTTTTACTAGAGGACCTGCCAGACCTTTTTTAACTCATCAGTGGCTGTCCTCGTCTTTCAATGATTACTGCCATTGCACCCATTGGGTTTAATTTTCAACTTCTTTGTTTGGGCAGTAATCTGGCGGAATGGATCACCCACCCGCTGTAGAACCCGATTTTTCCCACTGTGGAACAAAAATCAGGCAGGTTCTACCCCGGGTGGGTGATCTGCTCCGCCAGGTTACCGCGCAATGGAGATTAACTCCATTGTGCTCATTTGTAGAGCACTACATCGCACTACAATGACACTGGGAGTGGGACGAGTCTCCCTTAACTTCAATAATTACTGAAAATAAAATTATTAAGTTTCAGTTGTACAAGGTGCAAAAGGGACTTTCTGTTGGGAAGGCAGTACACCAAAGTAATATTTTATGCTTGGCTCTGACCTGTAGTTTGGGAGTGTTACAGGTGCTCACTGATGGATTACAAAATAAAATAACTAATTCAGCAGAGTTTTTGATAATGAATTGGTAGGCGTTCAAATTTTCTAGGAGTATTTCTTCAATTATTTTTAAACCTCTTGTTAATCAAAAGTTCTTCTTCCTCCATATAATTTGCTATGTTCCAGCTTACTGGGCAGGCAAGCAACTATTTCTAGGCCAATGCTATCCCTTGAACTGTTCACTAGGATTTTTAGCAACAGTAGCCTGAGGTGAATCTCCTTTTAAACTTTTCTCCTTTCCTGTTTGGAAGTGTCTGTCATTCCCATCAACTTTTGCTGATGGCATGACCGAGATTGGGAACGCACTATGTGGAGAATCGTGGGAATGTACCGATACCCTATCAATCACTCGCTGGTGCAGGAAAATTAGTTCTCAGCTACAGAGCTAAATGAAAATAAATCAACGTCTTCATACAAACAACTGCCTTGTTAATGTTTCTATTCATTCAAAGAAAGGACTGTAACTACCAAGTACCCTTCGGCCAACACTCAAGATCTTTCATCTAATAAAGTTTGATATAAAATAATTTTGTCTTCTATCTTCTAGAAATGGCTCCATTAACTGTAATCCACCAAAATACACACAGGAAATAGCATTGTGAATTAATTACAATTTTTATAAACAGTCACTTTAAGGCTTCAGCAATTTTATCAAACGAAGTAAACTAATCAGGATTAATTTGGGAAAGTAAAAAAGTCAATTTTTGCCTCTTTTCCAGCATATTTTGTGTTTCAGCACAATGAGCAGTGAAAACAAGCAGCATATCCTGATGTGACAATACCATCGTTTGTAAGTCTTGCCAATATTAACTGATTATCATTGCAGTTTAGGAGAATTTAATACATATTGTGAAATAGGTAAAGGTTAGTGATGTTCAAAAGGTTTGAATTGGACAGGCTCCTTTAAGAGGTGTACACCATAAGTATGAATAGCGAGAAGCAACATTTTTGATTAAAAATCAGGTGCTACTGCCTAGGATGGTGGAACCTCCCTGCAGCGCTCTTCAAAATTGTATCCTATCAGTTACAGCTCTACTGAAGCTTATGGTCACCTCAAATATATCAAGGAACTCTCACACATACGAAGAACAAAACTACAATCAGGAACAAAGAAGAAAGCATTAGCAGATTCCATCGATTCAGCAGCAAACATGGAACACATAGCGCTGGAATAAAGAATTGATTACAGATTCATCATGAGAGTAATTTTCACTTTTGGTGTGGGCAGTAAACAGGTGGTTGCGGATCAGCCCCCCATTATGCACCCCACAAGCAGGGTGTATGACAGGCGGCTGATCTGCAATCACCAGTTTACCACCCGCATCAAAAGTGAAAATTACCCCCATGTTTTACTAAACACTCTTGATGTAAAAACTTGCCATTTGGTTGGCTGTTGAACAATGTATTGTAGTACATAATAGTTATTAATTTCCCAGTATCACTGCGGGAAAAATTTCCCTCTATCACCGGTTGTTTGTTACATGATTTGAAATACTCAAAGACTTAAAGGCAGAGTGGTTAACTGATAGGAGCTGTGACTGTAGTTGGAGGGAGTCAGAATTGGTCAGATTTTCCTGACCCTATGATGTGATACCTTATATCCCTCACCACTTGACTTATCCCAGAACTGTTAAAACTACATCAATTGAGGCAGTCATGGCTGAATGACAGACTCCCCTGGAACTTGATTTCTTGGTCTCATGGTTGAGAATCATTTAAACTCATTATTACATGAGCCAGGAGGCTGGTGCTTCACAGTATTTTCCTTTATGTTTCTTCATATGAAGGTGACTTATAATCAGGATTTTTAAAAACAAAAATACAGCACCACAAAAATAGATAGAAACATCCCTTATAAGGACTTGTCAACACTAAACCTTTTGCTAATTCACAGTAAATGTTTTCTGTATAGCTTTTGTACTTTAGCAACATGAATGGTTGTCACACTTTCTCAGTTAAACCTGAAATGTTCTATTTGATCTGAACTCTTTTGACCAAAAATGTTGCATTACTAAGGTTTAGTGCCTACTAACTAAAATTTGCAGGTAAACATGTTAATGGAGGATTAAAAGTGAAAGCAGCTTTATAATGCTAAACTTTTAACTCACTTGGCGAGATTTTCTTGAGTTCGCTCAGTTTAGTGAATATACCTTTCTCCCCTCCTTTTTGTTTCTAAACCCGACTGCCTCTGAGGTCTCTTTTCTCGATTTAATTTTTAAAATCTGAATGCAAAAAAATGACTTAACATTGCCCCAGTGATCTAATTCATCTCCTATATCCCACATTATGAATGAATGCAATAGCACCCACAGAATAATGCCTTAAAATGACATAATTTGGAATAATTACCGAAAATCTTAAGGACAGTATTAAACTTTGCATCACACTGCCAAATGGTAAAAAAAAAAATCACATTTTCTTTTGCTGTTTATTGGAAAAACAATGGGCATGAGTTTAACAGTGAAAAACGGGTGGGTTGGAGGGCCATTGAAAATTTCAACCATTTGACCCGCCCCCAACCTGCCCATTTCCGGATTTCACCAGGGCGGGATGAGGGTGGACGACCAATCCGCTCCCAGGAGGCAGGTCGGGTCTCAAAACCTTTCAAGGAGGCTTTGGGCTTCCATTTTTCTACAGTTTCCGATTTCAACCCTGGAGGTCCGGGATTCCTGGGCCTTCTCTATTGCGCCTCATGAAAGAAGGTGAGAAGGCCCGAGACTAACAGGAAGGTGCCTTTCTGGCACAGCTTGTGGGCCCGGAGGAGCAGGAGTGCTTCCCCCAGGCCCAACAAGTCTACCTGCAGCGACCCCCCAAAGATTGTGGTCCCCCCTCATTCCTGATTGCGGACTCCCGACCTCGATCCTCCCCCCCAATGATTGCGGACCCCTGACCCTGATCCTCCCCCACAAAGATTGCGGAACCCCGCGATGACCCATGATCCTGACACCCCCACCCCCCAATGACTGACCCCCGATCCCTCCCCCCGTGACTGACGACCCCTTTGTCAACCCATGCCCTGTGTCAACCTACGCCCACCCATGCCCCCCCCATCCATACAAAGACTTACCTGAAGACTTACCTGAACACGTCCTCTCCCTGGCTGGTCTCCCGTCCGACTGAGACCAGCCTGTCAATCAAGCCGGCCAGTCGGATGGCAAACCAACAAAAATAAAACGTCCTTACGTCAAAATTGTAAGGATGTCCGGGAAACCCTTCCGGATTTCCCGTCCGCAATTTGACCCCCTCCCGCCCCCTTCCCAGCTCAGAGTCAAAATCATGCCCAATGTGTTGTAAATTGGAAATTAAAATCTTTTCAGCCACTTGTCTCCCAGTAGATAGTTTTTTTCATTGCAGAGGTCCTTTTGTTTTGGGAAAATATATTTAACTTTTCACCCAACATTTTGATGGGATTAAATCAACCATGGAGTCACTGAATGTGGAACAGAGGTACATGTAGCTAATCAGCAAACATACTTCAGTTTCCCTATAGGCAACTTCAGGTGATCTGCTACAAAACACTCATTTGTTAGTACAAATCGGCCATTTACAGAGATTTGACATAATTTAGAGACCAAAGTCAATACAGCTTCACTGCTCATGACAACACAAACATGTTTGACGTAGCAGACCGGCATGTTGTATTGCTCTTTAAAGCTAACATTCACTTGTCTTTTCATGCAGAATAAACTGGTCAAGCTCAGTTGCCATTTCATCGTCGTCCATTCCTTCTACATTCTTTTTGTTCTCAGTTTCGCTGTGCACTGATTCATCATCATGGTGACCTTCCACACTATGTCTGATGCCATAACTAAAGTAGATTGCAAATCCTTGAAACAGAAAAGAAAACAATTATTAAATAGAACAAGCAATGTGAAAATGTGGTTATTGTTCAGCAGTGTTACTTACATTATAATATGTAAAGGAAATTTGATCAAAGTTCTAAAAAGATTGAAATATTTTCTGAAGTTTTCTTTAAGAAAGTCAAAAGTTCAGGAAAACAAATAAATATTCTGCATTTTCTACAGCTATAAGAGGCTGAATTTTGATGTGGAAAAGGATATTTGGAAATAGTTCCAGGTAAGGTTGTACATCAGTAAAATCATTCCTTCCATCTTTTTCTTATGTACAGTGGAGATAACTGGTAAAGCTCAAGTGTGGCGGTTAGCAACGACAAAGGTTCTCTCGAATAAATCTCCTACTGGAAAGTTTAGAAAGAAAACAAAGGGGAGTCCCTGCAAGACTGGGAAAACGTTTGGTTATCTGACATTGTAATTGAGCCCTTCAAGTCTGTTACAGCCTTAGAACTCACCTCAGTTAATGTCCATTGTCTTATGACTGAATATTTTTAAATAAATCATGCAGTTGCCAGCTATAACCAGCAGATGGCATCACTACATGCAAATCACAACAGTCAATTGAAGCACTTTCACTTGTCCCTAGATTTCTTTTAGTAAGCTATTCAACCTCCTCTGGCATTGCACATATTAAGTCAGAAATTATAGTCACTCTCTTACCAGTCTCTGATGACTTTGTTTCTTTGTGTCTCTTTTCTGCTTCTGTCTCTCTCTCTCTCCTGTGCTGTATCTCTCCCCCATAGCTCTTCCTTTTACTTCTCTCTATCCTCTTCTGTTCCTCTTTTGTCTTTTTGTTTTCTTTTCTTCTTTCCTTTTGGCTGGGAGGTGGTGGGTGGTGTGACAGCGAAATGAGCCATCAATGGCTGCAGGCTGCATTTGGGGTGGGGAGGTTTGCAGGGAAAATGTGGCCCTCAGTGGCTCTCATTGCATCCCTAGCCCTTCACCGTCCCACTACCCATTCTCGTTCCAACCAACCCCTACCTCTTTCCCTTTGAACTACCCACTCAACCCATGAATCCTCCCCTTTACCTTAATCCCCCACCCACACCCTCACTCACTCCTACCTATGCCCCCCAAGGGTGGGTGCTGAGAGGCCAGAGGCCCTCTCACCCTCACTCTATTTCCCTCTCCCTTCCCCTCCCACTCCCAACCCTACCTGGTTCCCTATTAGCTTTCAAAGTTTAATTCGTTTTTTTAAAGAAAAGAATTCAAATTAGAATGAGGAAAGAACCTGCCCATCAGCCTTTCTCTCTATTTGTGACTTTTTGTGTGTCTCTCCCTCTCCTTTTGTCTCATATATATATAAACAATTAGAACCTCTGTCTCACAGTATAAGCATTAGCATTGATTTTTTCCATCAGCAAAACACAGATGAGATAATCAATTAGCTTCCAAATTGAATTGTTTTTATTGAAAACTGAAGTAAAGTGAAGAAAGCACACTCTCACCTCTCTCTCCAGAAAGGAAAATATCTCAAATTATAACTGACTGAACAGTTCTGATGTACCCGGGGAAATTAGGTACATATGCTCAGAATGTACAATCTAAGTTTAGGTTACAGAATCGCAGTTTTGGGCAAAATATCAAGTCTAAGTGTAAGTTTTTGGGACCTTCAAGTAGAAATTTTAATGAAGGCATTAAAAGACAGAAAAGGCAATTCAGTGGACAAATATAATCATGTTATTGTGAAATATGTAATGTTTTGATTTTTTACATTGTCCTTAAACCCTTATTTTGGACATTAGAAATTTCAGTTACTGAGAAAAAATGGCTCATGAAAAGCATTTTGAGATAGCATTTTGAGTGAATTGTGGGAACCCAGTGGCTTGATTACACAATCTTGGGGTAATATACTTTTACTGTTAAATAGCAATAATTGTGTGTCACACAGCGTCACACTATAATACTGAAAAGGCCTATCATAGCACCAGCTAAAGGAGTAACAGTACTGCAAGTACTTATAATTAAAAGGGCATCCCATGTACCAAAATTAAAAATAAATAGATGTTTAAAAAGTATGAATTTTGTCAGATCAATAACCTAAAAACCATAAATAATTTTTATTTTAAAATATTTGGTTTACACATTCTATGATGACTTCTACATTGCCCAGGAAAGATAAGATTTAAGTTTTTTGGGTTTTATTTTCACAAACTGTGTTCTTATTAACATTTAAACCTTTAGTTGGGGAATGACATGTGGAAAAAGAACATTTAAAATTGGGATAAAATCAAATAAAATATTTTAAAACTAAAACAGGGAGAATTATAAAAATAAATTATCTCATTAGCTTATCTCTACTGGTAAATGTAAAAATGTAAATGGTTCAAACATTAAGTTAGTTTTTAAAATAAACTTTCCAAGATAGCCAGCAAATGAAGCCATTTTATTTATTTAATCAACAATTACCCTTTCTATCTACTGAGGGACAGTATCACAGGTGCTGCGCACCCTCAGAAACCATGCCCAAAAATAGCCATTCTTCATAGAATAGTGCTGGAAATAAATAGCAAATTCATCAGCTTCTGCGAAAAGAATACAGGAACTACACCGAAAACTGTAACCTATCTTTTCTCTTTGCCAGTGCTGACAGGCCAGCTGTATACTTCC
This sequence comes from Heptranchias perlo, assembly GCF_035084215.1. NCBI lineage: Eukaryota > Metazoa > Chordata > Chondrichthyes > Hexanchiformes > Hexanchidae > Heptranchias > Heptranchias perlo. The sequence continues at coordinate 76,334,116 of NC_090325.1, forward strand.
GGCATTTTGTTCTTATTTCAGATTTCCAACAGTTCCTTTTTATCTCAGACTATTCTTCCTGTGTGAGGCTGATAGCCAATATCAAGCCTCACAATGTCGGCACGCGATTTGACCACAGCTGAATCCTATTGAGTTCTCACCTGACAGCTACACAGACTGCTCTCTGCTAAAACAGGGAGAATACAAGCTTAAAAATCTATTGCACAATCCTTTACAAATGATGCGCACAATGGAACTGCTATTAAAGTAATTCTATCTCATGAATTAAAAATAAATAACCTGCATTTACCTTACACTTTGAAGCCTTATGCTCTGTTTTGGATTTGGCAGAATTCACATTTGCATCTAAGGTAGTTATATCTGCTGTTCTGAAACCCACACTGTTTATTCTCAGGGAGGTAGGGAGGGAACTTAGCTGTCATTTTGGGAAAGAATGACCATTGTTTCTTCAGACCATTCCTGCTCTCCAATAGATGACTTAGATCTTCACCCAACAGTTTTATTAACTAATTTTGCTCTCTGAATTTCTCTCCTCCCTTTTGTTTAAAAGGCAAGAATTCGCTTGCTGGATACAGCTGCACAGATAATGGTCAGCACCTCAACCAAGTGCCCATTGTTCATGAGTGACCATTGACGGAGTGCCAGCGGACTATCGGTTTGTGGTGGACATTACATTGATCCTGACCTCTTTTCACCCAGCTTTCACACACATCCAGGGGCACAACGTCCCACCAGGAATTTCAGGGCTGTGAACCTTGATAGCCCTAGCTTGATAGTGATGGCACTTTCAAATATTTTACATTAATAAATATATGTAAGAAAAATTGTACCACTGGTGCTTACCAACAGCCATCCAAATAGCAAAACGAATCCAAGTGTCCCCACTCAACTGCATCATTAGATAGATATTGACAAAGATGCTGACAATAGGCAAGAATGGTAAGAGTGGCACCTAAAACATATCAACATGGTTAATGTTAACTTCTTATAGTAGATATACAAAGGTCTTGAGATTCTACAACTTAATCTTTCCTAAATGGCAATTCACAGAAAAATCTGTGGTGATTAAGTAACATTACTGACACAGTTATATACATTGTACAGTAATAAAGTACTATCAGATATCTGAAACAGAAGAATACCAGCACTGCCAAGGTGAGAATGAAGAGTCAAAGAGCAGTATCCATAGGCTCAATCCTTGGTTTTATTTAATTTAGCTAATCTCAGTAGGAGATGGCAGTAAGGGAGCTACAACTGGCATTTATCCCTCTGAGTTAGGCAGGGACAAAAGAACGAATCAGTCAGGTTCCTGCTGCTGCTCACTATTAAGTGACTCCTGCTGGACAGTGTACGTGTGGGTACCTGGTGAGGACACTGTAATAATAAATTAATCTTCCGACATGCAGGGCCTGAAAATCATTAAGCCTACTGCGCCAATGTAAGTGCGGTGGAGTGGGATTTCTGCTCTTCCTCAGACCACCACTTTTGGCCCCGCCAGATTATCTAGAGACAGGGTGGGGTCATCTAATTTAAATAATCCCAGCAGGCAACGGCACCAGTACGGGTGCGTCTTTGTGCCCATGGGTGGATGCATGAGGAAGATGGGGAGCTGTATGACAGCTTGGGGATGTGGTTGATGGCCCCCTACCAGAAGGTATGGCAAAGCAAGTCATTAGCCCCCTTTGGACGAGAGCTGATGAAAAAACAAATTGTTAAATTCAATTCTGGGATCTTGCAAGCCATGACCCCAGCCTGGAGACTGCAGAGGGCCCCACTTCCTCCGCTACAAAATCCAGGAGACCAGTTCTTCCTGGCGTCAGATTGCTGGGAAGAAAGGAGACGGGAATTCTGGCAGGGGAAGCTGTCTTGCCCTGCCTCCTTATGACTTCAGGGGCTTTGTATGGAGCGGGCAGAATTTCCACCTGCCCCATTGGAAACTTCCTCCTGATGCTCTTCTGGGCGGCGGCCCACATTTCCAAGTCTTCCCCCATCATTGCACCAGGCTCAATCCCTGGTTTTATTTAATTTAGCTAATCTCAGCAGGTGCCTAGGCACCAAGGAAATTCGGGGCCTCACTATCTGGACTCAAGTGCATAACGGCTAGTTGGGTAAGGTGCCGGAGGGTGCCTAGGGGCATTTGGAACCTCTCAGTTCTGGTATCATTCTTGTAAATCTTTTTTGCTCCTTCTCCAGTGCCTCTATATCTTTTTTATAATATGGAGATCAGAACTGTGCACAGTACTTCAGGTGTGGTCTAACCAAGGTTCTATACAAGTTTAATGTAGCTTCTCCGCTTTTCAATTCTATCCCTCCAGAAATGAACCCTAGTGTTTTGTTTGCATTTTTTATGGCCTTATTAATCTGCATCACTACTTCAATAATTTGTGTATCTGTACTCCTAGATCCCTTTGCTCCATTATCCCATTTATACTTTTATTTTCCAAGGAGTATGTGGCCTCCTTATTCTTCCTACCAAAAAGCAACACCTCACACTTATCTATTCATTTGCTAATTACACGCCAATTATCTTCAAAAGAGTCATAATATTGTGCTGACCACATGGTGTTCCTATCTATCTGAATAACTAGAAAGAAAATACAAACAGTAAATTGTCAGGAAAATTTGTAAAGTTGTGATGTAAATGATCACGGCCAAAATTAAATTTAGTCAGAGTGACATTAAATTGCAGTCAACACTGAACTAATGGCTGCAGCAACACATATGTGCACCACCTATTGTTGTTTTCTGTTTTTTTAATTCATTCTTGGGATGTGGGTGTCGCTGGCAAGGACAGCATTCATTGCCCATCCCTAGTTGCCCTGAAAATGTGGTGATGAGCCTTCTTCTTGAACCACTGCAGTCCATGTGGTGATTCTAGTTATTCTTTGTAGCGGTTTGATACAACTGAATGCTTTGCTAGGCCACTTCAGAGGGCAGTTAAGAGTCAACCACGTTTGTGTGGGACTGGAATCATATACAGGCCAAGACATTAGTCAACCAATTGGGATTTTACGACAATCTGACAGCTTCATGGTCACTTTTACCGATAACACCGCTTTTTAATTTTACAGATTTTTAAAAACAGAATTCATAGTGGAATTTGAACTCACATTCTCCGGATTACTAGTCCAGTAACATAACCACCACGCTACTGCAGGCCACATATAGTACATATCATCCAGTTACCCCCTCTGCATAACCCACAAAATTAGTTAACCCCTTGTTGAATTCAGCAACAGAAACGCTAGAAGGAATGCTGATTAATTACCATGAAAACCACTTTGATCTGACTTTGAGGTTGTTTCTGGATGATGAAAACAGCAACACCGAACAATACCAGGAGTAGAGCAAGAAGCCCTATGCTCCAGGGCACCACAGAAAGAATCGCTTCATTGCCATAAGTGATCAGCACACTCAATGCACAAATGATAACAGCTGAAAAAAATGAAGTAAATTAGATTAGTCATTTAAAATAATGCATTACATTTAAGTGCATACATTTTAAGGGGTAAATTTTGTGTCACCTCGCCTGTGAGCTGTGCATAGCTGAGACAAGGAACAGAATGTGGGATAATATATTTGCAGATTAGAAGGAAGAAGAGAGGAATGTTCTGTAGGTCAATGACAACAGCAGTATTAATAGAGAACCAAGAAAGGTTATGTTGGAGGCAGGGAGATTGGAGACTAGAGGTGAGGGGGATTTGTTTATGAGACAACAAGCTTTTCTGTATCCTTTCCTAAAGTATGAGAGAGGTGTTAGAAGAGCATCTCAAAATATGGGCTCAATATTCACTACATTACAGGAATAATATGGGAAGAGTACAGATAAGAATCATTGGAATGTTATTGGGAATGGGAAGTTATAGTTGTAAAGAAAAGCTCCAAATTTAGAGATTTTCTCACTGGAACAGCGAAGGTTAAAGGGGGTTCTAACAGAGATTTTCAAAATTCTGAGAAGTTTTGAGAGCAAACTGTGGAAGTTTGTTTCTGCTGGTTGGCGAATTGGTAACAAGTGGGCACAGACTTCGAATTATTACCAGAAAAACAAAAGGGGGAAGTTAAGAATTTTTAAAAAAAGGGTCATTAGGACATGGACTGCTTTACCACAAGTGTCTAATGGGCAGAGAAATGGGATTAGAGTAGATAGCTCTAGATGAAGAGCTGAGCACCCCCACAGATGTGAAAAGACTGCTTGGCTTCTTGCCATGCTGTATTTTCTTTGATTCTTGGATGGTCTTGAGCTTCGTATTGAGTTCTTGTATTTGGCATTTAGGAGAAAACCAAACTTCTTTGAAGCAGCTTTAGCAAAATACACGTGGGAGTTCTATTTGAAGTCAGAGGAGATAGTGAGGCCAAGAATGTCATAAATGAAGGAGCACTAAAGATGCAACTATTAAAGATGAGCTGCTGAATGTACTTGTGAGATATATGAATAAACTGTCTTTGAAGAATTAAAGGAAACAGAATTTACATTGCCCCACTGAAGAGCATGGACAAGATCAAAATTTATTGAATCAGTAATTGCACTGCGAGAGGAATGGAAGGTGTATACACTGAGGACATGTGATCTGGAGGAACTTGATAAATGCAGAGTAGAAACATCAGAAAAAAGAGTGGATAGAGTTATATTATTAGTGGATGAGGTGATTGCTATGAGCAAGCAGAGTGCCTTTGATTTAATGGGAAAAAAAAATCAAATGCTAAGTCATCGACTACAGCACAAACAGAACAATCAGAGAGGAAACTAGATGGCTATAAACACAACTCTGGTCATATGATCAAGGCTGCTGGTTTGTGGTTTACCTGTATAATTTGATGGAATAGATTGTGATCCCCAAAACACTGCCAAGGATCATAGAAACGTAGAAAATAGGAGCAAGAGTAGGCCATTCGGCCCTTCGGGCTTGCTCCGCCATTCAAAATTATCATGGCTGATCGTCTAACTCAGTACCCTGTTCCTGCTTTTCCCCCCATATCCCTTGATCCCTTTAGCATTAAGAAATATATCTATCTCCTTCATGAATACATCTAATAACTTGGCCTCCACTGCGTTCTGTGGTAGAGAATTCCACAGGTTCACCACCCTCTGAGTGAAGAAATTTCTCCTCATCTCAATTCTAAATGGCATACCCCGTATCCTGAGACTGTGACCCCTAGTTCTGGACTCCTCAGCCATCGGGAACATCTTCCCTGCATCTAGACTGTCTAGTCCTGTTAGAATTTTACATGTTTCGATGAGATCACCTCTCATTCTTCTAACCTCTAGTGAATATAGGCCTAGTCGACCCAATCTCTCCTCATACATCAGTCCTGCCATCCCAGGAATCAGTCTGGTAAACCTTCGTTGCACTCCCTCCATGGCAATGGCATCCTTCCTCAGATAAGGAGACCAAAACTGCACACAATACTCCAGATGTGGTCTCACCAAGGCCCTGAATAACTGCAGTAAGACATCCCTGTTCCTGTACTCAAATCCTCTTGCAATGAAGGCCAACATACCATTCGCCTTCCTAACTGCTTGCTGCACCTGAATGCTCGCTTTCAGCGATTGGTGTACAAGGACACCCAGGTCTCGTTGCATCTCCCCTTTTCCCAATCTGTCACCATTCAAATAATAATCTGCCTTTCTGTTTTTACAACCAAAGTGGATAACCTCACATTTATCCACATTATACTGCATCTGCCCACTCACCCAACTTGTCTAAATCACATTGGAGCCTCTTTGCATCCTCCTCACAGCTCACATTTCACCCCAGCTTTGTGTCATTTGCAAACTTGGAAATGTTACATTTAGTTCCCTCATCCAAATCATTGATATATATTGTGAATAGCTGGGGCCCAAGCACTGATCCCTGCGGTACCCCACTAGTTACTGCTTGCATCCTGGAAAAAGACCCGTTTATTCCTACTCTCTGTTTCCTGTCCGTCAAACAATTCTCAATCCATGCCAGTATATTCCCCCCAATCCCATGTGCTTTAATTTTGCACACTAACCTCTTGTCCGGGACCTTATCAAAAGCCACTGGTTCTCCCCTATCTATTCTACTAGTTACATCCTCAAAAACTCCAGTAGATTTGTTAAGCATGATTTTCCTTTCATAAACCCATGCTGACTTTGTCCAATCCCATTAATGCCTTCCAAGTGTTCTGTTATCACATCCTTTATAATAGACTCTAGCATTTTCCCCACTACTGATGTTAGGCTAACTGGTCTGTAATTCCCTGTTTTTTCTCTCCCTCCTTTTTTAAATAGTGGGGTTACAATTGCCACCCTCCAATCCGTAGGAACTGTTCCAGAGTCTAAAGAATTTTGGAAGATGATCACCAATGAATCCACTATTTCCAGGGCCACTTCCTTTAGTAGTCTGGGATGTAGATTATCAGGCCCTTGGGATTTATCAGCCTTTAGTCCCATTAATTTCCCTAGTACTATTTTTTTACTAATACTGGTTTCCTTCAGTTCCTCCTTCTCACGAGACCCTTGGTTCCCTAACATTTCTGGGAGGTTATTTGTGTCCTCCTTTGTGAAGACAGATCCCAGCATCTGAAGTAACATAAACAAATCGCAATTATCTATATTGCCCTTCACGGTCAAATAGTGTTCCAATACTCAACATCTGGGCACACACAAAGAATGGCCACTTTCCGTTACCTGAGGATTGCCGGCATCCGTACAACTGTATTCCAGCAAGGGTCTATGCTTTTGAGGGTGGGGAAGAAACAAGGTGATCTGGGAAACAACAGCACTGTGGGAGAACCTTCACCACATGGACTGCAGCTTCCATTATTTTAGAAAACGCCAATGCATAGGCAATTAGTTTGGCTCAGCTAGTAGCACTCTTGCATTTGAGTCAGAAGCTTATGGGCTTATGGGATCAAGCTCCACTCCAGGACTTGAGCACATAATCTAGGCTACTTCAGTATAATACTGAGGGAGTGCTACACTGATGGAGATGCCAGCTTTCAGATGGGGCATGAAACCAAGGTCCCATTTGCTTTCTTAGGTGGACATAAAAGATCCCTTGACACTATTCAGAGAGCAGGGAACTTCCATTCATCCTTCAAATGCGCAACCTCTACCTCCTAAAAGGACAAAGGCATCAGGCACATGGGAACAACACCACCTGCACATTCCCCTCCAAGTCACACACCATCCCGACTTGGAAATATATCGCCGTTCCTTCAACATCGCTGAGTCAAAATCCTGGAACTCCCTTCCTAACAGCACTGTGGGAGAACCTTCACCACATGGACTACAGCGGTTCAAGAAGGCGGCTCACCAACATCTTCTCAAGGGCTATTAGGGATGGGCAATAAATGCTGGCCTCACCAGCGACGCCCACATCCCATGAACGAATAAAAAAAACACATCAACAAAAAAAAACTGGTTACAGGACCTTGTGTGTAACAACAGTGACTATACTTCAAAAACAATTCGGACTGCGAAATACTTAGGGATGTTCTAACAATGTTAAAGACGTTATATAAATAAGTTCTTTCTTTCTTCTTCTTTCCATTTGGAAGGGTAAGAGGAATCACTTTTCTCAGGGTTAGGATAAACACATGCAAATTTCCAAAGGAAAAGAAGGGTGAACTAGGAACTAAAAACAATCACTATCACTAGAGAAAAAGTACTAGGTAAACTAATGGGTCTAAAGGCTGACAAGTCCCCTGAACCTGATGGCTTGCATCCAAGGGTCTTAAAGGAAGTGGCTACAGAGATAGTGGATGCATTGGTTGTAAACTTACAGAATTCACTAGATTCTGGAAAGGTCCCAGCGGATTGGAAAACCGCAAATATAACACCCCTATTCAAGAAGGGAGTGAGTCAGAAAGCAGGTAACTATAGACCAGTTAACCTAACATCTGTCATTGGGAAAAAGCTAGAATCCATTATTAAAGAAGTAGTAGCCAGGACATTTGGAGACTCATAATACAATCAAGGAGAGTCAACATGGTTTTATGAAGGGGAAATCGTGAGTGACAAATTTATTAGAATTCTTTGAGGAAGCAATGGGCAGGATGGATAAAGGGGAACCAATGGATGCAGTATATTTGGATTTCCAAAAGGCATTTGATAAGGTGCCACATAAAAGATTACGGCACAAGATAAGAGCTCATGGTGTTGGGGGTAATATGGTGGCATGGATAGAGGATTGGCTAACTAACAGAAAACAAAGAGTCGGGATAAAAGGGTCATTTTCAAAATGGCAATCTGTAACTAGTGGGGTGCCGCAGGGCTCAGTGCTGGGGCCTCAACTATTAACGATATATAGCAATGACTTGGATGAAGGAACAGAGTGTCTTGTGGCCAAATTTGCTGATGATACAAAGATAGGTGCAAAAGCAAATTGCGATGAGGACGCAAAGTGTTTGCAAAGGGATATTGACAGGTTAAGCAAATGGGCAAAAATTTGGCAGATGGAATATAATGTTGGAAAATGTGAAATCATCCACTTTGGGAGGAAAAATAAAAAAGCAAAATATTATTTGAATGGAGAAATATTACAAAATGCTGCAGTACAGAGGGATCTGGGTGTCCTCGTACATGAAACACAAAAAGTCAACATATAGGTGCAGTAGGTAATCTGGAAGGCAAACAGAATATTGACCTTTATTTCTAGGGGGATGGAGTATAAAAGCAGGGAAGTCATGCTACAACAGGGTGCTGGTGAGATCACACCTGGAGTACTGCGTACAGTTCTGGTGCCCTTATTTAAGGAAGGACATACTTGCATTGGAGGCAGTTCAGAGAAGGTTCACTCGGTTGATTCCGAGTATGGAAGGGTTGTCTTATGAGGAAAGATTGAACAGGTTGGGTCTATACTCATTGGAGTTTAGAAGAATGAGAGGAGATCTTATTGAAACATACAAGATTCTGAGGGGACTCGATAGGGTAGATGCTGAGAGGATGTTACCCCTCATGGGGGAATCTAAAACTAGGGGGCATAGTCTCAGAATAAGGGGTCGTCCGTTTAAGACGGAAATGAGGAGGAATTTCTTCTCCCAGAGTGTCGTGAATCTTTGGAATTCTTTACCCCAAAAAGCTGTGGAGGCTGAGTCATTGAATACATTCAAGGCTGAGTTAGACAAATTTTTGATCAGCAAGGGAGTCAAAGGATATGGGGAAAAGGCGGGAAAGTGGAGTTGAGGTAAAAATCAGATCAGCCATGATCTCATTGCATGGCGGAGCAGGCTCGAGGGGCCGAATGGCTACTCCTGCTCCTAACTTTTATGCTCTTATGGTCTTCTGCACTGCCACCACAATGCTCTCGCATCACTCCTCACATCCACTCAACCATCATCCTCACCTTGCCAGCACTTACTCACCGCCCCAGTTCCCATTCGAACACTACCACGCAACCCAATCCTCATACAATCTCATGGCTATGTCTCACACGCACCCTCCCATGCATCTCACTCACGGTCACCCCCACCCACACCAATGCATGCAGCGGGTCACTATGCAACCATCACTCAATCACGCCTCTCTGTGTTTTGCCAGGATAGGAGAAGAGATGCCAGAAGGCCCAGGAGAGGGATGATGGCGCAAGGGGACATGGAAGTGGGGACGCCACTCAAAGCGCTTCCACGTCTCACCCGTTGCCCCCCTCTCAACCAGTACCTGCAATGCTGCCTCCTCTCCAGGTGGCCGAATCTGTACATGCACAGGTGGAGCAGTCTTTGGCGGGGCCCTCACGGGCACCAAAACCCAGAGGGCGTCCGTGCAAAGCATCTCATCGGTCAGGGCATGGACAAGAGCAACCTGCCACTACCTCTGCTGAAGCCACAGGGGTAGCGCCACGTAGGAGTTCCCGTAGACGTAAGGCTAAGGTTTTGTGAGCACAAAGGGGATGCACAAGGGTGTATGACGGAATGTCATGTTTTTGATTTACTTTTGTTTGTTTTGCAAAGCACATTAAAATTTGTTATCACCACTACTGCCACGTCTTTGCAAATCTTGTCTGGTTTGTGCAATAACTCCCTTTCCTGAGGATCACCATGAAGACCTACACCTGATGCCACCCATTGTGTCACTGCAGAGTGGGTGTAGGTGTATTTGCAGGGCTCTTTTGTGCAGACGGCTCAGAGACGCCGGTGACGTCCCCGGTGGCACCCTGGAAGGATGCGGAGGAGAAGTTGTTGAGGGCAGTGGTGACTTTGACGGCGACAGGTAAGAAGATGGTGCTCGGGCCAGCCGGGAGCAGCTCGGCATCAAGGAGGCTGCAGATGTCCACGACTACATGTCGAGTGACTCTGAGCCTCCGTGTGCACTGCTCCTCAGAGAGGTCCAGGAAGCTGAGCCTCGGTCTGTAGACCCTGTGGCGAGGGTAGTGCCTTCTGTGACGCATCTCTCTCTGCGGTTGCCCTCCCTCCTGCTGTGCAGGTGGATGTATCACAGCACTGTGCTGTGGAGCTCCACATATCAGAGGTGGATGGCGTGGCCAGCGAGGCTGGTGATGCTGTTCGTCCTCCAAGCAGGTCATGACTGCAGCTATGGCGGCCCCCATCCGGAAGATGTACGTTTAAGGGGGTCCGCAAGGTAGGTAAATGTGTCTGCACACCGGGGTTGAGGTTCCAAGTTGGTGAATTTTAGTGTTAGGAGGAGGGTGGTGCAGGCCAAACTTTGTCCAAAGTGACAGAGTGGCATCCTGCAATGAGTGAGGGTCTCCCCCACCCCTCACCTGTCAAATGGACCTTTACAGCTCCCACAGGCTGGTGGCTGCAACACATCTGTTTCAACAGGGAGTGTTTCCCCCAGTATGGGAAACATGCTCAGTTGACCTGAAAATCCCACCCCTTCTAAAATATCCTTCCAATCAGGTCTGCAAACGACCTGAACTATCAAAATAATTGCCTTAAGTGGGATCCCGCAGGCTTTAATTGCTGGTGGGAGTCCCGCATGCGGGGGCTGCGTGCGCATCTAAGCGCGTCACTGGGGAACCCGGATGTGGGCGGGTTGGAGCCGGGCTCCGGACCCGCCCCGGGAATCCAGAATTTTTGGAGCCCCCCCGGTCACGAATGCACCTGCTTGGCTATCCTAAAATCGACCCCTTGAAGTCAGTTGTAATGTTAGAATGAAAAGTCTCTTTATCAAAATAATTGTGATTAGTTGGATGAGAAAAGTGAAGAAAAAAGCTCAGTTCTCTATTTAGAAGAGCTAGAAATAATGCATCAAGATGAAAGAGGAGTGTATAAGAGGATTCTAAGAAGTTATGACAGCTCTGGCAAGGGTCAGAAGAAGTGGCTCCAGAAGGTAAAAGATGACAACAGTTGCCACTTAAACTTCTGTTTAGCAGCTTTAATATTGGATTTACGGAGGTTATAATCACAGATAAAGTGGATTTGCCATGCTTGAGAATGAAAAACGCACTAGGTGTAATAGATAAGAATTTATACAAAAGACATTAGAATGGCAGGCACGATTGAACCAAGATGCTGCACTAGATCTGGTGGAAAAAAAGTGAGATAATAAGCCTTCTATGCCAGCTGGAATAACATCAGTTACTTCACTGGCATAAACAAAAGAATCAGAGTGAAAGCAGCAGTTGGCCCAGGGAAAAGTAGCAAGGAATTCTCAAACAATGCCAGTTGGCTGACATAGTGAAAAACAAAACATGACTGGTACTTTATTGTAGAGTATTATATGAGGCAGATAAGAGACATTGGTGAGAAAAACCTACTGTAGAGGAAACAGATACGGCTTAATAGTCGAGGTTAGAGGTAGAGGTAAAGGAAAGGTCTAGGAGATTAGCCTGGGGCGATGATCAAGGATAATAGTAGCCTGATTGACAAGTGGTATGAGGTGATTCAACATAGCAAAGATCTCTGTTCCAGTGTCAACTTGATGAGTAGGAGAGGAAACATGACAATTCCAAAAATAGTAATTCTAGCAGAGGGAAAGGTTCAGCTGATAGATTTGTTTGACAAAAAATGGAAAATATTGGATTTACAGAGGTTTTTGTTTAGGTAAAGGTATATTTCTGTTAGGTGAGGGTATCAAGTGATATGGAGCTAAGGCGGGTAAATGGAATTGAGGTACAGATCAGCCATGATCTAATTGAATGGCGGAGCAAACTCGAAGGGTGAATGGGTTACTCCTGTTCGTATGTTCCTAAAAGAAAGTTGTCTAGGTTGGAAGTTTGACAGAAATAGCAGATGAATTTACTGAGGCAATAGAAAGATTTTTAGCTACAGGAGATAGGACTAGTGATTCATGTAAACTAGCATGGAAGTCAAAATATACATATGCATTTGCACCTCCTTTGGGTAAGAAGTTGGAGTGAAAGTAAAAGGAGCAAACTGAAAGGAGGAAGAGTCAAAAGAAAGGAAACTTCGGTTTTAGTGAAAAAAGATTAAGATAGTATTATTGACTGCCTTCTGGGAACCTGTATAACCATTGATCATTCTGTTAATATGCAATAAATCCTGTGATGAAAGCCAGTAACATAAAACTAAAACAAAACAGCAACAGCCCCAGTATGAGAACCCCTGTCAAACATAAAAGTTTGATTTTACAAAATAGCGCTCCTGGTAACAGCTTTGTTTAGTTTGTTTTATCATGATTTTATTTCATGATAATAAAAATGATATTTTTTTCATGCAGGAGGGTGCAGTAGGTCAGCCAGTGTCCTTTCATCTCTGGGACATGAATTCAAATCCAGTGGCGGCTGGTGGAATAAAGTCTCCTCTGTCTGCAAGGGTCCTACAAGAAATATCTTTTATCTGACCTGGGCATGCTGATACTGGGTACCCAAAATGGAAAGCTTCCAGTCTCTAAAACTAACACCCTTCAACTCGATGAATACCAAATACACAAAAAAGCATAATTGTACTATCTGTACCTCAGGCCATTAACTCATTTATTGTGTAGCTGAATAATATCATGGAAAATGACCTAGCCAGTTTTATGTAGGAATAGGTGACAGAGTTAATCAACGCATGTGGTAGGTACATGTTTTTTTGGTGTTTCGACTTCATATGTCGTAACTGGGGCTCACCATGAGTGGAAATATTTGGAAGGATTTGGAAATTAATTTGTGGGGTTTTTAGTTAAAATATTCCTTGATGAGATAGGCCCTGGTTTCCCTGGCCAACATCAGGGCATTTCCTCCCCTTTGTAGCTGCTAAGTTCAAAGTCTTCTATAACCATGTCTCTCCTACTCTCTTCTGATATTTTATAAGTATATCCTCTCAATAGAAAGGCTATAATATATGCAGGAATTTTAAAAATAAATAAGAAAGTACAGAACAAGGAAAGTTTTTTAGCTGCTAAATTTGTGGGGCCCATATTTTAGGCATCCCGGGTAGATGCCTAAAACAGGCGTGAGGCACCTTGAATATGTAAATTAGGGGTCTAACACCTGTTCAAAAGACGTCATCGGAACCCGATTGCCAGTTTAACCCCAGACCTACAAGGGGAAGCCGCTGTGGCTTAACCAACAGGCAAATCCGGCGACAAGTGGATCGGGGGCCAGAAGAGGCCCAGAAAATTTAGCTATTTTTATTTATTTCTTTGTGAGCCAGGAGGAGCAAGAGCTCGAAATCTCACTCCCACCCACCAGCAAAGCAGGACTTCCCGCTGGGTTTGGGCGGGAGACTTGACTTCCAAGTGCAGATGAGGCCCGGGAGTTAAAATCTCCTGGGCTTCATGTTGCGGGGAGCCGGAAGGGTTTGCTGCCCACCACGGTCCCTGCCCACACAACTCCTGCTGTGAGCTAAAATCTAGGCTTACATTTTTCCACATTAAACTCATTTTCAATTCCTTAGTACAACCCCTTAATTTGTCTTGATCCTTTTGAATACTCTCAATCTCGCTTACATGAGTTACCTGGCTACATAGTTTGTAATCAACAAGTTTCATAATATAAAACACGTGGCCCCCACTTCTTGTCAAATTGGTCGACCATTCTACGCAACTGAGTCAAATTTGCATCTTTACACTTATTATTCGTTGGTCTGTCCTGTTTGAATTTTGTGGTCCTGGAGGTCTAGATATGGCTGTTCTCAGCAATGCCGCCTAATTGGCAGTTAAGTCTCAAGTCAACATACCAAAATCTTAGTATCAGGAACTTGAGAGAGATCCAAATTAATAGGAACATTAATCTAGAGAGATAGAATTGAAAAGCAAAGAAGTTATGTTAAACTTGTATAGTACCTTGGTTAGACCACACTTAGAGTATTGTGCACCGCTCTGGTCTCCACATTATAGAAAGGATATAGAGGCATTGGAGAGGGTGCAAAAACGATTCACAAGAATGATACCAGAACTGAGAGGATATCCTTATCAGGAAATGCTGAACAGGCTGGGGCTCTTTTCTCTAGAAAAGAGAAGGCTGAGGGGTGACCTGATAGAGGTCTTTAAGATAATGATAGGGTTTGATAGGTTAGATGTAGAGAAAATGTTTCCACTTGTGGGGGGAGTCCAAAACTAGAGGTTAAAAATATAAAATAGTCGCTAATAAATCCAATCGGGAATTCTGTAAAAACTTCTTTACCCAAAGAGTGGTAAGAATGTGGAACTCCCTACCGCAAGGACTAGTTGAGGCAAATAACATAGATGCATTTAAGGGGAAGCTAGATAAGCATATGAGGGAGAAAGGAATAGAAGGGCATCCAGATAGGGTTAGATGAGGTAGGGAGGAAGGAGGCTCATGTGGAGCATAAACTGTAGTTGCAGATACAGGGATAGAGTACAAAAGCAAGGAAGTTATCTTGAACCTTTACAAAACATCGGTTCTACCACAACTGGAGTATTGTGTCCAATGTTGGGCACCGCACTTTAGAAGGATGCAAAAACCTTAGGGAGGGTGCAGAAAAGATTTACTAGAATGGTTCCAGGGATGAGGCACTTCAGTTACGTGGATAGACTGGAGAAGCTGGGGTCATTCTCCTTAGAGCAGAGAAGGTTGAGAGGAGATTTGATGGAAGTGCTCAAAATCATGAAGGGTTTAGAAAAAGTAAATAAAGAGAAACTGTTTCCATTGGCAGAAGGGTTGAGAACCAGAGGACACAGATTTAAGGTGATTGGCAAAAGAAACAAAGGCGACATGAGGAAAAACTTCTTTACGCAGCGAGTGCTTATGATCTGAAATGTGCTGCCTGAAAGGGTGGTGGAAGCAGATTCAATCGTGGCTTTCAAAAAGAAATTGGATAAATACTTGAAGGGAAAAAATTTGCAGGGCTACGGGGAAAGAGTGGGGGAATGGGACTAACTGGATTGTTCTTATAAAGAGCCGGGATAGGCTCGATGGGCCGAATGGCCTCCCTCCGTGTTGTAACCATTCTATGATTTCATGTTGTACACTGCAATCTGCACAACGATATAGTCCTCCTTGCAAATAATGCAGGTTAGTTGTGTCTAGGGATCCTATTTTCTACATATAGGACTCGATTTTCCCGGCAAATTGCAGGTGCGTTGGGGGCCCCGAAAATCGGGGAAATCCCATTCGGGTTCGGAGCCCAGCTCCAACCCGCAGACCTCCGAATTCCCCACTGATACATCTGGGTGCGCGCGCGCCTCCCGAATGCGGAAGTCCCACCGGCAATTAAAGCTGGTGGGATGATCACTTACATAGTTGTTGAGGTAGTTTAATTAATTGAAGTACTTAACTTTCTCCATATTTTGGCAGGGGTGCAATTTTGAAGCATCCTCAGCGTGTTTCCCGTGCTGTGGGAAACATTCCATGTTGCAACAGACGTGTTTCAGCCAGCAGCGAGTGGGACATTCAAATACTTATTTGACAGATGGGGAGAAAAGGTCACTTAATGCAGCAGGGCACTCTGTTCTTTCAGACAAAGTTTTGGCTGCAAGATCTTTGTGTTTGCACTGAAAATTCTTACTTACCATTGAAAATTCTTCTGTTCACACATATTTAGCTACTTTGCGGACCCCCTCAAACTCATACCGTCAGGATGGGGGGGGGGCCATGGCTGCATTCACCACTACACCCGAGGACGAGCAACATCACCAGCCTTACCAGGCACGGTGTCCACCTTGCCACATGGAGCTCCACAACACAGTGCTGCACCACAGGCACCTGCACAAGAGCACAGAGGGCAACATCAGAGGGGGGCACCGCTTGAGGAGGCCCCATCCACATCTGCCACCCACATTGAGGAGGAGGAGGCAGAGGAGGAGGAGGAGCTTCCCATGGGCAGAGCAGTGGCTCACCTGGCTGCTCGTGAGGGCAGGGAGTCACTGATATTTGAATGGTTCTCCTAACATCAGGCAGTGTGAAGAGTCCAGTCTTCACACCACCTGGATGGAGCAACACCCACACCAGCACCCACTCCCCTACTCCCTGCACAGAACAGTCCTGCAACCACACATACACCCAATGTAGAGTGACACAATGGGTGGCATCAACTGTCGCCGTTCAAGAATGGCCAAGATGTGGCAGCAGTGGTGAGAATGATAATATTTAATGTGAGTTTAACAAAAAGCTAATATAAATAAAAAACATGACCAACCGTCAAACACCCTTGTGCATCTCCTTCGTGCTTACAAAACCTTCGCCTTTCTCTTCCAACTACTTCTACGTGGTGCATTCCCTGTGGCTGCAGCAGATGAAGTGACAGGTTGCTCTTGTTCATGCCCTGACCGATTAGATGCTTTGGGCCTTCGCCCTCTGGGTTCTGGTGCCTGTGAGGGCCCCTCCAAAGACTGCTCCACCTGCATCTGTGCAGGGGCAGACTCGGCCACCTGGAGAGGAGGCAACATTGTGGGTACTGGTTGAGAGGGGGGCAACGGGTGAGACGTGAGAGCGTTTTGAGTGGCGTCCCCACTTCCATGTCCCCTTTCGCCATCATCCCTCCCCAGGACAGGCCCACATCACTCCTAACACTCTGCTGGACAATAGTTTGGAGGACACGTGTGAAGCCTTGTAAGGCCAGTGCTAGTGTATCTGCCTGCCTGTTTAAGGTGGCAGAATGATGTTCACTGTGAGTCCGAATGGCCATTGTCAGGGCCTGAATGAACTCATTTGTGAGCCATGCTTGAAGCTCAAAGGAGGCTAGCCTTCTCTCCATCGCAGACATACCCGTGACAGTATCTTAGGGAGTTGCTCACGTCCCTATGACAGTATCTCAGAGATTCCCTCCCGTACCTGTGCCACCATTCCACTCATGCAGGAGTTGGACTCCTCCATCCTCTGCGCTATTGTGGAGAGTGCACGTGGCACCTGTTCCTGTACCTCGCAAATGTGCTGCTGTCCCTCGATCATTCTCCTTTTAAAGGATGGCCCCCAGGGTTCAGCATCTGTGTCCAGATGAGCAGAGCCTGGAAAGGAGTGCTCCAAATGACCCGGACTCTCCACAGCTGTCCCTGCCACCAGTGTCTGCTCGTTCTCATGTATGTGGTGACTCACCAAGTGCCAACCCAACTAATTGAGGACTAGGACCCAGTGAGGTGTGAGTATCTGCGCTGGTGGATGGCTCACTAAGATGTGACGGTGTACCCTCAGAGGCTGGCAGGTCCTCTGAGGAATCGCCCTCTGCCGTCACAGCGGTCGCTGAAAGCCCTGTAAGCGAACAGAAGGCAATATTAAGCATGATCACAGGTGTCATGTTGCGATGAGCATACTGAGATGCTGAAGATGGCGAGGCATGTTAACATCAATTCATATTGTGGTGTGATGAATGTTAAGGTTCTGACACCAGACATTTGTCGGGTGCCAGTCTCGGCATCCCCGACGGACAGGCACTCGAGGGGTCGGCAAAGCTCCAGCGCCTCCTGCTCCACGTCTGTGAGGATGACGATTTGATGCTGCCCCCCTCCGGTCCTCGCCCTCTCCCGTGCATTCTGGGCTCTCTTCTCCTATAAGGGGAGAACGTACAGACGTGTGAGTGAGTGATGGTGGCATGGCCAACCGATGAATGCATTGGCTTGGGTGAGGCTGACCGTGAAAGAGATGCATCGGAGCGTGAGTATGAGACATAGCCATCACATTGGATGAGGATTGGTAGTGGTGGGGTGACTAATGGGGAGGTGAGGAAGTGCAGGTAAGTTGAAGATAAGCCTTAAGTGGGTGTGAGAAGTGATGTGCTAGAGTAGTGTTGGCGGTGCAGAATGAGTTGGGGGGTGGGGGCGGTGATGTGGAACACGGAATGTAGGAGAATCGTAAGTGTACTCACTTTGGCTGACCTAGTTAGGTCATTGAAGCGCTTCCTGCACTGGATCCAGGTGCATGAGATGTTGCTGCTGCTGGTGACCTCCTCTGCCACCTCGAGACAGGCCTTCTTGGTGGCAGAGGCAGGTCACTTCCTCCCGTCCGCCGAGTAAAACACATCCCTCCTCCTCCTCAACCCATCCAGTAGCACCTGGGGTGAGGCATCACTGAATCTTGAAGCAGCCTTGCCCATATGCTGCTCCATTGTGGTGTGTGGGTGTTTGCTCCAGGAGCAGCCATTGGAGGACTGCCCCTTAAAAAGAGCTCCTCCAGCTGGTAGCCTGTGATGCAGGTACGCAGTCCGCCCGCTGCGCAGCTTTCGGACGGCAAACCCGGAAGCCACGTTAAGTGGCTCCAATTGACTCATGATCGCGTGGGAAACAGACATCTTTTTTTATTCGTTCATTGGATGTGGGCATCGCTGGCAAGGCCAGCATTTATTGCCCGTCCCTAATTACCCTTGAGGAGGTGGTGGTGAGCCGCCTTCTTGAACCGCTGCAGTCCGTCTGGTGAAGGTTCTCCCACAGTGCTGTTAGGTAGGGAGTTCCAGGATTTTGACCCAGCGACGATGAAGGAACGGCGATATACTTCCAAGTCGGGATGGTGTGTGACTTGGAGGAGAACATGCAGGTGGTGTTGTTCCCATGTGCTTGCTGCCCTTGTCCTTCTAGGCGGTAGAGGTCGCGGGTTTGGGAGGTACTTTTGGGCGGGTTCTCATACGCCCAATCACCCCCCCCGCCACGCAAATATCGGGGCAGTAGTCAACTATTCCAAGCACATACAAGAATGTAGTAATACCATGAAAATATTGGACCACTGCTGATCTTGGTAATTATATCTATCTCTCTCTTCTTGGCGGAAATGAATCTTTCACCCTTTTGATTGTACCGTGCCACAAAAATCCCTCCTGGAGCTTAGAAAAGCCAAAGCACAGAAGTTGATTGCAGCAATAACCACTACTGTTACAGTCAGGGCTGTAGCAATGTTGGCTCAAATCAGTGGCTCAGCATGTGGAAGGTGTTGGCAATGGCATCTCAGGAGAGGCAAAACTGACTGCAAATTCAGTGACAGCCAAGTAGTTAGTTCTTGGTTTGTAAATTCTCTGAAAAGGATTCTCTTGAAGTTGTCCATAATGCATGGCATTAATGGACAATGTAAACATTTTACTCTAAGACATTTCTGTTCTCAAAAATATGGCAAGGGCAGTCAGTGACTTGGTACTTCATGATGGCGAAATGCTGCATCTGAACTTGAAAAAGGAATTTCAACACAAGAGCTTTCTTAAGTTAGTCAGATCCAGCCCTCAGTAACTGCTGTGCATGATGTTTCAGTGAATTGTTTCTTTTGAACTCAACGCAAAGCTGTAGTAGCTGCCAAAACTACTACAGTAATTATATGGTGACAGTACACTACACTGAATGATTCAACAGATTCTTTTTCTGCTCACAAAGTATAGGAGACCATTCAGCTCATTTTTCATAGAGGTTCGGTCTACCTATCACAGCATCTAACTACATCTTGAGTTACCTGGCAGGTATTAATTATTCTGTGTGAAGGAGTAATCCCAAATATCGGTACTGAATTTGCCTTTTAACAGTTTGTAGCTAGGTCTCCTTGTCCTGCGGTCATGACCTAATGTGAAAAAGCCCTCCAGATTAACCTTTTCTAATCCATTTAGTATCATATACCTCTATAATGACATCCATCTCTTTTGCTTCCCTTCAAGACCAAAGAATCCAAGATTTTATCATTTTTCCTCATGACTCAATCCTCTGATGCCAAAAAAAAAATCAGTCTTGTGATTCTTCTCTCCACAACTTCTAGGTTCTTTGATGTTTCCCTTGTGATTTGGCAACCAGAACTGAACAGAGAACCCAAAGTGTCGCCTGGACTTAGCTTTAAACAGCTTCAGCATGATGGCCTCAGACTTCTAAGTTCTGATTTTGTGCTGCCTACAAAATTTGTGCCTGCAATGTGTGGTTTTCAGGGCAAAGCTAGTCCAAAGCATATTGCGCTGACAGCGTGCAATTTAGTGGGTTCAGGTCATTTGTAGTTAGCATAAGCTTCCAGTGAGCCTAATCGGGCAAATGAAAAATCTGGTTGGTACTCAAATTTAAAGGAATGTGCTCACTTACAGGTAAATGGCTACATATTGTGGCAAATATTGTTTCAGCCTTTATAAAGGTTTAAAATGGATTTGAAATGATTGCTAGGTTTTGTCAAGGCTGTGTTAGAGGCTGTGTAGAAAAAGTGACAGACAAAAATGAATGCACATAGGAAGGATAAATGAGCAACACATGTACTCCATGAATTGTACTGAAATAGCTAAGGATGTAGTTGAAAGAGACCCAAGAATGTTTGTAGACTTGACACTCAACATCTCCAACCAATGCAGTGCAGCAACCAACAAAGCCAACAAAATGTTGAACTATATAGCCAAAACGTAGAATAAAATCAGAGGAATTCGGGATCAAACTATGGTCCCGAAATTCCCGGGGCTGGAAAGGGTGTATGTCGCATTTACGCTAGGCAGGGAGGGACCCCGAATATGGGCTAGATCCTGGCTCTGCCGAGTTCCCACTCCATTTGGACTGGACCCTTAAATTCCGATTGGGGGATGTGGGTGGATCTTCTGCCTGTGCCCCCTATGTCAAGAGGGCATATCAGGGGGAGTTAAGAACATAGGAACAGGAGTAAGCGAATTAGCCCCTCAAGCCTGTTCCGCCGTTCATTTAGATCATGGCTGATCTGTATCTTAACTCCATCTACCCGCCTTGGTTCCAAAACCCATAATACCCTTCCCGGACTTCCTCGGGAAATTCCTCCCTTTACACATTGAAATGCCTCAGTAGAACACACGCCAGTGCAGACCCTATGTGAGTCATTGTGAGGCCTTATAAAGACCCCAAACCTTCACTACAGTAAAATAATTGTTCCTGAAGGAGATCGATCACCCATTGTGGCACCAGTTAGTAGCTCCTCAGAACACCCGCCCTAACTGTCTCACGCACCGCCTATTTCAAGTGACCATCTCCGCACTCAGAATATTAACTTCTCTAATCTCCTCCGCATCCCTCTTCCACTGCCCCTCCTCTGGCCCCGCTGGATCTAGTCGTTCATCACCAGATTTGGCTTGATCATGTCAAGCATTACCGTTCTCACTGTTCTCAGTCCAATCTTCCTACTACTCCAGGATCACTGTGGGAGGCAAAATCAACCCAAGGTTCTTTTTCTCCATGTTAAACTGCCTCCTCAAACCCCTTTTTCTCCCACCCCCTCCACCCTCATCTCCAATTCCCTAATGAAAACCTCACATATTTTTTGGTCTGTAAGTACGAGTGTATCCAAGTTTGTACTGCTCCTCTCCTTCCTATCCTCCTGCTCCCGATCACCACCCAGTCTCCCATCCACTCTACCTCCAATCCCCAGTCACTCCGGAGTTTCTCCCCCATCTCCCCACTGTCCTCTTCAACTTCCTCTCTTCATGAGACACAACTCCTGCTCCTTTGGCATTCTCTCCATTCAACTCCTAAGCACTCAATTACTCCTTCTGGCCCCCATATTTGCCACCATTGTTTGTGGCTCCCTTTGCTCACGCACCATTCCCTCCCATCAAAATTGCCATCATCAACCCCTCCTCAAAAAGCTCACCCTCAACCCATCCATTTTCTCCAATTACTGGCTCCCATCTCTATCTGCCTTTCCTCTTCTAGAGTGCTTGGATGTGTCATCGCCTCCCAGTTTTATGGTCATCTCTCCAAAAACTCTCTATTTGAATCACTTCAGTTTGACTTCCACCCTGCTCAGAGCACCGTGACCACCTAGCCAAAGTCACAAATGAAATCTTATGTGACTGTGACTAAGATGCATTGTCTCTCCTTGTTCATCTTGACTTTTCTGCAGCATCTGATACGGTGAATCAGATCACTTTCTCTCATCGCCTCTCATCCAATGTCCAGCTCTGTGGAACTGTCCTCATATGGCTCCACTCCTTCTTGACTGAATCAGCCAGTACAATTTCGACAATGGCTTCTCTTTTTGCCTCAGCAGTTATCTATTGAGTCTCACAACAATCTATTGTTGGCCCCCTCTTCTCCCTCATCTGTATGCTACCTCTCACTGACCTCATCTGCAGGCACAGGATCAACGTCAAAAATATACCCAGCTCTACCTCTGCACCACCTCTCTCGATCTCACCACCAGCTCTGTGCCATCAGATGTCTGGCATCAATTTTGGATGAGTCAACATTTCCTCCAACTCAGGAAGACTGAGGTTATGGTTTTCGGCCCCTGCCATAATCTTATGTCGCTACCAGTCCACTTGTTCAGGCTGAATCAAACTGTGCAAAACCTTGGTGTCCTGTTTGACCAAGAGCTGAGCTTCAAATCCTATATCCTACTATCACCAAAACCACTTACTTCAGTCTCCGCAACAATGCCCGCCTGCACCACAACCTCACCCCACCACTCCTGAAATCCACACTTATGTCACCTTTAGGCTCTATTTCTCTAATGTCCTTCTTGACAGCTTCCCATCCTCCATAAACTCCAACTTGCCCAAAGCTCAACCACCCGTATCCTGACCTGCATTAAGTCCTGCTTGCCTATCGCCCCTCCTCATTGACCAAGTTAACTCCCTGTCCAATGCACTGAATTTAAAATCCTCATCTTCATCTTCAAATCCCTCCACAGCCTCATTCCACTTTATCTCTGCAACCTCCTCCGGCGTTGTATCTCCTCCCGCATCCTTTGGTACTCTGCCTCTGGCCGTTTGTGAATTCTCCTTCTCTTTGCCTCTCCATGGATGAAAACCTTCTTAAAACCCATATTTTCAGCCAAACTTTCAGTCATCTCTCCTAACTCTCCCATAATGGCCAAGCCCAGTTCTTTTATCTATTTTATTTATTCAACCCCCCCCTCCCCAATGTGTGTTGGGAAGTTTTCCATGTTATGGTTGCTATTTCAATGCAAGATTTTATTGACGTGGCCTGAAAGGATTCCCAAAGCAAATAAATGTTGGTAATGGATTAAAAATGGGTGTGTACATAATGAGTGAGGTACACTTGCAGGTACAACAAAGCCAATAGAATGTTGAACCACAGAGCCAATATAGTAGAATAATTGTAAACAATTTTACAACACCAAGTTATAGTCCAGCAATTTTATTTTAAATTCACAAGCTTTCGGAGGCTACCTCCTTCCTCAGGTGAACGATGTGGAAATCACCTGAGGAAGGAGGTAGCCTCCGAAAGCTTGTGAATTTAAAATAAAATTGCTGGACTATAACTTGGTGTTGTAAAATTGTTTACAATTGTCAACCCCAGTCCATCACCGGCATCGCCACATCATAGTAGAATAAAGTCAGAGGAAGTCACGATCAAATTGCCGAGCGTTCTGATCAGACCACACCTTGAGTATTGTGTCCAGTTCTGGTCACCGATGAACAAGAAATGCATTGAAGCATTGGAAACAATGCAGAGAAGAGCCTTGAGGCTGATCCCCAGTGTCCAAGGACTGAGTTATGAGGAAAGACTGAAGTAACTTGGCCTTTTCATCCTTGAAAGAAGGCATCTGAGAGGTGTTCTTGTAGAGGTATAAAGATAGCAAATAGTAAGGAAAAACAAAATCTGAAAAATTAAATTCAAAAAGTAGGACAAGGAGCCACAAATTCAAAGTAATAAAAGGAAAATTCAGTATGATATCCGGAACAACTTCTTTACACAAAGAGTATCTGTGCATGGAATGGATTTTGAGGGTGTTTTTAGATGGTTATGTTGCTTCATTTCCTTCGGCTGATAGTTTGGGATTTGGAATCATCACCCCCAAAATATTACTTTCCTGTTGTTCTTTGTTTACCACTGAATAACTTGGCATATGTCCTTCAATACAAAAATCTTTACCAGAAACATACGAGTCACTCAAGCAGATTACATAGTCTTAACTAAAAATAATAGGATATTGTATTGGGGAGGAGGCAGAATAATAATACAAAATGCTTCCACTGGTAGGTCAGCTTGATAACTCAAGATAGTAGACATAGTTGTTCCAATTATGGTCTTAAAATTCAGAACTAATTTTAGTCATCAGAGAATTTATTTATTTAGCATATGCAGTCAGAGATTAAGCATAATATATAAACATCTTTTCCAAAAAAAAGTTGAAAGCCTTAGCAGACAGATAATTTAAATTATTGAAGATAAAAATATTTTAAGCAAGAATTCTTTAGATTATGGGGTAAATTTTCTGAGTATGCTTTAGAGGTGAGCAACCTCGCCACTGCCAGCACATATTGGAAAAGCAGGCCAGCAATTTTCCAATATGCACTAGGCAAGGTTGCTCACTACTGGTGTGTAATTGGAAAATTTAGGCTTTTAATTTTACTGAGATCAGCTTTAGTTTGTAGAGATAGGAAATGAACAGTAATTAAACCAGTAAGTTGTTTCAGCAACATAAAATCTAACCACTGCAGTTAACTAACTGTAGTACTGAAGGTAAAACACTTCTTTTGCAAAGAATTTTTTTTGGAGCTGCATATATCATTACATGCAATATTCTCTGGTTCCTATCACAGTTACTTGCCTCAAACTAGCTTTCTCCAGTCAACCAGCTGGACACAAATATGCATGGAACGCCCTTCTTGGAGACTTGAATTTCTGATTTAAATGGACACATGAAGTTACACCCAAAATTCTGACTGGCCTGCTTTTCCTGTGGAAGTGTGATAGAGTGGGCCTTAAGTACACTTATTCGCAAAGATGTAGATACAACCCATTTCCTGGGGATGGCTCAAATCTGTACGGATGCATCAACGATACCTGCCCGAAGGAGTATTGGAAAATTGATACAGTGCCCTGACAGAGGTTTTAAACCTGTGTGAATCAAGCCCAAGTTAAAAAAGAATGATTCAAACTCTTAACCTCTAAGGGCCCGAAATTCCACCTTGGCCCTGGGCACATCTTTAGTTAATTGCTGGAGGGGTCTGGAAAATAGAGGAGACCCCAGTTCTCCTGGGACTTCATCCCACGGAGAGGAGGTTAAGATATTCTGGTGGCCTCTATCGGGCATAGCAGATATTTGGTAAGTTTTTCTTCTCTCCCAAAGGTGCACTAGGGCAGGCCTCCAAAAGTACTTTTGCCCCTCTGGGATTGATTAACTTTTCCCTGAAGCACTTTGGGGCCTTTTGAGGTCCATAATGGAACATATACTCACTCTCAGCAGACACGCGTTCCGTTGAGCCTATCGAGGAAACCTAGGAACCCCCCTCCGCAGCCAACCTTTCGACATGGGAAGGGTAGGGGGGAGGGGACTGAGGGAGACAGTGAAAAATACGTCCTGCTCCCTCACAACAATTTCCCAGGTTCCTCTCTACAAAGTGGAATTGCAATGGAACTGGGTTATGCCCTATTTTCCACTCTCCGCACACTAGCAATTGCACCCAGGTCCAGGGCGAAACTTCAATTCCTTAGATTTCAAAAATTTGAATGGTCTGTTTTTTAAGCTTGCCTTGATTCAAAACGGTTTAAAATCTCCATCATTTTAACAAAACAGTGACACAAAATTAGCGCTATGTTTCCTGGACTCCACAGTATAGAAATAACAACAGTTCATAATCAAAAATGTTTACCTATAAACCCAACACAGCCATAAACTACAGTTGATGTTTGTTCTGTTGGGATCATGGAGGGATTCAGCAATGATGAACAGTTGAAGTCTTGATTTTTGAGCATGGCCACATGGGAGTCTGATACATTTCCATCTAATTCACCATCTTCCTCAGTTGTGAGGTTCTCTCTTTCTGAAGAGCATGTTTGTTTTGTATAGGCTGAATCTGGCTGATACCTATCAAGTTTAAAACAAAATATAATTTAGAAACAGATTATGTTCATTTAAAAGCAATAAAATTACACACTCTTAATTTTGCAAACCAAATGTACAAATATAAGTTTGATTGTACTCTTTTTGTAGTACTTCTTCTGATTGTTAATTTGAGTACCATCTTCAGCCAGGTCAGCATAAGAACATGAGAAATAGGAGCGGGAGTAGGCCCTCAAGCCTGCTCCGCCATTCACTTAGATCATGGCTGATCTTCTACCTCAACTCCACTTTCCCGCCCTATCCCCATATCCCTTGATTCCCTTAACAGTCAAAATATCTATCGATCTACTCAACGACTGAGCATCCACAACCCTCTGGGGTAGAGTGAAGAAATTTTTCTTCATCTCGGTCCGAAATGGCTGACCTCTTATCTTGAGAGTATGACCTCGGTGAAACTAGAACTAGGGGGCATAATCTTAGAATAAGGGGCTGCTCTTTCAAAATTGAGATGAGGAGAAACTTCTTCACTCAGAGGGTAGTAGGTCTGTGGAATTTGCTGCCCCAGGAAGCTGTGGAAGCTACATCATTAAATAAATTTAAAACAGAAATAGACAGTTTCCTAGAAGTAAAGGGAATTAGGGGTTACGGGGAGCGGGCAGGAAATTGGACATGAATTTAGATTTGAGGTTAGGATCAGATCAGCCATGATCTTATTGAATGGCGGAGCAGGCTCGAGGGGCCGATTGGCCTACTCCTGCTCCTATTTCTTATGTTCTTATTTAGTTCTAGACTCTCCAGCTAGGGGAAACAGCCTATCAGCATCAACCCTGTTAAGCCCTCTAAGAATGTTATACATTTCAATGAGATCACCTCTCATTCTTTTAAACTCCAGAGAGTATAGGCCCATTCTACTCAATCTCGCCTCATAGGACAACCCTCTCATCCCAGGAATCAATCTAGTGAACCTTCATAGCACCCCCTCTAAGGCAAATATATCCTTCCTTAGATAAGGAGACTAAAACTGTACACAGTACTCCCGGTGCGGTCTCACCAGAGCCCTATATAATTGTAGCAAGACTGCCTTACTCTTATACTCCAACCCCCTCGCAATAAAGGCTAACATACCATTTGCCTTCCTAATTGTTTGCTGTACCTGCGTGTTAACTTTCTATGATTCGTGTACAAGGACCCCAAATCCCTCTAAATACCAACATTTACTAGTCTGTCACCTTATAAAAAATATTCTGCTTTTCTATTCTTCCCACCAAAGTGGATAATTTCACATTTCCCCACATTATACTCCATCTGCCACCTTTTCACCCATTCACTCACTTAATCTGTCTATATCCCTTTGCAGCCTCTTTGCGCCCTCCTCACAGCTTACTTTCCCACCTAGCTTTGTATTGTCAGCAAACTTGGATACATTACACTCATCTAAGTCATTGATATATATTGTAAACAGCTGAGACCCAAGCACTGATCACTGCAGCACCCCACTAGTTACAATCTGCCAACCCGAAAATGACCCTTTATTCCTCCTCTGTTTTCTGTCCGTTAATCAATTCTCAATGCATGCTAATATGTTACCCCCAATCCCATTAGCCCTAATCTTGTGTAACATCCTTATCAAATGCCTTTTGAAAATCCAAGTATGCTACATCCACTGGTTCCCCTTATCTACCCTGCTAGTTACATCCTCAAAAAACTCTAATAGATTTGTCAAACACGATTTCCGTTTCATAAAACCGTGTTGACTCTGCCTAATCATATTATGATTTTCTAAATGTCCTGTTACCACTTTGTTAATAATGGACTCCAGCAATTTCCCTACTACTGACGTCAGGCTAACTGGCCTATAGTTCCCTGTTTTCTCTCTCCCTCCTTTCTTGAATAGCGGGGTTACATTTGCTACCTTCCAATCCACGGGCACCATTCTAGAATCTAGAGAATTTTGGAAGATCAAAACCAATGCATCCATTATCGCTGCAGCCACCTCTTTTAAAATTCTAGGATGTAGGCCATTAGGTCCAGGGGATTTGTCAGCTTTTAGTCCCATTAATTTCTCCAGTACTTCGTCTGTACTAATCTTAATTGCTTTAAGTTCCTCACTTTCTCTGGACCCTTGGTTCCCCACTATTTCAGGTATGTTTTTTGTGTCTTCTACTGTGAAGACAGACACAAAATATTTGTTTAACGTCTCTGCCATTTCCTTATTCTCTATTATAATTTCTCTGGTCTCTGAGGGACCCAATTTATTTTTGCTACTCTCTTCCTTTTCACATACTTATAGAAACTCTAATATTCTGTTTTTATATTTCTTGCTAGTTTACTCTCATATTCAATGTTCTCCCTCTTTATCAATTTCTTGGTCATCCGTTGCTGATTTCTAAAACCCTCCCAATCTGCAGGCTTACTACTATTTTAGGCAACATTGCAAGCCTCTTCTTTTAATCTAATACTATCCTTAACTTCTCTAGTTAGCCACAGTTGGATCATTTTTCTCCGTGGAGATTTTATTCCTCAAGGGAACGTATATTCGTTGAGAATTATGAATTATTTCTTTAAATGTTCACCATTACTTATCTACTGTCATATCATTTAATCTGATTTCCCAATCTACCATAGCCAACTCGCCCTGCTTGCTATGTAATTGGCCTTGTTAAATTTAAGACCGTAGTTTCAGACTTAACTACACCACTCTCAAACTCAATATGAAATTCTATCATATTATGATCACTTTTTTCCGCAGAGGATCCTTAACTATAAGATTAGTAATGAACCCTGTCTCGTTACACAATACTAGATCTGAAATAGCCTGTTCCCTAGTTGGTTCCTCAACATATTGTTCTAGAAAACTGTCTCGAATGCATTCCATGAACTCGTCTTCCAAACTACTTTTGCCAATTTGATTTGCCCAGTATATATGAAGATCAAAGTCCCCTGCGATTATTGCATTATCTTTGTAAAATGCTCCTCTAATTTTCTGATTTATACTCTGTCCAACACTATAACTGCTGTTAGGGGGCCTATAAACTACTCCCACCGGTGTTTTCTGCCCCTTGTTATTTCTTAGCTCCACCCATAGTGATTCTACATCCTGATTTTCTGAGCTAAGATCCTTTCTCACTACTGCCTTCATCTCATCCTTTATTATCAGGGCTACCCCTAACACCCCCTCCCCTCTCTTCCATTTTGCCTATCTTTTCTAAAATTCAAGTATCCTGGAATATTTAATTCCCAACCTTGATCAACTTGCAATCACATCTCAGTAATGGCTACTAGATCAAACCCAGTTATCTCTATTTGTGCCATTAATTCATCTATCTTGTTATAAATGCATTGTGCATTCAAATATGGCACCTTTAATTTTAACTTTTTACTATTTTTCCCTGATGTGACCTTAGTCACTAATGCCCTATTACCTTTGTTAAACTCTCTTTCCTTCCTGACACACTCTGCTTGTTTTTACCCAAATTGCTACTCTGCTCTACAGTCTTGACTTTTCTCTTTAGACTTATAAAATTTACCCTTACCTGAACCCCCCTCCCTTATTAGCTTAAAGACCTATTTACCCCCCTAGTTATTCGATTCACCAGAACAATAGTCCCAGCCTGGTTTAAGTGGAGCCCGTCCCAATGGAACAGCACCCTCCTTCCCCAGTACTGGTGCCAGCGCCCCATGAATTGAAACTCCTGCTTCCCACACTACTCTTTCAGCCATGCATTTAACCATCTAATCTGTTTGTCCCTATGCCAATTTGCGCGTGGCTCAGGTGATAATCCAGAGATTATTACCTTTGAGCAAAATCAACCACACTGCAGACATCTCTGAGGATTTCATCAAGTACATTTCTTGATCACCCAACAGGAAAACTAGTGGAAGGGAACCTCTCCACCTCAACTGAACCAAATAACCAAAGTTACAAATAAGTAAAGTACAAATAAGTTCCCTCCCTCCCCATCTCTTCAGAAGGTAGTGGATTCATGCTGGGTACAGTTCCACAAGAATCAGAGGCCCTCTGGTACCTCAGCGCAATGACCAGTCTTCACATTGTGCCTAGGCTATTTTTTAGTTATGCTTAATTTATTTTGTTCTATCGATTCCACCTTTTTTTTGCCAATTTTACCTATGCTTAAATTTAAAGTATTTTACTTACTTTTCTCCCTCTGTTGTCCTGCTGCAACCATCTACTTTGGTGTGCAAGTGGGGGAGGGGTTACAGATGGCCAGAGCATTGTGGGAAATGTTGCAGTAGCACTAAACCTCTAGCTATGAGTGGACGCTGGCTTGTGATTGTAATGACTACATTTAAAGTCAATTAGACCAGCAAAGGAGGAGCATTTTCTGCCAAGTGGGGAACTGTCTCACAAAAAGTATTGCATAAACTGAAAAGGTATCATTGTGACCCACGTGCACTGTGCTTGAAACCTCCTCTGATCACAAAGTTGTGAAAAACAGAAGTACTGGTCAGCAAAGTCCAAGTGGGATCTTGAGAATTAGGTGAAAGTGGGAATTAGGTGTAGAGAGGGAAGGAGGTGTTAAATTTAAATAAAAAAAGCAAAAACGGCTAAGAAGTAATTATTTATAAATAAATATAGACTAAGATATGGCAGAGCAGGTTGTGTGTCTCGATTGCAGCGTGTGGGAGCGATCTCATCTGCAGTAGATGTCTCCGCCTCAAATCTCTCCAGCTCAGAGTCATTGAGCTGGAGTGCGAGTTGGAGCACTCTGACATATAAGAGAGGGGGAGGACTATCTGGACAGTTTGCTCCAGACCTCGGTCACACCTCGTAGAGAGGTACAGGATCAGAACGGGATTGGTGTGATCGATAGTGTACAGAGTACGGGGAACCCAGGTGAGATAGAGAATGAGGATCCGCAGAAACTGATCCTATCCAACAGGTACAATGTACCTGCTACCTGTGAGGATAAGGATAAAGACTGTCGGAAGGAGAGCCTGAATGCTGACCATGGCACTGTGGAGCAGGAGGCTGTCCAAAGGGAGGATGGTGAGGTGAAGTGTGATGTGGTAGTTGTAGGGGATTCAATAATTAGGGTGACAAATAGCATCCTTTGTACGCAGGATCGAGAGTCCCACATGGTATGTTGCCTGCCTGGTGCCAGGGTGAGGGACATCTCAAACCGGCTTGAAAGGATATTGGAGAGGGAGGGGGAGGATCCAGTCATTATGGTCCCTGTTGGGACCAACAACATAGGAAAGAGGTTCTGTTCAGAGAGTACCAGGAGCTAGGAGTTAAATTAAAAAACAGGACCTCAAAGGTACGTGGCACCGGTACTGGGACAGGAAGGAACTGTACCATTGGGACGGGCTCCACCTGACCAGGGTCCTAGCGGAAAGAATAAATAGGGCGGTCACAGGACTTTAAACTAGTAAATGGGGGGGGGGGGGGGGGTGGTGGCTCAGGTGGAAAAGGAAGTAGAAATAAAAATACTAAAACAAACAAAAAGGAAGAGAGTCGAGTGATAGTCAGAAATTGTGCTTTAGGCACTACAGGTAAAGGGAAACTAAAAGATGTAAAGTAATTAAATAGGAGAGAGAAAAACAACATTAGAGCAGAAGGACAGGTTAGGGTGTGTGGCTCAAATAAGCATTCTTTATACAAACACACGGAGAATATGGAACAAATTGAATGAAATGCAGGTGCAAATGCAGCTTGGGGGTACAGCATGGTAGTCATTATTGAGACATGGCTGCAAGATGGTCAGGACTGGGAACTGAATATACCAGATTATAACCAGATTATACCAGAGCTGAATATACCAGATTATACCAGAGCTGAACATGCCAGATTATAACCAGATTATTACCTGAATGGAACACCTCCGCTCTGATCGCAAGCCTGACCCTGACCTGCCGGTCGCTTGCCATTTTAATTCTCCTTCCCACTCCTACTCTGACCTCTGTCCTCGGCCTCTTACTCTGTTCCAATGAAGTTCAACGTAAGCTCGAGGAACAGCAACTCATCTTTCATTTAGGTACTTTACAACCTTCCGGACTCAACATTGATTTCAATAACTTCAGATCATAACCACTGCTTCCATTTCATTCGGTCAGCTAGTGCTGGTAATGGTTCTGCTGCTGCTATTTACAGCCACTGATCAATCTTTTGTTTCTTAACCTGTCCCATTACCACCTTCCTTGCCTTGCACCATCATCCCTTTTGTTATTTAATCACTCGTGCCTTCCACCCTATCACAGACCTTCCATTTTGTTCTTTCCTCCACTCCCCTCCCTCCTTTCCCTGGCTCTGTACTTGCTCAAAAACTTTAACTGTTTTAACATCTTCCAGTTCTGACAAAAGGTCTTCGACCTGAAACGTTAACTCTTTCTTTCTCCACAGATGCTGCCTGACTTGCTGAGCTTCTCCAGCATTTTCTGTTTTTATACCAGATTATAAGGTCTATAGGAAGGGCAGGAAAACTGGTAGAGGGGGAGGAGTAACCTTAGTGATTAAGGATGAAATTATTGAAATGAAATGAATCATAGAAAGGTTACAGCATGGAAGGAGGCCATTCGGCCCACTGAGTCTGTGCCAGCTCTATGCAAGAGCAATCCAGCTAGACCCATACCCCCGCCCTATCCCCAGAGCCCTGCAAATTTAAATAATAAGGGAAAATATAACGAGATGTATGCAGGCAGTGGACTTTATAGGTAGAATAAAGAAACAGAAAAGGATTTAAGACTGTAGTGTGAGTTATGTACAGGTCCCCTGGTAGCAGCTCTGAAGTGGCAGAATGTATAAATGTAGAGATTAGACAAGCATGTAGCAAAGGCAGAGTGGTTTTAATGGGGGATTTTAACTTTAATATTGATTGGGATAAGCAGACAACTTCATGTCAGAAAGGTAGCGAATTTCTTGAGTGTGTTCAGGACTGCCTTCTGCAACAATATGTCCTAGAACCAACAAGGGGGCAGGCCATATTAGGTTTAATAATAAGTATTGAGCCAGATTTAGTTAACAGCCTAACGGTGCGTGAACATTTATCTAACAGCGAACATAATATGATCGAGTTCAACGTTGTGTTTGAAAGGGAGAAACCCGTATCAGCTATTAAGATTCTAAATTTTGGTAAGGCTGACTTAAACAGGATGAGACAGAGACTGTCCACAGTAAAGTGGGCAAATCTGTTAATGGGTAAAACAACAGAAGATCAGTGGGAGGTGTTCAAAAAAGAATTTATCGTGATACAGAACTAGTTTATACCCCTAAGGGGCAAGAGCTCCACTTGCCAAAAAAACAGCCATGGACAACAAAAGAGGCAAGGGACAAAATAAAACTAAAAGGGAAAGCACACAAAAATGCAAAAAGTAGCACAGATCCTGGCAAGTGGGAGGGATACAAAGAACAGCAAAGGGTGACAAGACAGATAGTACAAGCTACAAAAAGGGAGTATGAAAAGAAACTTGCAAGGGTTATCAAAATTAACACAAAAAATTTTCACAATTATATTAGGAAAAAGAGGGTGGTCAAGAGCAATGTGGGCCCCTTAAAAACTGATAATGGTGATATTGTAAATGAAAATAGGGAAATGGTGAACATGTTAAATAATTACTTTGCGTTAGTATTTCCAGTGGAGAAAGAGGATTGCATGCCGGACACCCCAAGGAAATTAATTTTGAATCAGGGACGGAGACTCACCATAATTAACGTAAGCAAATTAACAGTAATGAAGAAAATAATGGCACTAAAGAGTGATAAATTCCCAGGACCAGATGGTTTCCATCCTAAGGTTTTAAAGAAAGTAGGTGAGAACACTGCAGAAGCCCTAACTGTAATCTTCCAAAGTTTGCTCGATTCAGGAACTGTTCCTTTAAATTGGAAAAATGCACGTCACTCTGCTATTTAAGAAAGGTGAAAGAAGGAAACCAGGGAATTATCGACCAGTTAGCCTAACATCTGTTGTTGGGAAATTACTAGAGTTCATAATTAAGGGTAGAGCGACTGAACACCTTGAAAATTTTCAGCCAATCATAGAGAGCAAGCACAGATTTGTAAAGGGTAGGTCATGCCTGACGAAACTTATTGATTTTTTAAAAGCCAGAAGTGCCGAGTAGGTGATCCAACTCGGCCTCCTCCCGATATCCCCATAATCACAGAAGCCAGTCTTCAACCAATTCGATTCACTCCACGTGATATCAAGAAACAGCTGAATGCACTGGATACAATAAAGGCTATGGGCCCCAACAACATCTTGGCTATAGTGCTGAAGATTTGTGCTCCAGAACCAGCCGCGCCTCGAGCCAAACTGTTCCAGTACACCTACAACACTGGCATCTACCCGACAATGTGGAAAATTGCCCAGGTATGTCCTGTCCACAAAAAGCAGGACAAATCCAATCTAGCCAATTACTGCCCCATCAGTTTACTCTCAATCATCAGCAAAGTGATGGAAGGTGTCGTCGACAGTGCTATCAAGCGGCACTTACTCACCAATAACCTGCTCACCGATGCTCAGTGTGGGTTCCGCCAGGACCAGTCGGATCCAGACCTCACTATAGCCTTGGTCCAAACATGGACAAAAGAGCTGAATTCCAGAGGTGAGGTGAGAGTGACTGCCCTTGACATCAAGGCAGCATTTGACCGAGTGTGGCACCAAGGAGCCCTAGTAAAATTGAAGTCAATGGAAATCAGGGGGAAAACTCTCCAGTGGCTGGAATCATATCTAGCACAAAGGAAGGTGGTAATTTTTGTTAGAGGCCAATCAACTCAGCCCCAGGACATTGCTGCAGGAGTTCCTCAGGGCAGTGTCCTAGACCCAACCATCTTTAGCTGCTTCATCAATGACCTTCTCTCCATCATAAAGTCAGAAATGGGGATGTTCGCTGATGATTGCAGTGTTCAGTTCCATTCACAACCCCTCAGATAATGAAGCAGTCCATGCCCGCATGCAGCAAGATCTGGACAACATCCAGGCTTGGGCTCATAAGTGGCAAGTAACATTTGTGCTAGACAAGTGCCAGCAATGACCATCTCCAACAAGAGAAAGTGTAACCAATTCCCCTTGATATTCAATGGCATTATCATCGCCGAATCCCCCACCATCAAAATCCTGGGGGTCACCAATAACCAGAAACTTAACTGGACCAGCCACATAAATGCTGTGGCTACAAGAGCAGGTCAGAGGCTGGGTTTTCTGCGATGAGTGACTCATCTCCTGACTCCCAAAAGCCTTTCCACTATCTACAAGGCGCAAGTCAGGAGTGTGATGGAATACTCTCCACTTGCCTGGATGAGTGCAGCTCCAACAACACTCAAGAAGCTCGACACCATCCAGGACAAAGCAGCCCGCTTGATTGGCACCCCATCCACCACCCTAAACATTCACTCCCTTCATCACTGGCGCATAGTGGCTGCAGTGTGTACCATCCACAGGATGCACTGCAGCAACTCGCCAAGGCTTCTTCGACAGCACCTCCCAAACCTGCGACCTCTACCATCTAGAAGGACAAGGGCAGCAGGCACATGGGAACAACACCACCTGCACGTTCCCCTTCAAGTCACACACCATCCCGACTTGGAAATATATCGCCGTTCCTTCATCGTCGCTGGGTCAAAATCCTGGAACTCCCGACCTAACAGCACTGTGGGAGAACCTTCATTACACGGACTGCAGCAGCTCAAGAAGGCGGCTCACCACCACCTTCTCAAGGGCAATTAGGGATGGGCAATAAATGCTGGCCTTGTCAGCGACACATGAAGGAATAAAAACAAGTAATGGACAGGGGAATTTCTATGGATATTGTTTGTATGGACTTCCAGAAGGCATTCAATAAAGTTCCTCATAGCAGACTGTTGGCTAAAGTTGAAGCTCAAGGAATTAAGGGCAAATTATTGACCTGGTTAGGAAACTGGCTGAGTGACAGGAGACAGAGAGCAGAGATAATGGGCAGGTACTCAAATTGGCAGGGTGAGACTCATGGTGTCCCACAGGGATCTGTGTTGGGGCCTCAACAATTCACTGTATTTATTAACAACTTAGATGATGGGATAGAGAGCCACATATCCAAGTTTGCTGATGACACAAAGATAGGCAGCATTGTAAGCAGTGTAGATGGAAACATAAAATTACAGAGAGATATTAATAGATTAAGTGAATGGGCAAAACTGTGGTAAATGGATTTCAATGCACATAAGAACTTCGGAAATAGAAGCAGGAATAGGCCATACGGCCCCTCGAGCCTGCTCCGCCATTCAATCAGATCATGGCTGATCTTTGACCTCAACTCCACTTTCTCTCCCGGTCCCCATATCCCTTGATTCCCCGAGAGTCTAAAAATCTATCCATCTCAGCCTTGAACATATTCAATGACTCAGCAACCACACCCCTCTGTGTGAAGAATTTCTTCCGCATCTCAGTCTTGAATGGCTGACCCCTTATCCTGATACTATGCCCCCTAGTTCTAGCGTCTCTCGCCAGGGGAAACAATCTCTCAGCATCTACCCTGTCAAGCCCCCTCATAAGCTTACATGTTTCAATGAGATCACCTCTCATTCTTCTAAACTCCAGAGAGTATGGGCCCATTCTACTCAATCTTCCCTCATAGGACAACCCTCTCATCCCAGGAATTAGTCTAGTGAACCTTTGTTGCAGCGCATCTAAGGCAAGTATATCCTTCATACTAACTTAGTATGTACATGCATACTAACTTTTTGCGTTTCTTGTGCGAGGACACCCAAGTCTCTCTGAACACCAACATTTAATGTACAATTGCAGCAAGACTTCCTTACGCTTGTACTCCAACCCACTTGCAATAAAGGCCAACATGCCATTCCTAATTGCTTGCTGTACCTGCATGCTAATTTTCTGTGTTTCTTGTACGAGAATACCCAGATCTCTCTGAACACCAACATTTAATAGTTTCTCACCATTTAAAAAATATTCTGTTTTTCTATTCTTCCTACCAAAGTGAATAACATCACATTTGCCCACATTATACTCCATCTGCCACCTCTTGCCCACTCACTTAATCTGTCTATATCCCTTTGCAGACTCTTCGGGGGAAAAAAATTGGATAGGGGCCGTTATTGGGCATAGGTAGTGTGATGTGCTATTACCCCGCGCCCAATGACCCCTGCGTAGGCAGGAAGCAAGTTTCGGCCCACCCGAGGACTTACTTGCAATCAGCGTTCCATTCTGGGTCTGCATGAAGTCTGAATGGAGATCAGACATCGCACATGTAAAACACAGATGCAGGTCCCATCCCTATGTTTACACACTGATGAGTTATGTTAAAACATTGAATAAAGGTTGCGCACTACTAAATCCCACATCCTCCAATCTGCACGACAGACCTCACCAATCTGCCGATCTGAGTTGTTACCAGGCCTGCCAGAATGCATGCACCAAGGTGCTCTGCTGACACACTAGAGACCTTGGTACAAGAGGTGGACAGAAGGAGAGACATCCTATATCCGTGGGAGTGGGGGGGGGGGGGGGAGAGGGTGCAAGAGGCCCTCCAGACATATACTCAAAAGGCAGTGGGAGATCAGCGGGGGACGAAGTCAATGCCAGGCGCACAGAATCATGAACATGGATGCAGTGCAGGAAGATGTTCAATGCTTTGACATGATTGGTCAAGGTGAGTGAGGTCAACTGTCAAGTGGCTTCTCCTACCAACTGCTCCACGCACTACAGCCCCCATCCCCCACATACCAATAAACTCTTTCCATCAGTACTCAACTCTTCCAATCAGATGCTTCCTCTCACCCTTACACATTACCACTATTTCAAGCCGCCCACCCACAACTCACAGGCCACACACTCTAGCTATTCAACCATGACAGGCACATCACCCAGTCACATGTCCCGCTTTCTTGCAGAAGAAGATGGTGCATATCAAGAGGCAGGAAGTGGGAGTGGCATTTAGACCCTCGAGCCTGCTCCACCATTCAATGAGATCACGGTTGACCTGTGACCTAACTCCATATACCCGACTTAGCCCATATCCCTTAACACCCTTGGTTCACAGAAATCTATCAATCTCAGATTTACTATTCACAAGTGAGCTAGCATTAACTGCCGTCTGCAGAAGAGCGCTCCAAACATCTCCCACCCTTTGTGTGTAGAAGTATTTCCTAACTTCACTCTTGCACGTCCTGGCTCTAAATGTTAGGCTATGTCCCCTCGACCTAATATTCAAGGCTAGGAGACCTCCAAAAGCAGTTACAAATGTCTCGGCAGCCAGAAGCAATAATCCAGCCACTAACCTGTAAATCCTGCATGGTCCCTTTAAATAGCGCTGGTTGGGGTCCTCCAGGCACTCTAAGACACGTTCAGATGGTCAGGGTTAAGACTGTGTGTCGAGTTGAGCGTTAAGTCCCAAAATGCTGCCTATCCCTTTAAATCAGTGTTGCACACTGATTGAAACAATTTTCTCCCTGCTTTACATGATTCCAGTGTTCGTTATCTGCGCCTGGGTTAACTCCTATACCAAGATGGCATCCGGCGCATTTCACGCTGGAAACGTGCGTGCGCATCCAAGACACAATCTTGGATGTCAGCGAGGCCGTGTTGCGCCGAAACAATGGGTGCTACATGGCCCAATTTAGCGCCCTGTGCGTCCTCCTCAAAGCTTACTTTCCCACCCAGCTTTGTATCGTCAGCAAATTTGGATACATTACACTCGGTCCCTTCATCTAAGTCATTAATATAGATTGTAAATAGCTGAGGCCCAAGCACTGATCCTTGCGGCACCCCACTAGTTTCAGCCTGCCAACCTGAGAATGACCCGTTTATCCCCACTCTCTGATTTCTATCCTTTAACTAATCTATGCTAATATATTACCCCCAACCCCATGAGCCCGTACCTTGTATAACAACCTTTTATGTGGCACCTTATCGAATGCCTTTTGAAATCCAAATATACTACATCCACTGGTTCCCCTTTACCCACCCTGCTAGTTACATCTTCAGAAAACTCTAATAAATTTGTCAAATACGATTTGCCTTACATAAAACCATGCTGTCTCTGCCTAATCATATTATGGTTTTCTAAGTGCCCTGTTACCACTTCCTTAATAATGGATTCCAGCATTTTCCCGACGACCGATGACTGGCCTGTAGTTCCGTTTTCTCTCTCCCTCCCTTCTAGAATAGCGGGGTAATATTTGCTTCCCAGTCCACTGGGAGCGTTCCTGAATCTAGAGAATTTTGGAAGATCATAACCAATGCATCCACTATCTCTGCAGCCACCTCTTTTAGAACTCTAGGATGTAGGCCATCAGGTCCAGGGGATTTGTCGGCTTTTAGTCCCATTAGTTTGTCCAGTACTTTTTCTCCAATGATATTAATTGTTTTAAGTTCCTCACTCTCATTCACCCCTTGGTTCCCCACTATTTTTGGTATGCTTTTTGTGTCTTCGACTGTGAAGACAGATACAAAATATTGGTTTAACTCATCTGCCATTTCCTGATTCCCCATTATAATTTCTCCTGTCTCAGCCAATGTAGGCAAGTGTGAGGTAATCTACTTTGGACCTAAAAAGGATAGATCAGAGTACTTTCTAAATGGTGAAAAGCTCAAAACAGTGAGGTCCAAAGAGATTTAGGGAGTCCATGTACATAGATCTTTAAAATGTCATGGACAAGTACAGAAAATAATCAAAAAGGCTAATGGAATGCTGGCCTTTAAATCTAGAGGACTAGAATACAAGGGGGTAGAAGTTATGCTACGGCTATACAAAGCCCTGGTTTGACCACACCTGGAGCACTGTGTTCAGTTCTGGGCACTGCACCTTAGGAAGGATGTATTGGCCTTGGAGGGAGTGCAGCGTAGATTTACTAGAATGATACCTGAACTCCAAGGGTTAAATTACGAGGAGAGATTACACAAACTAAGGTTGTATTCCCTGGAATTTAGAAGGTAGATGGGTGATTTGATTGAAGTTTTCAAGATATTAAGGGGAACTGATAGGGTAGATAGAGAGAAACTATTTGCGCTGGTTGGGGAGTCTAGGACTAGGGGACATACCCTAAAAATTAGAGCCAGGACTTTCAGGATTGAAGTTAGGAAACACTTCTCCATACAAAGGGTGGTAGGAGTTTGGAACTCTCTTCCACAAATGGCAGTTGATGCTAGCTCAACTGTTAATTTTAAATCTGAGATTGAAAGGTTTTTGTTAACCAACTGTATTAAGGGATATGGGGCTACGGCAGGTATGTGGGGTTAGGACACAGATCAGCCATGATCTCACTGAATGGCAGAACAGGCTTGAGGGGCTAAATGACCTAGTCCTGTTCCTATGTTCCTACTGTCTATTGAACATGAGATATTGCACAGTGGGCATAAATACCTACCTGAGGAGGAGTACACATGCTGCTACCAGGGTGTATGCCAGGAGTGTCCCAATAGACATCATATCCACCAAGGCTTTAAGATCAAAGAGGAATGCCATGACAGCTGCCAAAAAATCACCAGGATGTGAACAGTAGTGTTAAAATAAAATAATCTGTAGTTGTGTGGGAAAATACATACAAGTCTAAAAATGACTGTTGCTGAAATTAATGGACAAGTTAATATGTTCAGGAAACATTCCCGTCCAGTGTTTTAACGCAGGCGCCAATCTTTTCATTTTTAATGAGTTAACGCCTCTGCTAAAAGAGCAAACAACAAATATCATACTAACCTGTTAAGAGTTCTTTAGTGATATTTAAGGTGTATAGTCATTTAGCCTGACTTGCACAACTGCCATGCAATTTTACAAACCTCTTCAAAGAGTAAGTGGCGGTTACAATTTCATTAAGTTTGTTCAAAGATTCTTCTTTAAATAGTTAAATACACATGAGAATACACAGAACTAGCATACAGTAATGATTTAATTCTGCAGTATATTTCTTAAATGTTTAAATCATGCTAATCATTACAGTCTGTTGTTGCATGCAATTAGTGAAGCTTCAATTATAGCACACAATGTGGTTTATCTACACTACTGCCATGTTGGTAGATTGTGTCTTAGATCTAATGAAAGTATACCACAATGAGTTATAATGCCCAATAGTTCAGTACAAAGCTTAATTAATTCATAAAAGATTTAGAAGTGGTAGTGTTATTGCTGGTGCTAAAATTGATAGCCAAGGTAGAATGAATGGCTAGCTAGTGTTTGGAGCTAACCAATTCCCCAGGCAATAATTAAGTATCAAACATTAAGACACATTGAAACTTAAAAGAAAAATCCCCAATCATGCTTAAATTTTCTAGCATGGCCTTTATTCACAGGTAAACCTGAAACAGTGATGGAGATTAAAATCCTGATAATGAA
The DNA here is from genome assembly GCF_035084215.1 of Heptranchias perlo. Taxonomy (NCBI): domain Eukaryota; kingdom Metazoa; phylum Chordata; class Chondrichthyes; order Hexanchiformes; family Hexanchidae; genus Heptranchias; species Heptranchias perlo. The sequence continues at coordinate 76,375,380 of NC_090325.1, forward strand.
TCACAGCCAGATAGAATTCCAAGAAAAAAATGTATGTGCATTTGAAAAATTCAAATGCGGATTGAAAGTGAAGCTGGTCTTCTGCCACGAGAACAGCTTAAACTGCTTAATCTTCAGGTAAAATTTTGAAACAAATGTGCTGTAATTGGGAAATAAGACATTTCTAATTTATAGGTTTACTGCAAATTTCTAATTTACATTGATATTTTGATCATGTGACGCTATCAGGCAATGCTTTCCTACCACATAATTAAAATAGGAAATACAAAACACACTAAACTGCATACATCACTGCATAGACGATGAGCCAATCACAGCTTTCTAATCACCACAATAAATCTGTGACACTCTAATCCACTAATTTGCTTCACACATCTCTAACACTGACTCCCAAAAAAACATCAAATAAAAACAAAATTAGACTAGATGTTTCAGGTCCGTTGTCCTAATCCACTGAGATCGGTCAGTGTGCCATATTTCTTCCTTTTCAACAACCTCCTTCTAATCAATGCGACAGTTGAATAGAACCACGTTAATCTGTGTTGCAGTAAATTCCCTTCCACACCAACTACCCCACCCCCCCAATAAAATCATAAAAACTACATGAAAAAAAAGTACAAATGAAAAAAAAATCAGAGAATGAGTATTATAAGCAGTCAGTTGCCATTTGGTCGAAAAGTGCTGTAAGAACTGGTTATGTAGATAGGAGCTTAGTCAGGGTGTATGGTTCTATTTTACTTAGGTAGGTTTGTGCGAGTAAGCCGTGTTAAATCCAAAACACTTGCATGCAGGCACTGCAGGGAGTTGTCATGGTTACAGTGAACTTGCTAAATGTAAGAGATTAAAATGAACAAATTTTAAACAAATGGCTAGAACTAAGTGTCCTGTCTTGGGCTAGACTTGCTAACCGCCTATTTTACTTCTGCTGGTTCACCTATGAACCTAATTTTTTAATCAATTAGAATGTCCTTGGGGTGGAAATTGCTTTAGGCCTGTGAACTTTTGCTTATCCAAAGCTCTGCTGCCTCTGTATCCTGTCCCACACCAAATCCCACTCACCCATCACCTCTGTGCTCACTGACCTACATTGGCTCAAAGTCCTCCAATGCCTCAAATTTAAAATTCTCCTCAAGTTTAAATCCTTTCATTGTCTCACCCCTCCCTATCTCTATAACCCATCAAGAGCTCTGTGTTCCTCCAACTCTGCACCCTCCTCTCCCTTCACCCCACCAGTGATGGCCATGCCTTCAGCCATCTAGCCCCTAAGCTCTGGAATTCCCTCCCTAAACCTCTCCGCTTCGCTCCACTCCTTTAAGACACTACTTAAAACCTACCTCTTTAATCTAGCTTTTAGTCAACTCTCCTAATATCCCTTTCTCTGGCTTGGTGTCCAGTTTGCCTGATTACGCTTTTGTGAAACCTTGGAAACATTTTTCTATGTTAAAGGCACTACACAAATGCAAGTTGTTATTATTGTTGTTCAGGGGCCATCAGCCATTTATATGCTCCTGGCGTTCGAAATCCCATCCCCGCCAACTCAGTGCATTTCCACACATCACACGGTGGCAGCATTCTAAAAGTGTTTAAATAAGCTGACCAGCCATGAATGAGTAATGGTCCCAGAAATGCTGTGCAAAGACCACAATATCATGTGTATAAGGAAACCCAATAATCTGTCTCAGGCACATATCACAAGATATGGCATTAAAAGTTAAATACTATCAAATGGAACCATGCGCCTTCAAATCCCTGGAATTAATGCCTATTAGAATTAACAACATTTGTCAGACTCTGCAGAGATTAGTAGAAAAGTAATTAAATGAGCTGCAAAACACTTTTATATCAACACCAGTTTGCTCCAGAATAGACACAACTGGGTCACTGTGAAAACATATGACTTGGCATTGACTGGGAGGAGATGTCTGCTCTGGCTGTATATAAAAGGCCACATTTTAATCTCATCATCACTGTTTAATACCCGTGTGAACAATTGCCACTAGATGCTAGGTATGCTAGGCTATTTTTAAACTCATTTAAAAAAGATACCTTTTCTTTTAGAAGGTATTTTCATTTTGTGAGATTAAGCATTCTCATTTATTTTTTTTTTAAAAACAGATGCCAGATTTTTTTTAATCCACTTATAAAATACAAAGGAGATTACATTGTCTGCCACTATAAATTTCTTCTACAGAATTGTAATTATTGCTTAGAACCTGGCATACCTACTTGCAGTACAATCCTCACCACCTGATTAATGAAGGCACCAGGACTCTGCATGCTTCAGGGAATAGTGCATCAAGCCCAGGCATGCTTATCGACAGATGAGGTCCCTTCGGGGGAAGGGACAAGTTGCATCAGCTTACCAGAGATGACCCCTGATGCCAGTGTTGCAGCAACTGGTGTCTGCCTCTTACTCACTTTTGCCAGAAAACTGAATAGTAAACCATCTCGTGCCATTGCAAACAGAATTCTGGGTAAAGGGAACATAGACCCCAACAGGCTAAAAAGAAAAAGGTCAAAGATCAAATAAAAACACATCCAGTGCTATGTACTTGTAATGGATACATTTAGCAAATGTAGAATTGCCAAAGTCAATGGTCAGGCCACTTTTAAAAATTTATAACTTTGATGAATTGAGGTGAGGAATGTTAATGGAACACATTTCCACTTTGGCTGGAACAATGAAGCATTTCCAGGTGCTAACTTAACATGGTTATATGGAGAGCAAAACTCTTTCTACTCCATCCTAACAACTTTGCTTAACCCCTAACTCATTAGACTACATTCTATTGCAAAATGAGAATTGTTCCCCTTCCCACACCAGCTATCTTTAGGGGCTCACTCAATGAATGACAATTTATGCTGTACTATTGGTAGTTTTTGTGTTGTTGGACTGCAGCTATTAGGAGCTGGGTTGAGGTGAGCCAAACTCATTACAGGTAGTACACTTAAATGATAACTTTCCAACATTTGTGCGCTGCCAGAAGAGCCTCGCATTATCTTAAATGGCTGGAAACTAATAGGTAGTGGGCACCAAAATTTCTGACATGCAATCTTGGCCACCAGGGCTCCTTGTACACAGCATAAATTCAGAAAAGTACCTCTTTGCTGCCAGTTCGGTCGGTTCTCATCCCATTAATCTGGGTTGAATTTAAACCCAGGTCTCAGAGGTGAAAGGACAGTGTGGTAACCAACTACACTCCCCCTGTCTCACCAGGCTGTTTAAAAGTAATAGATGAAAGTTAAATATTTCTCTTCAAACCAGACCAGATCCTTAATATAGGAATATTGTTTCTCCATATTTAGGTTGCAAAGTTCATTGTGCACTAGTTACAATGTTAGCAAAGAAACCCTTAGGCCAATTACTGAACAGATCTTCACCCCTCTCACCTAGCGTAAGTACCAACACCATCCAATCTAATGCCTAGTAAGAGCCCTCACTCTCCCTTTTAGTCCTGAGTGGCCTTCGTCTCCTACAAAAAAATTACCCTGACCGTGTCAATTAGTAATGCACCCAAGTGTGTTAGCTATGGGGTACAAACTGCGCTTCTGCTTTCCTGGGTTGTGCTAAGCGCGCATTCTGTGAAATTGTGTACTCTCAGCCCATGGTTTTAATAGATAGAAAACCCCAGGGTGGGAATATGCAAATTAGTGAGGAAGGAGAATTTTTATTCCTACATAACTAGTCAGGACACTCTACCAAGTATTATGTAACTTGTAAAGCAGCATGTACTTTGTTATTATGTGTTCCATAATGACTTGAGGAAAACATATAAATTCTTGTGCAACTCAATAACATTAAATAAATTATCTGAGGCAAAAAAACATTAGCAATTCTACTGCAAATATAAATGAAAGACTGTTACTCCTTTAAAGTTATCATTGATATTACGGCACATTTACACTGGACTCAAAAGATTGGTAATAGTGCATTTCTGACTGCAATATAAAATGAGATTGCAAATTTTAAATGAGACTTGGCAAAGAACTAATGTACTGACCAACTGACAATTTTGTCCTACATTTGCTCAATTAACATACAATTCCCTCTTTACTTTCCTTCTTCCACCCATCCACAAAATCTCACCTGCAACCACACCTGATGACATTGTAGCAACAACTGGAGTCTTCGTCTTAGTATTGATGCGGGCTAAAGCTTTGAAAAGCAACCCATCTTCAGCCATAGCATAGATTACACGGGGCATGGGGAAAATGGAACCAAGTAGACTGAATGAAGAGGAAAGACATGCACAATGTCCCAAGTCAGAGTCGCAGCAGGTACGTAGTAAATTAATGAAAAATTAACATTCACTGCGGGGCTCTACATAAACTCCCAAACTCTCCTTGTCCAGTGGGAAAATGGTTTGTATAATCCACTTAATTATTCCCCCCAAAATAAAATGACATGGATTTTTTTATTTATTAATGCAGAAAATGAAAGTCTCTGGTTAGTTTTACATAATCAAAGCATGGCATGTTGAATTCCACCAATGCCCTAGTGGGTAAAGGCATTACCTGGTGTAATACTAAGCCATACAGGGCAGGAGGTTCCAATTTCATTCCCAGCCTTTGTCTAGAGAGCTGATCCTAGCTGGGGCCCTACAATTGGCCTCAATATCCTAGCCTGCACTATGGAGGGGGTTAAATAAACATTATTCCTGGGGACTCTGCTGGAAAGTGAGTGTGTGTTCAGACATCAGGTGACAACATGATTGTGTTTGGTTGTTATGCCACCTCTGCAAAATAACTTCATGTCCAGGCACACATGTAAAGAATGATCACTTAGGCAAGGTGGAAGAGGGCTGCCAGTGCCTCTGGGCCCATATCCTAGCAAGAGTCTGTGCCTTCAGGAGAGGAGGGCAAAAACTGAGGAATTAAAACAAATTATAAAATGTACATGACTGCCTGGAATTTCCACGGACATTCTCCTGATCTCCAACCGTAACTTTGGCAGGACCCTTGGAGAAATACTTTTACCTGTTTACGCCATTTCTCCGGCAGTCTGCCAAAGTTAAGGCAGAACATCAGGAGAAACCCCCTTCCGAAAATACTAGGCGTCTGAGTTTATAATGTGACTCTGAGGACAAGTTGGAGGATCAGAAATGCAACGATGTTTAGACTAGATTGATCCAAGAGTGAAAGTCTCTTTTTTTTCCTTCAGGCTTTTTTAAAAACATCTCCAGGTCACCAACAACAATGATATTGTCATAGGCCTTCACTAATACTGGCTACAAGGAGTTGTACAAACGTGATCCTAGGGCAACTCCATCTATGTCACTGTAACTCAGAACTAGAAATATTTCATGACTTTATTTAAGATGGGATTTCCAGAATGTTTTTTGTTTGCTTTGATAAGTAAAATAGTGATAATGTTTGGTTGTGTTCACCCACTTGAGCATACTAGACAAACTTTAGTTGCCCAAATGTGGTTCATGTTTACACTGGCCAAAGAGACAACAGTTATGTAGAGTCCTACAGTGTAATCACTTAATAAAAATTAGTTTGATTTGATTTCATTCAGGTGTGGAAATAGAAAAATGTATTGTTAGGCATATCCAGAAATTTTGAAAACTGTTTTCTCCTTAATGTTTTCACTAACAAACATTTTATATTAAACATTTTATATTGAACGTTTCCATGAGAAAGTCACAAAAATGCAATTTTTATTGCACACTAACAAAGGGGTGGATTTTATTTTGCATCGACGGATGGTAAATTGGTCAGTTGCCCATTATACACCCCACTCGATTCTCCTTTCAACTGAAATCAATGGAATGAAAAATCAGGCTGGGTGTGTAACTGGACACCGATCCACAACCCCAAGCTTACCACCTGTCAGTGAAAGTTAAAATCTACGCCAGGGTGTTTTAAAAACTACCACTGGGCAGTCCAACTCCAGGGCATCGGTTCCTGGAACAAGGGCTTCCCTCAAAACCACTGGGTCAGCAGGGTGACAAATGCCCTCTATGAGCTCAGCTGCACAGAAATACCCAAAAGTATCCCTGACCCTGGCAATCTGAAGGGAAGCCTGCATCACACAGAAAGTGACAGTGATCCTGTCAGCCTGCTCCCCACAGTGACGCAACAGTGACCTGCCTGACGATCTCCACGCCACTGGCCTCCAGCATGAGGAGAGCATTACTGAGTTCGGAAAATCACTCCACCAAGATTGGATCATGTCCTTTCAGCAGCTGGCCAGCAAATCTCAGGCCTCTGCTCAATACTGTGGGGTGTATAACGGATGGCTGATTTGCTACCACCCGTTTTATGCCCTTGCCGAAGTTGAAAGTTCCACCCATCCTCTTTAAAATATTGCTTGTTATGTTAATTCTTAAAAATTCTGTACCTCTTATTTTTATTTGTACTCCACAATAAAAGAAGCTAGTTCTAATAATTTGCTATTATTCACAAGCGATGGTCAATTAAATCAGGAACACTTTTTTATCCATTGATTACTGGAGCTGCATTTTTGTGTGGTGGCAGATCTCTTTTGATTAAAGTTTCAATCTACTTAAAAAAAATCATGTTGTGCAGCCCAAATTACGTTCACATTGTTAATCCCAGTTTCAAAGCAAAACCAAAACCTTTAGGGTTCAGAAGACTCTTAAGAAGTTTGCAGGTTATTCAAAGACAGCATTCTAACTGGTTGAGGAATCTTAGTTTTATCAGCAGATATATGAAGGCACATTAACACAAGGAAATACATTACTAAATCTCTACAGCACAAAACCAATTGGGAAAAACAGAAAGTAATACATTTATGTACAGGTTATATTGTGAAAATAAACATAATGAAAATGTGGAATAAAGGAAAGGTAATAGTGACCCCATCAGAGTGACCTGAGTCTTCTGAGTCTTTTAATGTCCTTAGATGCACATGGGAAGAATGGCCCGAATTTTCTCGGGGCCTGAGGGATGATCGGGGGTGGGGGGGGGGGGGGAGTGGCTGGTGTGGAGGAATGAGGAGGAAGTAAATCAGGCGCAAGAAGTGCGGCGAGAGCGGAAAATTGGGTAGGGCCTGGAAACGTCAAGTATCCACCCAAAAGAAACTCTGCAGCCAGTTAATGGGACCAGTGTCCTTAACTCTAGAAAGAACCCAATATCCAGGTCATTGAGGTGCAGAAGTGGGGCCCACCAAGTCTCCAGGTTATTGCTGCAGCCTGATAGACCCCAAACTTGACAGCGGCAAATTCTTTGCTTGGCCCTCTTACAAGGGACGTTGATCACAGACAGAACTGCACCTTTTAGGGGGCGTGCAGCCATCCAGTGCTGCATCCTCTACCCCTCTTGTCCTCTAGCGGACACCCAAGATTCACTCATTGGGCTCAATTTTAAAAGAAAAGTCCGGGTGCATTGGGGCAATGAAAATCGGGGTCATCTGGAGCGGGCAGGAATCCCGGCTCCAACACGCTGAAGAATGCGCACGACCCAGAGACATCTGGGTGCGCGCGCCGTTCTCGAACCCGGAAGTTCCGCTGGCAATTAAAGCTGGCGGGAAGGTTTTTAAAACACTAAATCAAGTACTTAGAAGTAATTGAAATGTACATAAATCCAATTAACTATGAAGGCAAACGATTTCAACGCTGCCTCAACGTGTTTCCCGTGCTGTGTGAAACACGCCATGGTGAACGAGCCGTGTTTCAGCCGGCAGCCATTTGGACATTTAAATCCCTGTTTGACAGATGGGGATAAAAGGTGAGTTATTGCAGCAGGGCACTCAGTTCTCTCAGACAAACTTTTGGCTGAAAGATCTCTGTGTTTAGACTGAAAATTATTGGTTTCCACTCAGAATTCTTCTGTTTACGCATATTTACCAACTTTTCGGGCCCCCTCAAACTGACACCATCAGGATGGGGGAGGGGGGCGCGATGGCTGCATTCACCACTACAGACCAAGGCTCAGCTTCCTGGACCTCTCTGAGGAGCAGTGCATACGGAGGCTGAGAGTGAGTCGCCAGGCATCTGCAGCCTCCTTCATGCCGAGCTGCTCCCAGCTGGGCCGGGCAGCAACTCATCTAACCCGTCGCTGTTAAAGGCACTACTGCCCTCAACTTCTTTGTCTCCGGATCATTCCAGGGTGCCACCGGTGACATCGCTGGGGTCTCTGTTGTCTGCACACAAGTGTATAAGGCAGGTCACCGACGGCTTGTTTTGCAGGGCCTCACAATACATCAACTTCCCCATGGACGACCTCAGCCAGACGGAGAGGGCAGTGGGATTCCACTCTGTGGCTGGCTTCCCACAGGTACAGGGTGCAATCAAATACATGCATATAGCAATCCGAGCACCTCCACACGAGCCAGGACTGTTCATCAACAGAAAGGGATATCACTCCATCAATGTTTAGCTCGTTTGTGACCACCGCAAGATTTCTTCACGTCTGCGCCAGATTCCCTGGCAGCTGCCACGATTCCTTCATTCTGAGAGAATCCAACATCCCGGGCCTCTTCCATGCACCGAGCACCCTTAAGGGCTGGCTCCTCAGGGGCAAGGGATACCCCCTGCACATGTGGCTCATGACATCTCTGAGGAACCCCATCAGCGAGCGACAGCGTCGATACGACAGCCACATCGCCACCAGGTCTAGAATTGAACATGCGATAGGACTGCTGAAGATGCGATTTCGGTGCCTCGATCGTTCTGGGGGAGCGCTTCAATACGCATCAGCGAGAGTGGGTCGCATTGTAGTAGTGTGTTGTGTCCTGCACAACATGGTGCAACAGAGAGGGGTACCGGTTGAGGAGGCCCCATCCCCTCATCCACCATCCACATCTGCCATCCACATTGAGGAGGAGCAGGAGGAGGATGAACCCATGGGCAGAGCAGTGGCTCACCTGGCTGCTCGTGAGGCCAGGGAGTCACTCATATGTGAACGGTTCTCGTAAGATCAGAAAGTGAGAAGAGCCGCCTGGAAAGACCAGTGCCAACACCAGCGGCCCCTGCACAAAACAGTCCTGCAAGTACACATACACCCACTGTAAAGTGACCCGCTGGGTGGCATCAAGTGTCGCCGTTCATGATGAAGCACATGAAAGGGCCCTGTCACAAAAGTCAGTCAAGAATGGGCAAGACATGGCAGTAGTGGTGAAAATGATAACATTTCATGTGACTTTAACAAAAATCATATATAAATGAAAAACATGACAGTCTGTCAGACACCCTTGTGCATACCCTTCGTGATCACAAATCCTTAGCCTTTCTCTTCCTACCACTTCTACATGGTGCATCCCCTGCGGCTGCAGCAGAGGTAGTGGCAGGTTGCTCATGTCCATGGTCAGACTGCTTAGATGCTTTCGGCCTATGTCCTCTGGGTTTTGGAGTAGGTGAGGGCCCCGCCAAAGACTGCTCCACCTGCCCCTGTGCAGGGACAGACTCGGCCACCTGGAGATGAGGCAGCATTGTGAGTACTGGTTGAGAGGGGGGCAACGGGTGAGACATGGGAGCACTTTGAGTGGCGTCCCCACTTCCATGTTTCCTTTCACCATCAGCCCTCTCCTGGTCTAGGCCCACATCACTCCTACCACCCTGCTGGAGGACATGTATGATGTCTTGGAAGTCCAGTTGTAAAGTTTCTGTCTGCCTGTTTAAGGCGGCAGAATGTTGTTCACGTGAGTCTGAACGGCCGTTGTCAGAGCCTGAATGGACTCATTTGTGAGCCGTGCTTGAAGCTCAATGGAGGCTAGCCTTCTCTCCATTGCAAACATTCCCGCACTTACCTGCGACACTATCTCAGACATTTCCGCAGTTCCCCACAACACTAGCTCAGATATTTCAGCAGTCACGTGCGACACTATCTCAGACAGTTGCTCACATCCCTGTGACACTATCTCAGAGATTCCCTCTCGTATCTGTGCCACCATTCCACTAATGCAGGAGTTGGACTCCTCCATCCTCTGTGCGATTGTGGAGAGTGTGCGCGGCACCTGTTCCAGTACCTTGCAAATGTGCTGCTGTCCCTTGATCATTCTCTTTTTAAAGGATGGCCCCCGGGGTTCAGCATCTGCGTCCAGCTAAGCAGAGCCTGGAAAGGAGTGCGCCCACCGACGCACACTCTCCACAGCTGCCCCTGCCACAAGTGTCTGCTCGTGCTCACTTGTGTGCGGTGACTCACCAGGCGCCAACCCAACTAACTGAGGACTAGGACCCACCGGGGTGTGAGTATCTGCGCTGGTGGATGGCTCGCTAAGATGTGACGATGCGCCCTCAGAGGCCGGGAGCTCCTCTGAGGAATTGCCCTCTCCCGTCACTGTGGTCGTTGAATGGCCTGTAAGAGAACAGAAGGCAATATTAAGCATCATCACAGATGTGTCACGTTGCGATGAGGACACTGAGGTGCTTAACATGCCAAGCATTAACATCAATTCATGTTGTGTGTGATGAATGTTAAAGTTTGTCACCAGACTTTTGTGGGGTGCCAGTCTTGGCGTCCCCGACGGACAGGCACTCGAGGGTGCAGCTGATCTCCAGGGCCTCCTCCTCCGCCTCTGTGAGGACCACTATTTGTTGTGGCCCCCCCTCCAGTCCTCACCCTCTCGCATCCATTTTGTGCTCTCTTCTAGAAGGGAAGAAAGTACAGAGGTGTGAGTGAGTTATGGTGAAGTGGCCAATCGATGAATGCATTGCTTTGGGTGAGGCTGACTGTGAAAGAGGTGCATCAGAGGGTGAGTATGAGACAGACATCACATTGGATCAGGATTGGGGTGAGTGACAGTAGTGGGATGACAAATGGAGAGGTGAGGAAGTGCTGAGGAAGTGCAGGTAAGTTGAGGATGAGCCTTAAGTGGGTGTGAGGAGTGATGTGATGGAGTAGTCTTGGCAGTGCAGAATGAGTTGGTGGGGGGGTGGTGATGAGGAACACGGAATGCAGGAGAATCAGGAAGTGTACTCACTTTTGCTGACCTAGTTAAGTCATTGAACGCTTCCTGCACTGGACCCAGCTGCTGGTGACCTCCTCTGCCACCTTGAGCCAGGCCTTCTTGGTGGCAGAGGCAGGACACTTCCTCCTGTCGGCCAGGTAAAACAGTTTCCTCCTCCTCCTCACCCCGGCCAGTAGCACCTGAAATGAGGCACCACTGAATCTTGGAGCAGCCTTGCCCCTGTGCTGCTCCATTGGGTCTTTTTGCTCCAGCAAAAGCCATTGGAGCAACGGTCCTTTAAATCCAGATGCTCCAGCTGACAGCAGGTCATGCAGGTGCATAGTCCGCCCACTGCGCAGCTTTCGGACGGCAAACCCGGAAGCTACGTTTAGGGCCACCAATTGAGTCGTGATCGCATGGGGAAGGTACATTTTTATTATCCGGGTTTGCTGCGTGCCCACTGACCCCCTCCCCCCACCGCTGCCATCCGGCCGCCCTTTTAAAATTGAGCCCATTGTGGTGTAAGTATCCACCGAAAATATTTAAATGTGATAGCATTCTGATCCTGGATACTCTGGTGGGGTTAGGAGTGGAGGCCAGCAGCGATTACTTCCCCGCACTTAAACCAGTGGAGTAGGACTGGGGATTTTCGAGGCCAGAGTTCTTTTTCAATCTCAACAAATTTAAAAATTGGCCCTAGAGGTTTGAAGGTCTGCTTAGAAAATCTCTGACTGGAAAACTGCTTTCCAATCAGCACCAATAAAGGTCTTCAGAAATAAGATACAGTGTGTTCCACATTATTCAAAGTTGCTTAACTCAAATTATCTGTTAATTCGAATTGAATTTGTGCAAAAGAATGTCCCCATTGCAAAACAATGCCTCTATTGAAAATTAATTGAAAATCTATTGCTTATTTCAAACTTAATTTGAGTTATTGGTCAATTTGATTCAAATTCCCATTCCAAATGTGTCCTGACCAGTGAAATCTGCTGTTTAATTCAAATTCAACCTGGTTCAAGCAGGCTAGAGCAGGTAATTTTCCTGAGCTATGAGATCTCTTTTTGCTAGAAATGGTAAATGAATTCGCTGAAGGATTTAAAACCAACCTTGTTTTTGCATCAATGGATCAGCCGCTTCAAACACCGTCACGTAATCAAGTCCAGGTCCACAGAAAGGGTATAGTTGAGCAGATGGACAGCTGCAGGAGTATTTTGGCGAATGGAGAGTCAAAGACTGGACTGTTGGAAGTTTGAAAGTGTCATGGTAGGTGACTTGGGGGAGAGGTTATTGCAGGAGTGGATATAGAAGGAAAGGGGTTGGTGGAGGGTAAGGGATGTGGGTGGTGAGGAATACAAAGAACTGGTTGGTAATTAAGATCATGGGAGTAAAGAGGCTACATCAGATGGCAAGGTCAAGCGAATGGTCAGAAATATGGGTAGGAGAGTTTATATGGAGGGAAAGGTTTATTGAGGGCAGGAAGGCAATGACATCAAAGGAGAGTGGGCAAGGTGAGTTGAGATGGATCGAGGATGAGGAGTCGCTCAGTGCAGAGGCTGAGGGAGGAAAGGAGGGAGGATATTTTGGGGATAGTAGAAGGATGAAACACGATGAGGGGCTCGCACGGACATACTTACCATTAAACACAAACTTTAGGTATGAGCCCTTTTCTCACTTTGAAGGGCAAGAAACAATCATCACATAATTTTAAATATGATCAATTGTGAAACAACTTCAACTTGATGTAATTTTAAATACATATCCGACATTAGGTCTTTGTGGTTAGGAGATGGAAAGGAAGCAGAAATTCTAGATGCAACCTGTGTTTGTACGAATATTAAGCAACAAGTCTTTCCAATGGTCTATTCTGAAAGAAAGCTGAGTTTTCTTTTCATACCTTGTTGATAGAGCACAGAGGGATCCCACTGCCACCAGGTATTTTGCAGGACCCCAGCCAACATACTCAAAGGCAACAGGAAGTGGGCTTCTAGCATCCAGCAGGTAGTAAGGCATCATGAGGGTCAGTGCTGCTGAAACTCCAAAGTAAGCCAAGAAACAAACCAAAAGGGAAGTCACGATTCCTATGGGAATAGCCTTTTGGGGATTTCTCACCTCTTCACCTGGAATGGCAACAAAGAACATTATATGGCTTGAATACAAATAGTTGGTATGGAAAGATGAGCTTGGTCAGGTGGTTTGATGATAGAAAAACCAGAATCAGGAAATTCCTTGGAGCTGCTCTCACTCTGCCGGCATTACTTTGCCGGAAGTGGCATGGTAACCCTATTATCATCACAATGATGATTTCTCAGATGATGAGTTTCTGATCTCAATCATGCTGTTATTCAGATGGTGAAGAGAGGTTCAGTGCTTCCCTTTGGTCAAAAGAGGGAGAAAAAAAATTAAAGGCTGAGCCACTTTGAGCTATATTTGTGGACCCTATAGTATTATCAACCTAAGGTATGGGAGTAGACCATCCGATTGTTCTCTCAGTCAGGGAATGGTACATGAAGAGCTAAGGAAAGAGTAGCAAAAAATACAATAGGGCCAAGTATAATGATGCTTGGAACATAAACAAGCCATCAATACATTTCATGACAGAATTTTTTGTTAAATTCCATCCAAAAGGAACAAAATACAAAGTAGAGCATTCTTTGATATAGAAGCAGCACAAAAAAATTCTGAGGGGCGTACATTCACACAGTATCCGGAACAGAATTATTTACTGATGTTTTCTTGCATCCCATAAGCTATAATTCCTTATGAATTTGATATTGTAAGATAGAGCGTAGTAATGCACTCCAGACCTAGAACTACTTGAACATTAAAAATCCCAGAATTTTCTTTCATAATTTAAGAATCCAAAACAAAATACAGTTTGCATGTTCTGAAGTGTACAATCACATTTGTTTGACAAAAATGTAAAACTGAAAGTCTCTGGGAAATGTGTTTGTGCTGTCTCAACTCAGTGCTTAGTGGGTGCTGACAAAGAACAAAACTACCCACAACTTGCCATAAATTGACATGCAGGGAGAGGAGAATTTCATTGCTTAGCACACTGGTTAACATGTTTGCGTAAAATTGCTTTGTGTGTTATTTAACATAGTAGTTACCTGTTTAAAATAAACAAATTAACAACTGCTCTAAAATAGTGTACAAAAGAATTTTATGCAAGAGTATTAATCAGTGTGCTACCAGAAGAAATCAAACTCCTAGATTGGCAATCCTACTTAAAGAGGCCAAAAGGATGATTATGTGTGTGAAATGGAAAAAAAATTCACACTAGTGCAGTGGCGTACTCTTCTGACATCAGAGATAAGCATATTATTGGGGCAGAGTAGAAACTTTACTTTGAATCTAGCCATGTTTCACCTGATCCAATATGTATTTGATGATGACAATGAATGGCAAAGAAAGAAAAGCATTTCATTCCCTAGCACCAACATCATTCATCTTAATAAACACAAATATTCACTAAGAAACAATTATGGGGTTAAGTCTAGAATTACAATTAAACCTTGAAGATCCCTTCAATGGGACAGAATGTGAAATTGTGATCTCATCAGTTATAGCCCCTAATTGCACAGGATTGTTGGGGATAAATTACAGGGTAAATTTAGCTCTCTCAGTAGGGAGCTATGCTCGAAGGGAACACAGATTAGAGAAGCAGGGATATGGTGTTAGAGCTTTTTCTCTGACCCATACTCCCTTTGAGTATGCTTCCACACTAGGAGCGCAGGAGCACTTAATTTACCCTTACATGCGTTAAAAATTCAAATCACTGCAGATGACAGGTTGTTGCTGGGTAAACTATCAGACTAAATAATGCAATGATAAATATACCCCTGGTCCTTACCTGTAGTAGCAATACAGTCAAACCCAACAAAGGCATAAAAGCAGGTCGCAGCACCAGCTAATGTTCCAGCTAATCCATATGGTGTAAAACCACCTATACCGTAAATACTGGTGACATTCTCTGAAGATGACAGATTGCTACAAAACAGAAGAAAGGGAAAAAAAGAAACATTATATTTTCAGAGCACTAACCTTAACTTTCAGTTACTCATGCAAAATCATTTTGAAAAAATATAGTTATAATCTGATATTTAGCTAACTTCATAGATGTATGAAAACAAAGTCTCCAATATTTTTAAGGAGAAAATGTTCAAAACTGGTGTAACAATAACAGAATTATATAGTATATATAGTTGAGATTTTTATTAAGAAATAATCAACAACTTTTTACAGGTAATTTTCTATAGTTCGCTGTTGAAGACTATTACCATGTAACAATCCAGTTATAGAATTGCTGCTCACTACCTTATTTTCAGCTATATTTTCTACTGATGTATCATAGATGAAATAAAACAATATACTATTTAAATGTTGAGCTACAAAAAGATTTAGCATGATGATTTGAAAAATAATATACATCATAAAGTCTGTCTCTCTACCTTGAAAAATTTATTTAACTTTTTGATTAAACAACTAAACCATTATGACATTTTCATTAATATCGAAACACTACAAATCTTTGTAAAAGCTGATGCTTGGAGAATTAATCTATATGCATAACTGCAAACAGGTTAGTATTGGAGAGATAAACTGAACTGGTTTCCTTTTTAAGGTGTAAATAAAAAAATAAAATCATTTTTGGTCATTTTTAGATCTTGTTAAAAGTTTATTTTAATAGGCAGTGTGGTATATTTCTGCTTAACAAAAGTTTTGTGAGTTTTCATTAATTCAATTGTAAACTAAGATTGTAAAAGATTTTCCTTGTTTCATTTATATCCATTTAAAGTCTTCACTGGAGAAGTGCATTTCCAACACTGGATACCTCAAGACATACATGTTGGACTGTACAGTGGAACCTCCATTATCTGTAATCCTATTAACTGCCATAATTATTATTCACCAATTTTTTTTGCAGATCATCTTATTACACAGGTTCTTTAGTATTGCATTTCTTGGTGAATAAAACTACATGTTTATTTTGTTATTTATATTGCACTGCTCTTCATTTCTATGCCTTAGGGGATTGGTGTACCATTGGCACAAGACAAAATATAGGCACTCTCAGTTTCCCACTAATTTGCATTATCTACCAAGACATCATCCCCATTATGATCCATATTCCACTGTACAACTGTATCACAAATCACTGACAGAATTTGCTGCATAAATCATCAGATTGACTAATGCAATATACCTCTGGTCCTCATCTGTAGTAGCAATGCAGCCAAACACAATAAATGAAGAGAAGCAGAGGGCAGCATCAATTAATGCTCTTATTAATGTTAATGTTCCAGTCTATCTACTAGATGATTTCTGTCATACTAGCAGTTTAAAGGTTTGGAGCATTAAAATGCAATGCCCTATATTAAACATAATTAAATTGTAAAACAACCACTTGGGAAAATTTTTTACCTAGAATTTCTTTTTGATTTCTTTGTCCTTTAAAGTTAACAATTAGGCAATGGACACAACTGCATTCTCCAGCGCCAATGTTGTTTCTCTCATTATGAGACACTGTAGCTGGTGTGCACTAATAAGGTGAGCTGGACAGACTTACCAGTTTATTACCAAAGTATGATGGTATTAGATAAGCACCTCATCAAGATGTCACTGAACAAACTATGTATGTGTAGCCAATGAGTTGGGAGTACTGGCAGCTGCTCAGGCTGAAAACTACAACCACAAAGACCTGTAATAAATGTCTTAAAGGGGAATACTCTGGGGAGATGGAAATGACATATTTCCTATATATTCTGCTATAAAACTGTTAAACATGTCTCCTCCCTGAAAGGTAATGCTCAAGGCTGTGCAAGTTGAAAAGTGTTCTCAAGACACCCATTATATTCTACTATAGAATGGCTTGCATTGAGCCTTTATAAACCATGGACTGGACAGAAGGCGGCCATTTGGCCCTTTGTGTCAGTGCCAGCTATTTGCTAGAGCAATCCAAAAATAATCCCACTGCCCTGCTCTCTCTCCATAGCCCTGTAAGTTCCTCTGTTTCATATATTTATCCAATTTTCCCTTAAAGGATGCAATAATCTCTGCATCAACCTCTCCATGTGGCAAAAGCAACAACTGCCTGTGTAGAGAAATTTCTCCTAACCTCTCTCCTCGCTCTCCTCGTAATAATTTTAATTTAATGATCCTACGTTCCTCACTCTCCGTCAGAGAAGCAATCTTTTCTTATTCACTCTATCAACACTTCATAATTTTTAAAATTCTATTAAATCTCCTCTTAATCTTCCCTGGTACAGTGGAAATGGAGTTCTAGTATCTTAAATCTCTCCTCAATAACTATATAGTTTCTCCTCCCTGGCATTATCCTGGTGAATCTACCCTGTACGCTCTCTATGGCTTTAATGTCCTTTCTAAAGCAGGCCCAACACAGTACTCTTACTGTGGCCTAGCTAATGTTTTCTACAAATTTATCATCATTACTTCATTACTTTTGTACTCTATGCCCATTTATAAAACCCAAAATGCCATTGGCCTTTTTTATAACTATCTACTTGCATATTATGCTTTCAGGGAATTATGTATTTAAACCTCTAGGTCGCTCTGTTCATCCACACCCTTCGGAGTCTTTCTTTTGAAAATGTGCTCCCATTCCTTGTTTTCCTCCTGAAATGTATTAACTACCACTTATTCACATTAAATTACATCTGCCACCTGTCTGCTCATTCCACTAATCTGTCTATGTTTACTTTATAGTCCTCCTCATTTTGAGAAGGTGGTGGTGAGCCGCCTTCTTAAACGCTGCAGTCCTTGTGGTGAAGGTTCTCCCACAGTGCTGTTAGGTAGGGAGTTCCAGGATTTTGACCCAACGACGATGAAGGAACGGCAATATATTTTCAAGTTGGGATGGTGTGTGACTTGGAGGGGAACGTGCAGGTGGTGTTGTTCCCATGTGCCTGCTGCCCTTGTCCTTCGAGGTGGTTGTAACAGCGGGTTTGGGAGGTGCTGTTTAAAAAGCCTTGGTGAGTTGCTGCTGTGCATCCTGTGATGGTACACAATGCAGCCATGGTGCGCCGGTGGTGAAGGGAGTGATTGTTTAGGGTGGTGGATGGGGTGCCAATCAAGCAGGCTGCTTTGTCCTGGATGGTGTTGAGCTTCTTGAGTGATGTTGGAGCTGCACTCATCCAGGCAAGTGGAGAGTATTCCATCAAACTCCTGACTTGCGCCTTGTAGGTGGTGGAAAGGCTTTGGGGAGTCAGGTGGTGAGTCACTCGCCGCAGAATACCCAGCCTCTGACCTGCTCTTGTAGCTACAGTATTTATGTGGCTGGTCCAGTTAGGTTTCTGGTCAATGGTGGCCCCGAGGATGTTGATAGTGGGGGATTCGGCAATGGTAATGCTGTTGAATGTCATGGGGAGGTGG
The DNA here is from genome assembly GCF_035084215.1 of Heptranchias perlo. Taxonomy (NCBI): domain Eukaryota; kingdom Metazoa; phylum Chordata; class Chondrichthyes; order Hexanchiformes; family Hexanchidae; genus Heptranchias; species Heptranchias perlo. The sequence continues at coordinate 76,393,627 of NC_090325.1, forward strand.
TTAGACTCTCTCTTGTTGGAGATGGTCACTGCCTGGCACTTGTCTGGCACGAATGTTACTTGCCACTTATCAGCCCAAGCCTCCCACTTTTGTGTCTTCAGCAGATTTTGAGATTGTGTACGCTATATCCAAATCATTTATATGTGCCAAGGACAAAATTGGACCCAACACCGACCCCTGGGGTACACCACTTCCAACCCTTCGCCAATCCAAGCAACCCCCATTTACCCTAATTCTAATTTCCTGCATATCAACCAACTTTTATCCATGTGGTAACATTTCCTTATATGCCATACATGCTGGGTTTTTCCAACAAGCCTGTTTTGAGACACCTTATCGAATGCTGTCTAAAAATCCATAAACACTGCATCTACTGTATTCCCTTCATCTTTAATCTCATCCATGCCTTTGTTACTTTTAGACTTGACTATTCCAATGCTCTCCTGGCAGGCCTCCCATCTTCCCTGCTCCATAAACTTGAGCTCATCCAAAACTCTGCTGCTCGTATCCTAACTTGCACCAAGTCCTGTTCACCCATCACCCCTGTGCTCCCTGTCCGGGAATGCCTCGATTTTAAAATTCACATCCTTCTTTTGAAATCCCTCCATGGCCTCGCTCCTCCCTATCTCTGTAACCTCCTCCAGCCCTTCAACTGGGATCTCTGTGCTCCTCCAACCTTGCCTCTAATGCATCCCCGATTTTAATCGCTCCACCACTGGCGGCCGTGCCTACAGCTGCCTAGGCCCTAAGCTCTGGAATTCCATCCCTAAACCTCTCTGGCTCCCTATCCCTCTCTCCTCCTTTAGGACAAACCTTAAAACCAACCTCTTGGTCACCTGTCCTGATATCTCCTTATGTGGCTCGGTGTCAAATTTTGTTTGATAATCGCTCCTGTGAAGTGCCTTGAGACGTTTTACTACGTTAAAGGCACTAAATAAATGCAAGTTGTTGTTGTTGTTAATGTGTAGTTCAGGACCAGGGTTAGTACCAAAGAGCAGAAAGAATTCTGATGCTAGCTGTTATTGGCAACCAACCCTAAAAGTGGATCAGCGAACATGCCATTTGAATGGATCTCCTCTGAGTGGGAAACCAGAGATAGCGGTCACCAAAGGCTTCTGTCCAAATTGCAATATAAATATTGCCCCTTGGGAGTGAGATGTATTTAACAATATTGGATTTATTCAGGTGAGAGGGGAAATTTTTAAAAAATTAACATTCGTCCCCACCTTCAATTATAAACACTACAGTGCTGGTACCAGTCATATAACATTTTACATTCTAAAGTCAGTACATTTATCATTAACTATGCAATAACTTCGAATGTAAACATTTAAAGGCACACATAATAGAAATGCTCAATATTGTATATGTCCACAATTCCCAACAAACATTAAAATGTACAAATAAATGAAAACAGTTGTTAAAATGATCAGTCCTAATAACAATTATACAATATTACAAATTCACACTACAGCTTTAAGTACTGGCGGTTCCACTTAATGACCCAGATTTTCCTGAAGACTTGCACCATACGTCATAGGGATCCTTCAACAGTGCAAAAGAAAGAAGAACTTCTGGGATGTGACTTACACAATTAATCATGGCACTTTCTGGGACTTTTGCACCGCTCCACTGTTACCCTTGCCGAAAACAGATGGTAATTATCATAGCTCCGCCCCCATTAAAATCAACAGTAGTCACGGTTTTCCTGCATTTAAACCAGTTTTCACATCGCAGGCACTTAGACTAAAAAAAAATGGTGCTTGTGGCCTAGCAGCGGCAATGATTTATTGCTCTAACATCAGGGTTAAACTCCCAATTGTTAAAAATGTATTAATGTTACAAGATCAAACAACTAGAATCTTTGAGTATCCACTTTCTGCACCTGGGATTTTAATATTGCCACACCCATTCAATTTATGAGATCCTTTTCAGAATATAAATGACTGTTTTCCCACAGTGCTCAACCTCACTAAAGTCACCAACACATCAAACATATCTTTTCTATTAACTCTAATTTACCCATTGTAGTACAGTAACTGAGGGCTCTGATCCCCGAATAAGGGTATGGCCCTTTTAAGGTAACCTCCCCTTTTCGAGGAGGGGTATGGCCCTTTTAAGAGACCTCATCTTTAAGAAGTAATTAAGGCTGGAGAGGGTGGAGTCCTTTCCCAGTCAGGTGAGAGTAAAAGGGAATCGAGAGAAGTAAAGTGTCCACCCCTGAAGGGGAAGCTGGAAGGCAGTTGGGGCTGGTCTAGGATCTGAGAGCTGTAAAGAAGCTGATGAGTTGAAAGGGAGTTGAGGACAGCTGAAACAACCTAGGACTGGGAAAGTGTACTAGGTGTTGTCAAAGGTATGAGAGAAGAGGATGGGAGAAGAGGAAGGAAATGGATGTGAGAAGGTAATTCTTAGATATGGGGGGAGGGTATCAATCGGGGTCGTCGGGTGGGAGGCTGTCAGGAGTTATCAGGGGATCGAGGTCGGGAGCCATAGATCGTGTGTGTATATATGTGTGTGTGTGTGTGTGTGTGTGTGTGTGTGTGTGGGGGGGGTCAGAGATAGTTTGGGGGGAGGGGTGGAACGGTGATCGGTGATCGGGGTGGGGTAATGGTTCGCAGCGGGTAAGCTTGTTGGGCCTGGAGGAAGCACTCTGGTCCACAAACAGTGCAGCAAAGGCACGTGCCTGCTTTCTCTAGCCTTCTCGCCTCCTCTCGTGTGGCAGGAAGTAGAAGACCTGGGAATCCTGACACCCCCCCCCAGGAGTTTAAAAACAAAAAAAAAACTGTAAAAATGGAGGCTCGCAGCTCCTTGAAAGCTTTTAGTGACCGACCCACCTCCTCAGAGCGGGTTGGTCGGCCGTCCCTCATCACGCCTCCATTAAAACCGGAAATGGGTGGGTTGGAGGCAGGTTTTAGATTTTATAAAATTTTTACTGTTTCTCTTCCCCCCCCCCCACAACCTGCCGCCCCCCACCCCCTGCCAACCCACCTGTTTCTCTGAGTTAAAATTTAGGCCATGGTGTCAGAAGTGGGATTGTGTCTTAGAGACCAACCCAATATGGAGGCAATGCTTGAGGAATTGTGGCGTGCTGAATGGAGGGCTAATTGGGTCCTGATCTGTGATGCCCAGCAAGAGTCCTGGGGTAAAGGATAAGCGTTGCTGAGTGACAGGAAGCAACGTGCTGTGAAAATAAGCAAGGTGTTGCGGATAAAGAAGCCGATGTCCTAAACCAGGATTGTGATGGAGATCAGTTCTGGGAACTCTGTAAAGAAGACATTAAGGAGTTTGAGGATAAGAACAATTACAAATTCACGGAGGGTACCGGAGCAGAGGCCTCTAGGAGCGAGTTGAGGAAGGAGTGTATGGGAACTTATCACGAAACCTCTGCCCATTCTGAAAAGATGTGGAAGTCCAGAAAGGGTTGCAGAGGAAGGCCTGTTTGTAACCAAAACAGTCCTGTAGAAGGCTTCCCACAGGATGAGGGAGAGATCAGTGACATGTGCTTATGTGGTAACAGTCAGGAGAAAAATGGCATAGATCGGGTCCTCAAATTGCAGGCCGAGCTGGAAGACACGGCCAGAGCTCTAGGGAGGACCAAGTCCAAAGCCATCCAACTGGCCAAGGAGTTGTCGAGTTTGTAGTCCCACCTAAAGAAAACCTAGGAGCTGCTCCCAGGAGGAGAAGGAAAAGAGGCTGAAGCTGGGGTGGCAGGAGGTCTCGTTGCAGGCTCAGTTGTTGAATAGCTAAAAGAGACGGGCGATGGTTAGACAAGTCCGCGAGCTACACGAGGAGCTCAAGTGCCTCAACAAGCAGCACTGGGCCGAGAGGGAGGACCTGATGAACTCCAAGGACGACATGGGCGAGAGCGTGCGTGAGCTGGAGAAGGCAAAGAGAGCGCTGCAGCATCAAGTGGTAAAGATGAGGAGCGAGCTGCAGGGCATCGAGGATGCTAAGCTCCGCCTGGAGGTCAACCTGCAGGCCACGAAGGCACCTCACAAGGAAGAGAAAAGCCAGGTAACCACGACCATCACCAGCTTCCAACAGTCAATAAAACGAGATGGTTGATCAGAAGGAGCTGCTGGAGCAAGCTGCGTGTGTTCAGGAGGAAAGGCTGACCGGACAGCTCGATGTGTTGAACGTGAAGCTCGAGCAGAAGAAACTGAGGCATCAGCAGGCAGAAGACTCTCAAAGAGCGGGCGGTCCAGTAAGTTGTGCTCTATCTCCACTGGAAGTGGGAGACCCTCAAGGAGGCCCTGAGGACTAAAGAGGACGAGATGCTCAATTTTGGTGAGAACTGGAAGCCGAAAGATAGTAAATTGGCCGCGCTGAAGGAAGAGTCTGAAAGGATTTGCAATGAAAAGGCTTTTGTGGTTCGGCAGTACGAGGCATTGAAGGTTGAGAAGGAAGCTGAACTAGAGATGCTCACTAAACAGATTCAGGCTTTGGAAAGTAATCAGATGGGCCTCAAACCTAGAGTGAGAGAGGAGCTAGCTAGCATAGAAGGTGCAACAGAAGGACACTGAGGTTGCGCTGCTGACCTCTCAAAACCAGAGCCTCCAGTCCTCCTGTGAAACCCACAAGCAGACCCATGTTGAAGAGGTTGTAGATCTTCAAAGGAAGCAAGAGGTGACTGAAGGTCAAAGAAGGCAATCCAACGATGAACAGGTGAAAAGATCTGCAAAACTGCACAGCAATCTTTCCGATGCACTGATGGTCAAGAAAACTAGAGGCAACTTTGAAAACTACAGGAACAAGTTGGTCGGTCTCAAGGAGAGTCCTCGTAATAATGAGGCCCTCCAGGAGCAACTCGCTTCATAAGAACATAAGAAATAGGAGCAGGAGTAGGCCATACGGCCCCTCGAGTCTGCTCCGCCATTCAATAAGATCATGGCTGATCGTCTACCTCAACACCGTTTTCCTGCACCATCCCCATATCCCTTAATGCCTTTAATATTTAGAAATCTATCGATCCGTGTTTGAATGTACTCAATGACTGAGCCTCCACAGCCTTCTGGGGTATAGAATTCCAAAGATTAACCATCCCCTGAGTGAAGAAATTTCTCCTCATCTCAGTCCTAAGTGGCCTACCCCTTATTCTGAGACAGTGACCCCTGGTTCTAGACTCCCCAGCCAAGGAAAACGTTATCCTTGCATCTACCCTGTTGAGCCCTGTAAGAATGTTTCAATGAGATCACCTTTCATTCTTCTAAACTCTAGAGAATACAGGCCTGGTCTACTCAATCTCTCCTCATACGACAATCCCGCTATCCTAAGAATCAGTCTGGTGAACCTTTGTTGCACTCCCTCTATGGCAAGTGTATCCTTTCTTAGGTAAGGAGACCAAAATTGTATACAGTACTCCAGGTGTGGTCTCACCAAGGTCCTATATAATTGCAGTAAGACATCTTTACTCCGTACTCTAATCCTCTTGTAATAAAGGCCAATGTGCCATTTGCCTTCCTAATTGCTTGCTGCACTACATGTTAGCTTTCAGTGACTCGTGTACAAGGACACCCAGGTCCCTTTTGAACATCAACATTTCCCAATCTCTCACCATTTTAAAAAATACTCTGCATTTTTGTTTTTCCACATTATATTCCATCTGCCATGTTCTTGCCCACTCACTTAGCCTGTATGTATCCCCTTGAAGCCTCTTTGCATCCTCCTCGCAACTCACATTCCCACCTAGTTATGTGTCATCAGCAAACTTGGAAATATTACATTTTGGTCCCCTCATCCACATCATTGATAAAGATTGTGAATAGCTGGGGCCCAAGCACCGATCCCTGCGATACCCCACTAGTCACAGTCTATCAACCTGAAAAAGACTCATTTATTCCTACTCTCTGTTTTCTGTCTGTTAACCAATTCTCAATCTTGTAAATGGATTCAATTTTTACAGTTCTCGCTTGTCCATAGAAACAAGCAACAAAAAAGTAATTTTTTTTTTAAAAAAGAGCAAGACAGTTTTAAAAACAAAGTTCATTAATAGCTAACTAGAATTTCTCAGTTATGTCGTCAGGTAATGTGTTCAGTTCAAAAAAACCAATCAAACTCTCATTGTCCGTGGTGGGCTGGGAGTAACTTCGCACAGTCCCCTCAGTAATACAGCAGAACCACCGTTATTTTATATAAATACAAGTATATTACCCCCAATTCCATGTGCTCTAACTTTGTTCACCAACCTCCTGTGTGGGACCTTATTGAAAGCCTTCTGAAAATCCAAATACACCACATCCACTGGTTCCCCCTTATCTATTCTACGAGTTACATCCTCAAAGAACTCCAATAGGTTTGTCAAACATGATTTCCCTTTCATAAATCCATGTCGACTCTGCCAAATCCTATTATTATTTTCGAAGTGTCCTGTTATCACATCCTTTATAATAGATTCTAGCATTTTCCCTACAACTGATGTCAGACTAACAAGTCTGTAGTTCCCTGTTTTCTCTCTCTCTTCTTTCTTAAATAGTGGGGTTACATTTGCTACCCTCCAATCTGCAGGAAGCATTCCAGAATCCATAGAATTTTGGAAGATGACAACCAATGCATCCACTATCTCTATAGCAACCTCTTTCAAAACCCTGGGTTGTAGATCATCAGGTCCTTGGGATTTATCAACTTTCAGTCCCATTAATTTCTCTAGTACTTTTTTTTAACTAATACTAATTTCTTTCAGTTCCTCATTTTCGCCAGACCCTTGTTTCTCTAGTATTTCTGGGAGATTTTTTGTGTCGTCTTCCGTGAAGACAAACACAAAGCATTTGTTTAATTTCTCTGCCAGTTCCCTATTCCCTATTATAAATTCTCCCACCTCTGTCTGTAAGGATCCACATTTGCCTTCACCAGTCTTTTCCTTTTTACATACCTATAGAAGCTTTTACAGTCTGTTTTTATGTCTCTCGCTAGTTTACTCTCATTCCTTTCCTGCATTCTAAAACGTTCCAAATCCTCAGGCTTACTGCTTTTTCTGGCAACTTTCTATGCCTCTTTCTTTGATTTAATACTGTCTTTAATGTCTCTTGTTAGCCACGGTTGGACCACTTTTCCTGTTGGGTTTTTGTGCCTTAAAGGAATATACATTGTTGTAAATTATGTATTAATTCTTTAAATGCTAGCCATTGCCTGTCTACCGTCATACCTTTTTAATGTAGCTCCCCAATCAACCACAGCCAATTTGCGCCTCATACCTTTTGTAGTTTCCTGTTTAGATTTAAGACCCTAGTTTTGGCAGGGGACTACTGGAAGGCTAGGAAACATGCAGAAGTGATCGGAAGAGGCTTGACAAAGAGGTTGAGGGAAAGGACCCACCATGAGTTGAAGTTGCAAATTGCCAGATGCAGAGAGATCATCAAAATCGCTCCAGCAGTGGGAGTGACTAAGGTTGTACATAGAGAAGTAACCCCTGAATCAAAGGGTCTAACTTTGGAAAGTGACTATGAAGTAAAATTACACTCAGCTTCCAATGACGAATTTCAAGCTGTACAAAATGGGACAGTGACCCCGTTGGTGGATCTTTCTGAAGCTGAGTTCAGAGTCCCATGAATCGGGGTTCCTTGTGACTGCAGTGGCCATAGAAGAGCAAGTTATTGCAAAGACTATAGCATCTGTAGAGACAGATTCCAGAGTTAAGTGCTGTAGATCAGGTTCTATAACCTGCTGAGCCTGATGCAGGGGTTGCACAAGGATCGTTGACAGAAACTACAGCTGCCATTACAGAAGCTGCAATAGAAGTGATGGCTGGCTGCTTGACATTCGTAGTGTGGTTTGTGAAAACAGCTCTACACTGTGCAAGTGCTGCAGAGCTCCAGAGCGGATTCACCTTTATATTCAATGTGCTGCTCTAAAAACAGAAAGATAAATTACTATCCAAAATTGTGTTTTTCAACAGCAAAATGTTTTGTTGCAAGACTTAAAACTTCTTCATAAGAAGGATCCTACTGTATTTAAGCTTTAAATAACTATCAAAATAAATTGTCTGTTATATCTAGGCCCTTTTAACCAACTTACTTTGTGATAACTGTGAAGTTTATGAGAGACTCCTCGCTGATCTTCCAGTTTGCAGAATCTCCTTTCACAAACCCTGCGATAATAACAAATATAAGGACGACGATGTTGATGGCAGTAAATATTTTGTTGACCCAAGCAGACTCCTTCACACCAAACGATAGAAGACCTAAAGTGCATAGAATGTTAAAAGTATCAATATATGGTTCTTTAACACACACAAAAGTATTTTCACAAGATAGAAATAAATACAAAAGAATATAGCCTGGATATTGTTTAATGTTTATTGTGCAAAACTAGCACAACTCTAGTGGAGAAGGGTTCAGAAAATGGGATTGGACTTAGGCACGGTAGAGTCCTGTGCCTTTTGGCCTGTACAGCATTTCCAGGAAGATATAGTTAAGATACTGGATGGGCTAAAAATTGAGAAAGAAGGGGTACTAGAAAGGCTAGCTGTACTTAAAATAGATAAGTCACCTGGTCCAGATGGGACGCATCCTCGGGTGCTGAGGGAAGTAAGGGGGGAAATTGCGGAGGTACTGGCCATAATCTTCCAGATATCCTTAGATACGGGGGCGGTGCCAGAGGACTGGAGAATTGCAAATGTTACACCCTTGTTCAAAAAATGGTGTAAGGATAAACCCAGCAACTATAGGCCAGTCAGTTTAACCACGGTGGTGGGGAAACGTTTGGAAACGATAATCCGGGACAGAATTAACTGTCACTTGAATGAGTGTGGATTGATTAGGGGAAGCCAGCACGGATTTGTTAAAGCAAATTGTGTTTAACCAACTTGATAGAGTTTTTTGATGAGGTAACAGAGAGAGTAGATGAGGGCAATGCAGTTGATGTGGTGTATATGGATTTTCAAAAAGCGTTTGATAGAGTGCCACATGATAGGCCTGCTATTAAGATTGCGGCCCATGGAATAAAGGGGGCAATAGCAACGTGGATATAGAATTGGCTAAGTAACAGGAAACAGAGTGGTGGTGAACGGTTGTTCTTTGGACTGGAGGGAGGTGTGTAGTGGTGTTCCCCAGGGGTCGGTGCTGGGACCACTGCTTTCCTTGATACATATTAATGACTTGGACTTGGGTGTACAGGGCACAATTTCAAAATTTGCAGATGACACGAAACTTGGAAAAGTGGTGAACAGTGAGGAGGATAGTGATAGACTTCAAGAGGATATAGACAGGCTGGTGGCATAGGCGGACATGTGGCTGATGAAGTTTAACGTGGAAAAATGCGAGGTGATGCATTTCGGTAGGAAAAATGAGGAGAGGCAATATAAACAAGGGGCACAATTCTAAAAGGGGTAGATGAACAGAGGGATCTGGGGGTATATGTGCACAAATCGTTGAAGGTGGCGGGGCAGGTTAAGAAAACGGTTTAAAAAAGCATATGGGATCCTGGGCTTTATAACTAGAGGCATAGAGTACAAAAGCAAGGAAATCATGATGAACCTTTATAAAACACTGGTTCGAACACAACTGGAGTAGTGTGTCCAGTTCTGGACACCGTCCTTTAGGAAGGATGTGAAGGCCTTTGAGAAGGTGCAGAGGAGATTTACTAGAATAATTCCAGGGATGAGGGACTTAAATTACATGGATAGGCTAGAGAAGCTGGGATTGTTCTCCTTGGAACAGAGAAGGTTGAGAGGAGATTTGACAGAGGTGTTCAAAATCATGAAGGGTCTAGGCAGAGTAAATGGAGAGAAACTGTTCCCATTGGCGGAAGGATCAAGAACCAGAGAGCATAGATTTAAGGTGATTGGCAAAAGAATCAAAGGTAGCATGAGGAAAAACTTCTTTACGCAGTGAGTGGTTGGGATCTGCAATGCACTGCCTGAGGGAGTGGTGGAGGCAGATTCAACCATGGCCTTCAAAAGGGAACTAGATAAGTACTTGAAATTAAAAAATGTGCAGGGCTACGGGAATAAGGCGAGAGAGTAGGACTGGCTGGATTGCTCATGCACAGAGCCAGCACAAACTCGATGGGCTGAATGGCCTCCTTCCTTGCTGTAACCTTTCTATGATTCTATCCTAGAATCCTGCATGATACACCTCTGATGGACTTAGCAGTACCTGAGAGCAGGTCTCTGGATTCCTAACTCGTAGCAGGTAGGTAGGTAGGCATCTTTTTGGGTCTTTCTCTATACCTAGCAGGAAAATTGAACAGACTGGGGCTTTTTTCTCCAGATAAGAAGACCTGATAGAGGTCTTTAAGATTGTGAAAGGGTTTGATAGGGTAGACATAGAGAAGATGTTTCCACTTGCAGGGGAGACCAGAAATAGGGGCCATAAATAATATAATTAATAAGTCCAATAGGGAATTCAGGAGAAACTTGAGCATAAACAGCGGCACGGGCCTGTTGGGCCGAATGGCATGTTTTTATGCTGTGCATTCTATGTAATTATGGTAATGATTTGGAATAGGGTCATGCGAATTAAAGAGCGAGTGGTGGGGGGGAAAAGAGAATTTCTTCCCTACCACAATGGTGCTCGTGTGTCCAGTGTGCAAGACAGTTACGAAGACCAAGGTTGCTTCCATTGCCACCCTAGCTATTAAGCCACTTGTTTATTAGATGCTGACAAGTCTGCATTTATTGTTTGGCCCTAGTTGCGTGGAGGAAGTGATGTAGTGATTGGTTTCATAACTGAGTTGCTTAGCAAGAGGGCATTGAGGTCAACCGTGTAATGTGGTCAGGTGGGCAGAAAAGTGGCAAATGGAATTAAATCCAGAGAAGTGTGAAGTAATGCATTTGGGGAGGGCAAAAAGGCAAGGGAGTACACAATAAATGGGAGGATACTGAAAGGTGTAGAGGAAGTGAGGGATCTTGGAGTGCATGTCCACAGATCCCTGAAGGTAGCAGGACAGGTAGATAAGGTGGTTAAGAAGGCATATGGAATACTTTCCTTTATTAGCTGAGGCATAGAATATAAGAGCAGCAAGGTTATGCTGGAACTGTACAAAGCACTGGTTAGGCTACAGCTTGAGCACTGTGTACAGTTCTGGTCACCACATTACAGGAAGGATATAATTGCACTAGAGAGAGTACAGAAGAGATTTACGAGGATGTTGCCAGGACTGGAGAATTTTAGCTATGATGAAAGATTGGATAGGCTGGGATTATTCTCTTTGGAACAGAGGCTGAGGGGTGATTTAATTGAGGTGTACAAAATTATGAGGGGCCTAGATAGAGTGGATAGGAAGGACCTATTTCCCTTAGCAGAGAGGTCAATAACCAGGAGGCATAGATTTAAATTGATTGGTAGAAGGATTAGAGGGAAGCTGAAGAAAATCTTTTTCACCCAGAGGGTGGGAGGAGGTCTGGAACTCACTGCCTGAAAGGGTGGTAGAGGCAGAAACCCCCAACTCATTTAAAAAGTACCTGGATGTGCACCTGAAGTGCCGTGACCTACAAGGCTATGGATGAAGTGCTGGAAAGTGGGATTAGGCTGGGTGGCTCATTTTCGGCCGGCACGGACACGATCAGCCGAAGGGCCTCCTTCTGTGCAGTAAATTTTCTGAGACTGGAGTCACATGTAGGCCAGGTAGGCGTGGGAGGTTCCCTTCCTTGAAGGATATTAGTGAACCAGTTGGGTTTTTATGACATTCTGGCTGTTTTCATGATCACTTTTTCTGGTGCTCGCCCACAAATTACTAGATTTACTGAATTGAATCTCACAATTCGCCACAGTGAGTTTTGAACTCATGTTCTCTGGGTTGCTATTCTTATTCCAAACATCGACTAACTTTAAAAAAAATACAGCTCATTTGCTTGTTCCATTTCCACCAACATAATCCTCCAGCAAGGAAAGCGAATAAGTGAAACTGTTGCCTCCTGCCCATTTCCAACAATGTACTGGGAGAAGGTACAGACCTATTACACATCAGATACAGATAAATTAACTCACTTCAGTACTTCCAGTGGTATAACACAAATTTCAGAAGTGGGTACAGAGTACATCGTTTACATTATTTATTTTCTAGTGGTGCCTTTTCCAACATTTTGGAGTAGACTTTTTTTTACAAGTACTAGTCATTCCATCATGATGTCATTCAGAAGTTACACTGTTGCAGGGTGGGGGCTGCTGTACTCTGGAAGTGGGGGAGTGGTACATATTTTCAATAAAAGACTTTTGCCCAGGAAGCACTTTTTTTTAATTGGTTCTTGGAAAATAAATAATTACCGTTTCTCTTATACACTGCAGCTGGAAGATAAATAAACAGATAGCACAGTTGCATAACTTTTTTTCCTGCAAACAATAATTGTCTTAGCCCACTACAAATAAAGCCTCTCCCTCTGAAGAAACAATTGATAAGTTAGTAATAGTTTTCATGTGAAATCTTACTTCCAAAAGCTTCTTAAATTCATCTTCCAGTTTGTTTTCAAATCATTTGGAAAAACAAACTCAAATACTATTATTGCCCGTGCAAAGGGATGATTCAACTTTAGCATGGAGAAAAACATTCTATCAATGATTACTGTGTTTGAATTCACAGTATAAAGAAAAGTAAACACCACTATCTCTGAGCTCACCTTCCATGAAGTGAAAAATAAGCAGTTGGCAATAATTTTCATATGTAACTTTTACTCAAAAAGCTTCTGAAATTTATCTTCTAACTTGTTTTCAAATCATTTGGAAAAAGAAACTCAAATATTGTTACAGCCTGAGCAATGACATGCTTCAGCTGTTAGACTGAGAAATGAAAAAACACTTCATTGTTATCAAGTTTTCAGTACAAACAAAAAAAAACCCACAAGTGCTGTAATCATCTCCCTCTCCCTGGCTCCCTCTGAGCCAGCCTCTCCCTCTGAGCCAGCCTCTCCCTCTGAGCCAGCCTCTCCCTCTGATGTAAATATTAAGTACTTGATAGTTTTTCTAGGTAAAGTTTCACATTTAAAATAGTATCAAAATTTGTTGAAGACAAAGTAACTCAGAACAGCATGAGGCATGACAAGCTTTAAGTTGTTACTGAGAGAATAATCCTGACGCATGTTGGGAAATGATGTACTCTACATGTGCTTGACTACAGCATCCAGGAAAAATATGAACTGTAAGCCCAGGCTTTTGAGTGGAAAGCTTATTTAAAGTATTCAAAAGCTGCCAAATGCTGCGTGTGGGCCCCTTCTGGGAGTCTGGGCTGGGATCGTGGCTTAGATCCCTGAAGAAAAACAGTATTTTAAAAATATATATATATTTAAATGCATCCTTAGTACCCCACCCACCCACCCACCCGGCTACACTTGTACCACAATTTGTGCCCTTTGGGGCAAAGTGGGTGCATTGGATGCACTCCTTTGGCGCAGGCACCTGCCAACATCATGGAAAGTAAGGGACCTCTCCTTGTGAAGTTTGGTAAGATCAGTGCCAGAAGTACTAGGAGGGAGCACTGTATTTTTGGTGTATTACTTGTGGCACATGGAGAGTTAGCAGATACGCACATTTGGCCCATCACATTTATACTGGTTCCAGCTCCTCAACCAAAGTTCTTTATTCTAATTTCATTTTCCCATATCCTTCACTTCTTTTTCCAATACTTACCCTCAGTTTAAAAAATATGTTCTCGGGTTGTGTCCAATGCTGGTAAGACTGCTTTTGTTTCCCATCCCTAGTTGTCCTGAGAAGGTGGTGCTGAGCCTTCTCATGGAGCCACTGCAGTCCTTGTGGGATAGTGATCCCACAATGATTCAATGGTTTTAGGTAGGGAATTTCAGTATTTTGACCTAATGAAGATGAAGGAATGGCGACATATGTCCCAGTCAGGATGTTGTGCGACTTGATGGGGAACTTAGAGGTGATGGTGTTCCCATGACATTGCTGCTCTTCTCCCTCTTAGTGGTAGAGTGCACAGGAAGGGAGGTGCTGTTGAAGTAACCTGATGAATTGCTGCTGTGTATCCTCTTGATCATACGTACTGCAGCCACAGTGGACCAGTGTTGGAGGGAATGGATACTGAGCCTGCTGACAATTAAGCAAATGCTGCTGGACTGTTTCATTATCAGCAGAGTTGTTTATGGAGCTGAACACTGTGGAATTATCAACAAACCGCTCCACTCTTGATCATATGACAGAGGGAAGGTCATTGATGAAGCAGCTGAAGATGGTTGAGTCAAAGATGCAGTGATGTCCTGAGGCTGTGAAGACTGGCATCTGACAACTACAGCCATCTTCCTTTATGTCAGGTTTGACTCCAGCAACTGAGGGGTTTCCTCCATTGACCTCAGTTTTGTTAGAGCTCCTTGGTGCTATACTTGGTTGAATGCTGCTTTGATGTTGAGGGCAGGGGGAGATTGATGTGTGGAAGGGGGAGGTGGAGTCTGGGAGAGCATGGAAGGTCTAAACCAGAGGACCACTTCTGCTCCTCCTGGAACCACAAAGGAAAGTGAAAACGTTACCTGGAGGGTCTCTTCAGCTTTCTGATCCTCATCATGCTGACCTTCATCTAGTGGGAAAGCTGCAGCAGCTTCCTCACTCAGGCCGAAGTTAAAAATCGCTGTCGGGGCCCAATGACATAATCAGACCCCGATTAGCATATAAGAATTAGGAGTAGGCCAGTCGGCCCCTCGAGTCTGCTCCGCCATTCAATAAGATTGTGGCTGATCTTTGGCTTCAACTCCACTTTCCTGCCTGATCTCCATATCCCTTGATTTCCCCTGGAGTCCAAAAATCTATCTATCTCAGCCTTAAATATATTCAATGACTGAGCATCCACAGCCCTCGGGTAGAGAATTCAAAAGATTCACAACCCTCTGAGTAAAGAAATTCCTCCTCCTCTCAGTCTTAAATGGCCGACCCCTTATCCTGAGAATATGCCCTCTAGTTCTAGACTCACCAGTCAGAGGAAACAACCTGTCAGCATTTACCCTGTCAACTCCCCTCAGAATCTTGCATGTTTCAATGAGATCACCTCATTCTTCTAACCTCCAGAGTAGAACGGGCCTATACTCTCAATCTCTCTGCATAGGACAACCCTCTCATCCCAGTAATCAATCTAATGAACCTTTGTTGCACTGCCTCTAAGGCAAGTATATCCTTCTTTAAATAAGGAGACCAAAACTGTACACTGTACAAAGCCCTGTACAATTGCAGCAAGACTTCCTTACTTTTGTACTCCAACCCCCTTGAATAAAGGCCAACATGCCATTTGCCTTCCTAATTGCTTGATGTACCTGCATGCTAATTTTCTGTGCTTCTTGTTCGGGGACACCCAGATCTCTCTGAACACCAACATTTAATAGTTTCTCACATTTGAAAAAAATTAATTTTTGTACTATTCTTCCTACCAAGGTGAATAACCTCACATTTCCCCACATTATACTCCATCTGCCACTTCATACCCACTCACTTAACCTTTCTATATCCCTTTACAGGCACTTTGGGCTCAATTTTGCAATGGTGGCGCGTTGGCAGCAGGGGGTGAAGATGCACGTGGCAAACCCGTATGAACAAAACTTACCATTTCTGATGCGATCGCATGTTGATTGATGATAATTAACGTCCTCTCTGGGTTTCGCGCCGGCGGCCAACCTGATTGACAGACTGGCTGCTGTCAGGAGCTGCAATGCGAGGGAGAGGGGGGACAAGAAAGAGAGCGAGCGAAACATCATCTGGCACTGGAACGGAAGACCGGAGGTGGGGGGAGAGTAGAAGATCCGCGCTGGACTGGAAGTTGGGGGTGGAGGGGAAGAGGGGCGTGCAGACGGGGACATTGGAGAGGGAGACATCGGATGCAAAGGTAGGTTCATTTTGTATTTTCACTTCCGTCTATGGTTTTTTATTTAATTTATTTAGTTTCTTGTTCCCTGATCTGGTCCGGTTTCACCAGGCGTGAATCAGAGGCCGTGGGCAAGCTGCCCAGGTAAGTTAACAATCGTTTTAATGACTTACTCTGTCACACGTAAAGTGCCTTAAGTACCTCAATCAGATACTTTTTAACTGTCAGCCCGCCGGCTCTAATTGCCGGCAGGACTTCCGTTTTCGGGTCGCACACAGGGAAACTCAGAAATCGGCAAGTTGGAGCCGGCTTCTGGACCCGAACAGGATTTCCGCAATTTTCGGAGCCCCCCTGCCCCCGCAATTGCCTCCTAAAATCACCCCCTTTGTGTCCTCCTCACAGCTTATCTTCCCACCCACCTTTGTATCGTCAGCAAACTTGGATAAATTACAATCAGTCCTTTCATCTAGGACTTTAACATAGATTGTAAATAGCTGAGGCCCAAACACTGATCCTTGCGGCACCCCACTAGTTACAGCCTGCCAACCTGAAAATGATCCGTTTATCCCTACTCTCTGTTTTCTGTCTGTTAACCAATCCTCTATCCATGCTAATATGATGCCCCCAACTCTATGAGCCCTTATCTTGGGTTGCAACCTT
This sequence comes from Heptranchias perlo, assembly GCF_035084215.1. Taxonomy (NCBI): domain Eukaryota; kingdom Metazoa; phylum Chordata; class Chondrichthyes; order Hexanchiformes; family Hexanchidae; genus Heptranchias; species Heptranchias perlo. Next base: position 76,410,016 of record NC_090325.1, read on the forward strand.
TTATATGGCACCTTATCGAATGCCTTTTGGAAATCCAAATATACTACGTCCACTAGATTCCCTTTATCTACCCTGCTAGTTACATCTTCAAAGAACTCTAATAAATTTGTTAAACACTATTTCCCTTTCATAAATTCATAAAACAATGTTGACTCTGCCTAATCATATTATGATTTTCTAAGTGCCCTGTTACCACTTCCTTAACAATGGATTCCAGTATTTTCCCGATGACTGATGTCACGCTAACTGGTCTGTAGTTCCCTGTTTTCTCTCTCCCTCCTTTCTTGAATAGCAGGGTTACATTTGCTACCTTCCAATCCGCTGGGACCCTTCTAGAATCTAGAGAATTTTGGAAGATCATAACCAATGCATCCACTATCTCTGCAGCCACCTCTTTTAGAACCCGCGGATGTAGGCCATCAGGTCCAGGGGATTTGTCAGCTTTTACTCCCACTAGTTTGTCCAGTACTTTTTCTCTACTCATATTAATTGTTTTAACTTCCTCACTCTCATTTGCCCCTTGGTTCCCCATTATTTTTGGTGTGCTTTTTGTGTCTTCTTCTGTGAAGACAGATGCAAAATATTTGTTTAACATATCTGCCATTTCCTTATTCCCCATTATATAATTTCTCCTGTCTCGGCCTCTAAGGGACCAACTTTTACTTTTGCTACTCTCTTCCTTTTCACATACTTGTAGAAGCTCTTAGTCTGTTTTTATGTTTCTTGCTAGTTTACTCTCATTCTATTTTCTCCTTTTTTATCAATTTTTTGTTCATCCTTTGCTGGTTTGTAAAACTCTCCCAATCCTCAGGCTTACTACTATTCTTCACAACATCATAAAGCCTTTTCTATTAACCTAATACTATCCTTAACTTTAGCTAGCGACGGATGGATCACTTTTCCCGTGAAGTTTTTATTTCTCAATGGAATGTATATTCGTTGAGAATTCTGAAATATTTCTTTAAATGTCTGCCACTGCTTATCTACCATCATGCATTTTTAATCCAAGTGAATTAAGACCCTGCCATCTGAGTGGGCGGCTTTGCCGCATGTCCAGAAATATTATTTAAAATGGAAAGCTGCAGGATCCAGGCTGCTTCCCAGCTGGTAAGTAACCCAGAGCATTTTAGTTGCCCGGCTTCCGGGACAAAGAATTGAAGGATGCCAGAGTGGAGCTGGCGCCCAGAGGAAGTGGGAGGGAGGAAATAAGGAAATAGAAGAGGGAAGGGTGATGGGGAGTGGGAGGAAAAAGGGGAGTAGGGAAGAGGGGAAGGGGTAAAGCTAGAGGGGAAGTGGGAGGGAGAGGAGGAAGTGGGCATGGGAGGAGGATGGAGAAGATCTGTTTTTCTGTGAGTTAATCTGTCTCTATCCCCCATTTCTAGCTCCCTGTGTTTGTCGCTCCCCGATCTCTTTCACCAATCTGTGTTCCCCTGGTGTCTTGCCTCAATCTGTCCTCTTTACCTGTGTTTCTGGCAAGTCTCTCTTCTCTATTGCTCTGTTTATCTATTCCCTGAACCTCTCTTCTCTATATATATTCTCTTCTTCTGGCTCCAATCCATCTCGCTCACCTTCACGTTCTAGTCTGGCCAATAAGTCTGAAGACAGAGGAAAAACTTTGAAAGGCGTCAGATTTTTAATGGGATCAGGATTCCATTAAGCCTTCTGGTAAAAATGAAGTGGCAATTGGACCGCTGCTAAGCGCCTAATTGAAGAGGTGGGCTACTGAGAAACAGTAGACTGGGCTGAGAGCTGCGGAGCAGTAGTAGACAACAATGGAGATGAGGGCCATGGAGCACAAAATGGGGGATGGAGACGTGATTGGTCTGGGTTGAGCCGAGCACAGAACATGCCAGTGGCTGTATAGCAAGGACAGGCAGTAGCTTCGTTTGACAACAATGAAGTAAAGGAGGAGAAAGAAAAATCAACTGTGGCTTTCCGAGGAAAAGGGAGCCAGGAGGAACAGGAGTTTTCTCCGACTCCGCGGTCATCACTATTAGCTTGCCTTCCCACCCCCCCACCCGCTCCTACCCCACTCCCGGGACTTACTTTAGGACCACTATTAGTGAGGCAAGAGGCCCAACATTTGTAATCTTGAATGCCCGAGCAGCCTGTGGAGGCGTGACAGGTGCCGGCAACTCATGCATAAAATGTTAATGAGGCCTAATTCACAATTCCAGTGTAAATCTAAGGATATTATCACTAGTAGGAGACAATAAGTGCGTGTTAAGTCAAATTTAAAGGGATGGGACAATTTTAAGAGGAATGTTGGAACGTGGAAACAAAAATTTAGAAAGCTTCTGGAGAGCATTAAAATTTACCAGTAACCTTTGCCAAGGCTGAAGCAGCATAGAATTAAGAAGTAGCAGGCCAGGCTGAAGGGAAAAGGACCCTTTGTTGCAGTTGGCCTCCTCGTTGATAGCTGCTAAATTCAAGGTGGTGCTGAAACAGATGCTTGTGAGGAAAGTTTACCTCTGTGCCACTCCACAGCACTTCCCATAAGTCAGCACTCTGACATGCCTGCAAGAAGGAGCAGCCAAGTTTCAGGCCACAGCCGACCATTATTATCCTTGCACAGGTGAAAGCTCCGTGCTGCATGGCAGCTGCTGTTGTCCTTGCAGCAGAGGGATGAGCTTGGATCTTTCCTTCTACTGATCCAGACTCTGAAAAGGTAGGTAACCACAGTCATTCCCAGATGGGTTAGCCAGATTCTGCAAAAATGGGTGGTGGTATCTTGGCAGGTGCAGCCAAACTAACACCGCTGGCTCCTGATCACCATGGCCTACCTTCCCTCATGAAATATCATATAAAGCACAATATATAATGAGTGGGTTGCTTCTGAAGAACTTTCCAGCGTAAAGATTACACAGACATACATATCTCGTTGTTGTGCTAACAGGGATCTGCTGTGCAGGCATCATCGGGAAAAGGAGCCTCCACCAACAACGTCCGCCAAAGTAAGGATTGCTACCTTTCTTTGCAATGGTTGGGTTGCAGGAGTGGGTGAGAGGGCTCAGAGCACCTTTTGGGCAGCCTGAACTTACTGGCATCCTTTTACTGATCCCCTCTTACTATGAACATATCAGCTTGAGGGATTCCTGTTGGCGAACGCTCTGGTGTCAATAAAGGGAGCTGGATGCAAAATAAATAACTGCATCTGGCACTAACATTCATGAAATCTTAAGTACCAGCTGGAAAATCACAGAAAGGGCCTTTTAAAAGGCGTGATACACTTACGTTAACAGTACAAGGGCCTTTTAAATGCCTTCCTACTTGCAGATCTACCAGAGGTCATGTTCCCTGCCAGGTTTCATTGGCATGCTGGCGACTTCTTGTCCAGCATGCCCCTAGAGGAAAAAAAGGTGTAGAGCCCTTCTAGGCTTCCTTTTGAATACATTAATGATGTTCCCGCCTGCGTCCCGCAGGAGCTTCAAATGCCTGCCCCAGGCCCATCTCAAATATTAAGCGGGACTGTAAGCAAAAGCAGGAATCCAGCAGCACTAGAGATGCGAATCATCCCACTAATTTTAATATATGGATGTGATCAGGAGGGTAGGATTGCACCACTTTACGAGTATAAAATTCATGCGAAAGATATTTGCTAAATGATTTCCTCCAGTTGGCTGGAACGCCTATTCCAAAGGTTTCTGGACAACAAACTATTAATGAAAAATTGTTCATTTTAGATTGCACTTAACTTCTGTTTGTATCACTGTGCACGTATCTTATATCTTAAATGTGATCTTATGATCCTGTGCTGCAGTAAAGCACAATAGACATTTCCCCCATTGTATATGCATTACAATAAATGCCTTTCTCAGCTTACTGTAAAATTACATACTAAAAGTTCATTCTCACTATACCTGACAATAATAATATAAGACACACTGCAAAGAAGTCTGGGTATTCTGCTAATCCTGGTGAATTCATCCTGAAGTATGTGCCAAAGAAAACTCCAATCTGTTTGCCAAGCAGTTCATCAAAAGTACCGCTCCATGCCCTGGCAACACTTGAAGTACCTAGGTGCAAAGACAAATTAAAGAATAAAATTGAGTTAATTTATAAAACATTCACATTAGTGCTTCACTTACAACCTGCAGAAACTAATAAAAGCAAACTGTGGATAATCAAATGAAGAAAATGTTCATTAGATGAATAATTGTAGTCTGGATCTTGACACCATTCCAGGCAACCACTAGTTGGCTTACCTCAATTTAAATTCCATTTGGGAAGGCTCCTTCTGTTTTTTCTCGATTTCTGGAACTGTTCTTGGTAAGGTTAGCTTACACAAACTATAATTATTGATCTACAAAGGATAATGCTCAAATACTTCACTGGAACACTTTGAACTTGTCACATTAAGAAGCATTACTCCAACATGAGCATACTTCTGCAAGAAACCTGTGCATTTTAAAGAGATGACCTACAAATCAGTGACGTTACAGAATGAATGCTTATTTCTCTTTGCTATTTTAATGGAAATGTTAATCTTTTAACAAAGGCATGAGCCATTAAAATCAAGGGCTAACCTCTCCATTAAAACATCAGGGAGAGGAATTTGATCTGAGCTTGTTAAGCATTTGTATTATTGTGTCGACATTATAATTTCCAGGCTATGTTATTCAAAAGGTTATGCCTGTTTCACTCTAAATTCTTGCACCATGTTTCCAGTAAGCAACTACTATGGGTTATTATTGTTTACAAAGATTATAATATAAAATGATTTTTATATACATTAAAAGGTATGACGGTAGACAGGCAATGGCTAGCATTTAAGGAATTAATACATAATTTGCAACAAATATATATTCCTTTAAGGCACAAAAACCCAACAGGAAAAGTGGTCCAACCGTGGTTAATAAGAGAATTAAAGATAGTATTAAATCAAAGAAAGAGGCATATAAAGTTGCCAGAAAAAGCAGTAAGCCTGAGGATTGGGAGCATTTTAGAATTCAGCAAAGGAGGACCAAGAAATTGATAAAGAAAGGGAAATAGAATAGGAGAGTAAACTAGCGAGAGACATAAAAACAGACTGTAAAAGCTTCTATAGGTATGTAAAAAGGAAAAGACTGGTGAAGGCAAATGTGGGTCCCTTACAGACAGAAGCGGGAGAATTTATAATGGGGAATAAGGAAATGGCAGAGAAATTAAACAAACTCTTTGTATCTGTTTTCACGGAAGAAAACACAAAAAACCTCCCAGAAATACTAGAGAACCAAGGGTCTAGCGAGAATGAGGAACTGAAAGAAATTAGTATTAGTTAAAAAAAAAAGAGTACTAGAGAAATTGATGGGACTGAAAGTTGATAAATCCCAAGGACCTGATGATCTTCATCCCAGGGTTTTGAAAGAGTTGGCTATAGGGATAGTGGATGCATTGGTTGTCATCTTCCAAAATTCTAGAGATTCTGGAACGGTTCCTGCAGATTGGAGGGTAGCAAATGTAACCACACTATTTAAGATGGAGGGGAAGAGAGAAAACAGGGAACTATAGACCTGTTAGCCTGACATCAGTAGTAGGGAAAATGTTAGAATCTATTATAAAGGATGTGATAACAGGACACTTCGAAAATAATAGCAGGGTTTGGCAGAGTCAACATGGATTTATGAAAGGGAAATCATGTTTGACAAACCTATTGCAGTTCTTTGAGGATGTAACTCGTAGAATAGATAAGGGGGAACCAGTGGATGTGGTGTATTTGGATTTTCAGAAGGATTCCGATAAGGTCCCACACAGGAGGTTGGTGAACAAAGTTAGAGCACATGGAATTGGGGGTAATATACTGGCATGGATTGAGAATTGGTTAACAGACAGAGAACAGTGAGTAGAAATAAACAGGTCTTTTTCAGGTTGGCAGACTGTGACTAGTGGGGCACTGCAGGGATCGGTGCTTGGGCCCCAGCTATTCACAATCTATATCAATGATGTGGATGAGGGGACCAAATGTAATATTTCCAAGTTTGCTGATGACACAAAACTAGGTGGGAATGTGAATTGTGAGAAGGATGCAAAGAGGCTTCAAGGGGATATGGACAGGCTAAATGAGTGGGCAAGAACTTGGCAGATGGAATATAATGTGGAAAAATGTGAAGTTATCCGCTTTGGTAGGAAAAACAGAAATGCAGAGTATTTTTTAAATGGTGAGAGATTGGGAAATGTTTATGTTCAAAGGGACCTGGGTGTCCTTGTACATAGAATCATAGAAGTTTACAACATGGAAACAGGCCCTTCGGCCCAACATGTCCATGTCGCCCAGTTTATACCACTAAGCTAGTCCCAATTGCCTGCACTTGGCCCATATCCCTCTATACCCATCTTACCCATGTAACTGTCCAAATGCTTTTTAAAAGACAAAATTGTACCCGCCTCTACTACTGCCTCTGGCAGCTCGTTCCAGACACTCACCACCCTTTGAGTGAAAAAATTGCCCCTCTGGACCCTTTTGTATCTCTCCCCTCTCACCTTAAATCTATGTCCCCTCGTTATAGACTCCCCTATCTTTGGGAAAAGATTTTGACTATCTACCTTATCTATGCCCCTCATTATTTTATAGACTTCTATAAGATCACCCCTTAACCTCCTACTCTCCAGGGAAAAAAGTCCCAGTCTATCTAACCTCTCCCTATAAGTCAAACCATCAAGTCCCGGTAGCACTCTGCACTCTTTCTAGTTTAATAATATCCTTTCTATAATAGGGTGACCAGAACTGTACACAGTATTCCAAGTGTGGCCTTACTAATGTCTTGTACAACTTCAACAAGACATCCCAACTCCTGTATTCAATGTTCTGACCAATGAAACCAAGCATGCCGAATGCCTTCTTCACCACCCTATCCACCTGTGACTCCACTTTCAAGGAGCTATGAACCTGTACTCCTAGATCTCTTTGTTCTATAACTCTCCACAACGCCCTACCATTAACGGAGTAGGTCCTGGTCCGATTCGATCTACCAAAATGCATCACCTCACATTTATCTAAATTAAACTCTATCTGCCATTCATCGGCCCACTGGCCCAATTTATCAAGATCCCGTTGCAATCCTAGATAACCTTCTTCACTGTCCACAATGCCACCAATCTTGGTGTCATCTGCAAACTTACTAACCATTCCTCCTAAATTCTCATCCAAATCATTGTTATTTGTTATTTATATTAGCGGACCCAGCACCGATCCCTGAGGCACACCGCTGGTCACAGGCCTCCAGTCTGAAAAACAACCCTCTACAACCACCCTCTGTCTTCTGTCGTCAAGCCAATTTTGTATCCAATTGGCTACCTCACCTTGGATCCCGTGAGATTTAACCTTATGTAACAACCTACCATGCGGTACCTTGTCAAAGGCTTTGCTAAAGTCCATGTAGACCACGTCTACTGCACAGCCCTCATCTATCTTCTTGGTTATCCCTTCAAAAAACTCAATCAAATTCGTGAGACATGATTTTCCTCTCACAAAACCATGCTGACTGTTTCTAATCAGTCCCTGCCTCTCCAAATGCCTGTAGATCCTGTCTCTCAGAATACCCTCTAACAACTTACCCACTACAGATGTCAGGCTCACCGGTCTGTAGTTCGCAGGCTTTTCCCTGCTGCCCTTCTTAAACAAAGGCACAACATTTGCTATCCTCCAATCTTCAGGCACCTCACCTGTAGCTGTCGATGATTCAAATATCTCTGCTAGGGGACCCACAATTTCCTCCCTAACCTCCCATAACGTCCTGGGAAACATTTCATCAGGTCCCGGAGATTTATCTACCTTGATGCGCGTTAAGACTTCCAGCACCTCCCTCTCTGTAATATGTACACTCCTCAAGACATCACTATTTATTTCCCCAAGTTCCCTAACATCCATGCCTTTCTCAACCGTAAATACCGATGTGAAATATTCATTCAGGATCTCACCCATCTCTTGTGGTTCCGCACATAGATGACCTTGTTGATCATTAAGAGGCCCTACTGTCTCCCTAGTTACTCTTTTGCCTTTTATGTACTTGTAGAAGCTCTGAGTCACTGAAAGCTAACATGCAGGTGCAGAACGCAATTAGGAAGGCAAATGGTACATTGGCCTTTATTACAAGAGGATTTGAATGCATCTTATCATGTATTTCAGATTAACTGATCATTCATCTCATTGCCATTTCAGAGACCACTGTCTAGAAAACAACAATGTACTTCAAAATAATTCATTTTGCAAAGTACTATGAAACTTTCCTGAGGTATGATATGGGGCCAATAATGCAATATTAAGTATCTGAAGTACTGTGGCAGTTCATCGCTGGGGCCTGATGCTATCGGGTGCTGAGGCTTACGTGTCACTCTGAAATGTTGCAGTTGAGCACTTTGGATATTTTGAGATGCAAATTTTATTCAAGTTAGGAGTTCACCCCATAATGCAGCTGGAACATAATTGCCCTGAGAAGGTGGCGGTGGGCATTCCACATGAACTGTTTCAGCATGGTGATTATTAATATGCTTTGTAGCAACTGTTTTACAACTGAATGCGTTTGACTCTTAATGGCTCCTGAAGTGGTCCAGCAGAATGGGTAGGGGGCAGGCTCCATTAGTCAACCAGTTAGGTTTTGGCAACATTCCAGCAGCCAATATTTCACGGTAATTTCTGGTGCTAGCCTACTGTATTCAATTTAGCAATTTGCTATAGTGGAATTATGAACTCATGAGGTTTGGGTAGCTGGTCCATCAATATAACCACTACACTACTGTACGCATAGATGGACATCAAACAGGCGGTGATTAAAAGTAATCTGCCCAGTATCTTATTAAAAGGAATGGTTTCCCTTCAATTTTATTCAGATCCTAGTTTCAATAAAACATAAAACTTCATCACTTTTTTAAGAAGTTATCCAATAATGTGCTTTCCACTGTAGTTTTCGGCATTACTTTAAACCAGGATAATCCAAGGTTTAGAAATGCACAAAAATAAGCGAAAGCTGAATCTAAATTATTTTTATAATAAAAAACACTTACCAATGACATAAGAAAGAATTAAGTTCCAGCCTGTGATGAAGGCCCAGAGTTCACCAACAGTCACATAACTGTACAGGTATGCAGAACCTGTCTTTGGAACACGAGCACCAAATTCTGCATAGCACAGACCAGCCATCACTGAAGACAATGCTGCAATTAGGAAAGAGATGACAATGCTGGGTCCAGAATTCCATTTAGCAACCTCACCAGCTAGAACATAGACACCAGCCCCGAGAGTGCTGCCAACTCCAAGTGCTATCAGATCTATGGTGGACAAACAGCGGCATAGTTTGGTATCTTCAAGGCTATCTTGGGTAATGATTTTTCTACGAATTAAACATCGAGTAAAAGACAGCACAGGGCCACAGTGAATCATCTTTGATGGTGATAACTGAAACAAAAAGAAAAATACTTCAAAATGTTTGCATTTTCCTAAACACAATAAATGGGCTAACATTTTTTGCACCTTCAGTTTCACCAATGTGAAACAGACTTTTTGTCAGTCATATTTTTGCCCAAGAATTTTTTCTAAATATCTGAATTGCTAGAATATTATAATTGAATGACAAAACCTTTGCTACAACAAACATTTCTCTTTATCTTGCCAACCTAGTTAAGCAAAACAATTAGAAACATAGGTGGATCTCCTTTCACATTGCTCTGATGTTGTCCGATGCTCTTCTGCTTTATAATGTCAGGACATTTTTTTTTAAAACAATGTATTATTCTACTGCTGAGATGTGTTTAATCTGGCCTGCCCCTTAAAGACTATAAAGTCTAATAGGAGTTCAAGGCCTACAGCAGTCATTTTCCTCCCCCCACTTCAAGGCATGTTACCTGGCACCGCTGGACCACCAAACAATATTAAAATTAGTTGACCCAGGAAATTCCACCTAGATCAGTGTCAGGGGCCATTGGTGGTGGGAAATGTCCCTTTGTTGTGGGTCTGGTAGGTTTACCGCTGAAGGGGAAAATCCAGCCCTCTAACTCCAGTAAATTCTGTAGATGAGGAATTTCTCTATTCAATGCAAATTACTATTTTTCTTTCCTGAAAAAGTGTGACACAAGCAAAGTACAATAGAGACACTATTTTTATTATATTATTAGCAGTTCTCCCAACAGTAGCAGTTCTCCCAACTGTTTTATAAAACATGGATGTTATTCAACGTAATGCATAATGTTATATCAGGGCTGTTTTAAACTGGATAGCCCGGTGAAGGATAGAATACTAGAACCTGGTCTTCAGTTGCTTCCAAGCCTTTATTCACAGACCTCCACATTACACATACCACACCCTAGATAAACTCTCATATGTGGATACAAGAGAGCCCCAATTGATACACACCACCTGAATACAATTAACACTAATTGATATAAATCACATGGATACAATTAACAAGGGGCACTGTTTTACAGTAACTCATTAAGGCAAACTGCCTGTTTATTACATTGAATTTTTTTGGGGGGGGAGGTGACCTGGTATTTCAGCGACTCTATTTTGCCTTTTGCAAATCAGTGGCCTTGATTATTATTATACGTTCCTGTGCATTTGTATTCTACTTTTATCTCTTCTGTTCTTTAAAGCCCAGTATGTTCAGCAAGATGTACCAGGCTTCTACTAGTTAAGTGACACTGGGGCATGGGATGACTCATGGCTTTAGCAACTTTGTAAAGGAGGGGGTTAAGCTGCACAGGGGAAATCCGCAGGGTATGGGAGCACTGCAGTGGACAGCCTAAGATTTTGCAGCACTGGAGAAGAATCCTCAGTTTAAAAAGAAAGACTTGCATTTATATAGCATCTTTCACAACCTCAGGACATTGCAAAGCCCTTTACAATGAAGCACTTTAGAAGAGTAGTCACTATTGTAATGTAGGAAACGCGGTAGCCAATTTGTGCACAGCAAGTTCCTATAAACGGTAATGTGATAATGACCAGGTAATCTGTTTTAGTGATGTTGGTTAAAGGATGAATATTGGTCAAGACACCTGGGAGAACTCAACTGCTGTTTTTTGAAATAGCGCCATAGGATCGTTTATGTCCACCTTTTTACGAGAGGGCAGACTGTGTTAATTATATGATTTACATCATTGAGTGTTAATTGTATTTAGGTGGTGGGTATCAATTGGGGACGCTCTTCTATCCCTTACACACACACCGCATCTGGGGTGCGGTGTGTGTGTAAGGGAAATCTCCGTGAATAAAAGCTTGGAAGTAACTAAAGTCCAGACTAGTATTCTTTCCTTCACCACATGGCTATCCAATTTCAACAGATGGGGCTGTGGTTTAATGTCTCATCTGAAAGAGGCACCTCCAACAATGCAGCACTCCCTTAGTACTGCACTGGAATGTCAGCCTAGACTATATGCTCAAAGTCCCCAGAGGGGGACTTGAACCCACAACCTTCTGACTTGGAGGTGAGAGTGCTACCCACTGAGCCACAGCTGACACAACATGACATCATGTTTAGCAGCACTAACGTGGGTTAGGCTTGGGTAGAACTGCAGGGTGGCTATGGGGTTTGGCAGAATTATGGTGGTGTTCTGAGGTTTTGCAGCACAGGGGAGGAGTTGGTCCTCCAGGTCCGAAGAAGGTAAGTCATTGGGAGGTGGGCAGGGGGAGGTGGAGTCCCTGATCTCTGAAAGGTGGGGGGGAAAGCCAGAGCAGTAGCAGTAGCATCCCAGGCTGGTTTTGTGGAGCCTGAAGGAGCTCTCCCACTTCTCCTGACCTCACAAATTTAAAGAGGAACTTACCTTTGGGATCCTCTTCCGCCAAGCCACCACCTAATACTGGTCAGAGTGTCCACTGTAGACACTCCGCCCACCCAATTCAGTCCAAAAATGGCAATCCAGCTCCTATGTACGTCATAGGACTGCGGTCAACATTTTAATTGGGCCTACCGCCAATCTCAGAGGGCTGCTCTGGCCATCCAGTGGTAGGCCTGGGGGAACATTGCCGCTACCGACCTGGTAGGATCCCTGAAAATTCAAGTCCAATATCTTGAAAACCCTACCTCACACCAGTTTGGGAGCATTCAGCACAAGGACTGGAGCTGTTCAAGATGTAGGCACATCACCACTTTTCAGGGCAATAAATCAATTACCCACATCCCGAGAACAAATTTAAAGAAAATTTATTATCAGGCTACTGATTTACCCTGAATGGATGAGTCAAATTCTGTCTTTATTACATGGAACTATAATAATTCTACTGGTGCTTTAGGGATCAAATTCCATAATTCTGCACATTTTTAGATAAATTTGTCTTGCTTATGATTATATGTTCTTTACCTTTAGTGCCTTTTTCAAAGTCCAGGATACACAGTAAGATGGTGGGCAACATGGAGCAGATTGGAAATAGGTATGTGAAGTTTATTAGTAATGGAGAAGGGGGATTGTGGGGAAGAGAGGATGTGGGTGGGAGTGCTCACTTTGGTAGCATTGTATAGTGCGGTTGTAGGTTCTCACAGTGGAGAATGCTGGGATTTGGTGGCAGTAGGAGGCTGAAAGTAGGATTTCTTTTGCTGGGTAATTCTTGAGGTCTGACAATAGTGAACTGTCCCATAGTTTGTCAGAAGCTGGTTGTGTGTTTGTGTGCAGGGGTCGGGGGGGGGGGGGGGGGGTGAGGGAAGGTCCGGCAGTGTGGAAGGAGGAAAGATTCCAGCATGTAGGTCAATGAAGTGCACGTTGGGCCCACATAGGTGTCCAGGCCTGGGTGTTGGCTTGGAACATCCTAGAAAGCTTCAGGCAACAGCAAGCAAATTATAAAAGGGGGCCAATTTCCACATTTTTGAACTGATCGGAAAGTTCTGCTGACTTCTCACCCAGTGATTGTCAGGGGCTGCATCTTGTGCAGTCCATTCTAGCACGCAGCCAAGATATGTCCATTTTGATGCACTTATGGTGATGATACAAGATTAAGGAATTTTGGCTTAAGGAAGCCATTCGGCCCATTGTGTATATTTTGGCTCTCTGACAAACTATTCAATTAGTCCCACTCCCCTGCAAATTTCTCCTTTTCAAATATATATCCAATTCTCTTTTGAAAGTTATTATTGAATCTGCTTCCACCACCTTTCATGCAGTGCATTCCTGATTATAACAACTCACTGCATAAATAAAATTCTCCTCATCTCCCCTCTGGTTCTTTTATCAATTATCTTAAAGCTATGTCCTCTGTTTACTGACCTACCCGCCAGTGGAAACAGTTTCTCCCTATTTACTCTATCAAAACCCCTCATAATTCTGAACACCTCCCCATAACCTTCTCTGCTCCAAGGAGAACAATCTCAGCTTCTCTAGTCTCTCCAAATAACTGAAGATCCTCGTCCCTAGTACCATTCTAGTAAATCTCCTCTGCACCCTCTCCAAGGCCTCGACATCCTTCCTAAAGTGTGGTGCCCAGAATTGGACAATATGCTCTAGCTGAGACCGAATGAGTGATTTGTAAAGGTTTACCATAACTTCCTTGCTTGGTTTGTCTTCTCCTTGTTGAGACTTTGCATATGGCCAAATTATTAGCAATAAATTCAAATCAGTCAGTAAGTTTGTGTAGCAGACAATCAGGAATGTGTGCATCATCCACAGGATGCACTGCAGCAACTCGCCAAGGCTTCTTCGACAGTACCTCCCAAACCTGCGGCCTCTACCACCTAAAAGGACAAGAGCAGCAGGCACATGGGAACACCACCACCTGCACGTTCCCCTCCAAGTCACACACCATCCCGACTTGGAAATATATCGTCGTTCCTTCATCGGCGCTGGGTCAAAATCCTGGAACTCCCTTCCTAACAGCACTGTGGGAGAATTTTCACCACACGGACTGCAGCGGTTCAAGAAGGCGGCTCACTACCACCTTCTCAAGGGCAATTAGGGATGGGCAACAAATGCTGGCCTTGCCAGCGACTCCCACATCCCATGAACGAATAAAAAAAAATTGAATTAGTTTTGTATCTCAATTAATACATTTGAATATGAAGTGATCAGCTGTGTGACACAGGAATCAGCCTAATGTAGACCTGACACCAGACTGTGACATGGGACCTGTGACACCTGAAGTGTGAAGGACAGGAAGTTGGCTACAGTATATGTAATTGTAGAAGATATATAGATAGGTAAACACTGATTCCAACTGTCAATAACCAGTCCTGTACTGCAAGTTTCCACACACAAGTTCACAAGAGATTGTAAAAACAATCACATTGAACTCTTCAGGACTGAATTTGTTTTGTGACAATATCAGGTAATGTAAAATCAACTCAATTAGGTTGGCTATATCCATTTATGACAAACTGAACCAGCACATATCACAGAAAATGACAATATTGGAATATTTATACAGAAATTATATTTTAAATATGGCTTAAAGTACTCGCATCTACCAATTTAACCAGATAAAAACCACAGCTGATCTTTGTGAGATTAGACTCTAATATCTTCTGACACATCTCAAAGCCAAATTTTGTCCTGCTGTGTACTTCCCTTCTGCTGCTGGATTCGGACCATAACCCTACCTCCATCTCCAAGCTTCAGTAGGTGGGGCTAACTATTCTATTCAGCTGCAATGCTTCTGAATTGAACAGCCCATCAACGCTCATTGTCTAGTCTCACAAGTGAACAATGGGTGCTTTGGTGAGGCACTAAAGAATTGCCGGTGACTCTGATATTGTACTCAAGTGACTATTTTCAGAAGAGGAGAGAATGAAATGGAGAAAATAGGGGAAATAAACAAAAGTAGGAGTTGTACAACATTTTATGTAAAGTGAGAATCATGTTAGTCGCCATGTTGCCAGCCAAAAGTTGAGATGGGTACTGCTGCTGTCTAACTGTCAATGACTAGTGCCACAAATTTCCATTAAAACCACTCTATTTGTTGGGGGATAAGGAGGAAAGTACAACAAACAAAATGTATGTACAGGGAATAGGATTTCTGCCCGAGTTCAAACATCAATGTTTTTCACGTAACCTGCAATTGCTAAACTAAGACATGATGTGGAGATGCCGGTGATGGACTGGGGTTGACAATTGTAAACAATTTTACAACACCAAGTTATAGTCCAACAAATTTATTTTTAATTCCACAAGCTTTCGGAGGCTTCCTCCTTCGTCAGGTGAACGGTATGGAAATGACCATACCGTTCATCTGACGAAGGAGGAAGCCTCCGAAAGCTTGTGGAATTAAAAATAAATTTGTTGGACTATAACTTGGTGTTGTAAAATTGTTTACAATTTTAAACTAAGACATACAGTGGAACTCCAAATGCCAAATTAAGACATACAATGAAATCTCCATTATCCAGGTTCCTGTTATCTGCCAGATTCTTCATACGATAATGCCCTACATGAAATGTTATCTCAATGAACCACCTGCTGACACTAGTCATCTCCTGTCTGACATAAATTAACACCACAACCCACGTAAGATTAAATTAGTCAATGTCAGCAGGCCATTTGTTAACAGGGGGAATCACCGCTGAGCACAATACTGTCCTCACACTTTCAACAGAAGTCACCGAATAGTGATCAGAAGCAGGAATCCTGGATGATTTTTTCCCCCTCTCTAACCGCAGCACACTGAGGCCAATTGTAGCACGCTTTGCTAATCTCACTGAGATAATTTAACTCAGCACAGTCCTAGGATCAAACCTGGGCCATGATGGCTCAGTAAGTTTATCCAATGAATAGCTGAGCCATATAGACCAGATACTCAAGTACTGGTCTGTATGGCTCAGCTAACTCACCAAATAATCTTGCAAAGCCACCAACACGCACAAGGCTGTTTTTTTTTAACAGATATATCACGTGTCAGCCAGAGCCATAAATCAACAGGAAGAAAAGCGTAAAATATGCCTACAATCTTGCTGGAGAGTGTATCTGTGTAAATGTCATGTCACAAGGTCATGGTTAGGTTTTGTTGTGGTGCATCATGCAGTTCAATGGTCTGCCAACTTTTGTTTGCATTGGGAAATAGTCACTTGGCCAAGGAGCCATGGTCCTGCTGGTATCTATGAAACTGTATTCCAGCACAAATCGTTGCCATTGGGAGAATAAGGCAGGAAAAAGAGAAATAATTGGGAGAAAACATAATAGCCAAAATCTGATATTAATATCAGGCTGTGAGTGTTGTGAAAACAGCTATCTGTTTCATGGTAATTCAACTTTAAAAGCTAAATAAGGAATAAAGAAATAACAGTGACGTTAAAAAATATTTTGTATCTGCCTTCACAGTAGAAGACACAATATGCATACCAGAAATAGTGGGGAACCAAGGGGCTAATGAGACTGAGGAACTTAAAGTAATTAAAAGTACTGGAGAAACTAATGGGACTAAAATTCATTCATGGGATGTGGGCATCTCTGGCAAGGCCAGCATTTATTGCCCAACTCTAAATGCCCTTGAGACGGTGGTGGTGAGCTGCCTTCATGAACCGCTGCAGTACATGTGGTGAAAGTTCTCCCACAGTGCTGTTAGGTAGGGAATTCTAGGATTTTGACCCAGTGACAATGAAGGAACGGTGATATATTTCCAAGTCAGGATGATGTGTGACTTGGAGGGGAACGTGCAGGTGGTGTTGTTCCCATGCGCCTCCTGCTCTTGTCCTTCTAGAGGTCGTGGGCTTGGGAGATGCTGTCGAAGAAGCCTTGATGAGTTGCTGCAATGCATCTTGTAGGTGGTACACACTGCAGCCACGGTGTGTTGGTGGTGGAGGGAGTGAATGTTTAAGTTGGTGGATGGGGTGCCAATCAAGCAGGCTGCTTTGTCCTGGATGGTGTTGAGCTTCTTGAGTGTTGTTGGAGCTGCACTCATCCAGGCAAGTGGAGAGTATTCCATCACACTCCTGACTTGTGCCTTGTAGATGGTGGAAAGGCTTTGGGGAGTCAGGAGGTGAATCACTCACTGCAGAATACCCAGCCTCTGACATGCTCTTGTAGCCACAGTA
Organism: Heptranchias perlo; assembly: GCF_035084215.1. Lineage (NCBI taxonomy): Eukaryota > Metazoa > Chordata > Chondrichthyes > Hexanchiformes > Hexanchidae > Heptranchias > Heptranchias perlo. The sequence continues at coordinate 76,426,932 of NC_090325.1, forward strand.
TTTATGTGGCTGGTCCAGTTAAGTTTCTGGTCAATAGTGTCCCCGAGGATGTTGATGGTGGGGGATTCGGCGATGGTAATGTCGTTGAATGTCATGGGGAGGTGGTTAGATTCTCTCTTGTGGGGGATGGTCATTGTCTGGCACTAATGTTACTTGTCACTTATCAGCCCATGCCTGGATGTTGTCCAGGTCTTGCTGCATGCGGGCACGGGCTGCTTCATTATCTGAGTGGTTGTGAATGGAACTGAACACTCATCAGCGAACATCCCCGCTTCTGACCTTATGATGGAGGATAGGTCATTGATGAAACAGCTGAAGATGGTTGGGCCTAGGACACTGCCCCAAGGAACTCCTGCAGCGATGTTCTGGGACTGAGATTATTGGCCTCCACCAACCACTACCATCTTCCTTTGTGCTAGGTATGACTCCAGCCACTGGAGAGTTTTCCCCCTGATTCCCATTGACTTCAATTTTACTAGGGCTCCTTGGAGCCACACTCGGTCAAATGCTGTCTTGATGTCAAGGGCAGTCACTCCCACCTCACCTCTGGAATTCAGCTCTTTTATCCAGGCTGTAATGAGGTCTGGAGCCGAGTGGTCCTGGCGGAACCCAAATTGAGCATCGGTGAGCAGGCTATTGGTGAATAAGTGCCACTTGATAGTACTGTCGACGACACCTTCCATCACTTTACTGATGATTGAGAGTAGACTGATTGGGCGGTAATTAGCCGGATTGGATTTGTCCTGCTATTTGTGGACAGGACATACCTGGGCAATTTTCCACATTGTCGGATAGATGCCAGTGCTGTAGCTGTACTGGAACTGCTTGGCTAGAGGCGCAGCTAGTTCTGGAGCACAAGTCTTTAGCACTACAGCCGGGACGTTGTTGGGGCCCAAAGCCTTTGCTGTATGCAGTGCACTCAGCCATTTCTTGATATCATGTGGAGCGAATCGAATTGTCTGAAGACTGGCTTCTGTGATGGTGGGGATTTTGGGAGGTGGCTGAGATGGATCATCCACTCAGCACTTCTGGCTGAAGATGGTTGCAAATGCTTCAGCCGTCTCTTTTGCACTCACGTACATCTTAGGGTTCTAGAAGAGGTGGCTGCAGAGAGAGTGGATGCAATGTTTATGATTTTCCAAAATTCCCTAGATTCGGTCCCAGTGGATTGGGAGGTAGTAAATGTAAACCTGCTATTCAAGAAAGCAGGGAGAGGGAAAACAGGAAACTACAGACCAGTTAGCCTGACATCAGTCGTTGCGAAAATGCTGGAATCCATTAGTAAGGAAGTGGTACAGGGCACTTAGAAAATCATAATGTGATTAGGCAGAGTCAACACGGTTTTATGAAAGGGAAATCATTTTTGACAAAATTATTAGAGTTTTTTGAGAATGTAACTAGCAGGGTAAATAAAGGGGAACCAGTGGATGCAGTTTATTTGGATTTTCAAAAGGCATTCGATAAGGTGCCACACAAAAGGTTGTTACGTAAGATCAGGGCTCAAGGGTTTAGGGATAATATATTAGCATGGATAGAGGATTGGTTAACAGACAGAAAACAGAGAGTAGGGATAAACGGGTCATTTTCAGTTTGGCAGGCTGTAACTAGTGGAGTGCCGCAAGGATCAGTGCTTGGACCTCAGCTATTTACAATCTATATTAATGACTTAGATGAAGGGACCAAGTGTAATGTATCCATGTTTGCTGATGATACAACGCTAGGTGGGAAAGTGAGCTGTGAGGAGGACACAAAGGGTCTGCAAAGGGATATGGACAGGTTATGTGAATGGGCAAGAAGGTGGCAGATGGAGTATAATGTGGGGAAATGTGAGGTTATTCACTTTGGTAGGAAGGATAGAAGAATAGAATATTTTTTAAATAGTGAGAAACTATTAAATGCTGGTGTTCAGAGAGATTTGGGTGTCCTCATACAAGAAGCACAAATGTAAACAATTTTACAACACCAAGTTATAGTCCAGCAATTTTATTTTAAATTCACAAGCTTTCGGAGGCTTCCTCCTTCGTCAGGTGACGAAGGAGGAAGCCTCCGAAAGCTTGTGAATTTAAAATAAAATTGCTGGACTATAACTTGGTGTTGTAAAATTGTTTACAATTGTCAACCCCAGTCCATCACCGGCATCTCCACATCAAGAAGCACAAAAGGTTAGCATGCAGGTACAGCATGCAATTAGGAAGGCAAATGGCATGTTGGCCTTTATTGCAAGGGGGTTGGAATATAAGAGTAAGGAACTCTTACTACAATTGTACAGGACTTTGGTGATACCTCATCTGAGTACAGTTTTGGACTCCTTATCTAAGGAAGGATATACTTGCCTTAGAGGCGGTGCAATGAAGGTTCACTAGATTGATTCTTGGGATGAGACGATTGTCCTATGAGGAGAGATTGAGTAGAATGGGCCTATACTCCCTGGAGTTTAGAAGAATGAGCTATGATCTGATTGAAATATGCAAGATTCTGAGAGGGCTTGATAGGGGAAACAACCTGTCAGCACCTACCCTGCCTGGAGAGTCTAGAACTAGGGGGCATAGACTCAGTATAAGGGACCAGCCATTTAAGACTGAGATGAGGAAGAATTTCTTCAGTTGGAGGGTTGTGAATCTTTGGAATTCTCTACCCAAGAGGGCGGTGGATGCTGAGTCGTTGAATATGTTCAAGACTGAGATTAATAGATTTTTGGACTCTAGGGGAATCAAGGGATATGGAGATCGAGTGGGAAAGTGGAGTTGAGGTTGGAGTTCAGCCATGATCTTACTGAATGGCGGAACAGGCTCGAGGGGCCATATGGCCTACTCCTGCTCCCATTTCTTATGTTCTTAAGTAAATGTTTCAAGTCACTGGAAAATCACCAGCCCAGCAGCAGAATGAATCAAAACCATTTATTTCAATTAAAGTATTAAGGAACAGAACATTATCCATAGATTTTGAAAGCATGCTAAATATTTAGCTTTGAAAGTACAAATATTTGCTTTGCCTGTGTAAAAGGGCAAGGTTTCAGAATCAGAAGTAAAACAATGGTGTCCACACAAACTTTTCCACATTTCATTAATATTTCAAAAAATGTACCAGGTATCTTTATGAAACTTGCAGGATACATTTGTTATGCTTGCAAGGTACAATATATTAACAAAGTGGGATAATTGGACCTATAATCAGGTAATTTAAAAACAGACTTGTTTCCATAACTAACAATATGATCAAAGTAAGATTATCTAACTGAGGAGGGCTTGACTGAAAAGAATTTATCCTGTGTACAGTAATGTTATCCACTAGGGATAAAGCTCCAGCTGTGCGCAGTACCATTTTTAAAAAATTATTTATTCAGCAGTGAGGTTAACAACGCCCTTTATAACCACACCAAATCAGAAGCATGTAGCAAATTTAATAATATATTCAAGTTACTTAATTTATCAAATCAACCGTGGCAAATAAATATTTTGCTTAAACTCACTGAAAAATTGGCCTAGTGAATTTTAGTACTCTAATGTAGTGAAAAAAGGTAAACGTGATGCTAAGTTGCATTAGCAGAGAGATAGAGTACAAGTTAAAGGAAATTATATTGTTGCTATACATGGTAATGGTCAGACTTCATCTGGAGTACTGAATGGAGTTCTGGTCACCTAATTATTGGAAGAATATTATTGCCCTTTAATGGCATACAAAGGTGAGCAATGACAGTGATTCTGCTAAGAGGAAAAGTAAAGGAGGTTGAGCTTGTTTCTTTTGGAAAACAGAAGACTTCAAGGTGATCTAATTGAAGTTTTAAACATTAGATGAAGAGAATTGACAAAATTCATCCAGGCAATTTGTTCTTTTATGGCGAAGAATTCAAATACCACTGGACACAAGTTAAAAATTAGGATGTGGGGTGGAGAGAACCTTAGATGGAATACATTTTTAATCTTATACAGAAGGATGTAGTTGGGGGCCGCACTCAAAATCAGGGTCAGTGTGACAGAAGACCACAGGGACTCAGTAAGGAGTGCTGCATTCAGGCAAGAAACTATAGCTCGAGTGACTGTGTCAGTCTTGTCCTGTCCTGTTTACAGCAGCAGCCTCTTCATCATGTAGCTGAATCATCAGCATTATGAATAAATGTTACAGGAGTGGCATACTTCAGATGGATATGAAATTGAGTCTGCCTGTGCTAAAGATCACATGGCAAAGAGTTCTCCCGGTGCCCTGGCCAACATTCCTCAACCAAATATTGGTTATTCATGTCATTCCTGGTTTTGGGATCTTGCTGTGTACAACTTGACTACCGCAAATGTCTTCCTAATAATAGTGTCTTCAGTTCAAAATAATTGCTTGTATGTGAAGTGCTCTGGGTTGTTTCTAACATGATATGGCAATATGCAAATACAAGTCTGTCATTACCTTCACACGGCAGTATGTGTACACTCCAAAAAGTGATGTCCTTGGAGATGTTATGATGCTATATTAAAGCACTATATAAATGCAAGTATTTACTTCTTTCAAAGTGTAATTTGTTTATGGAATAACTTGTCTGGGAAGCAGACAAAACAGGTGCATGTCTGGAGAAAGAAGGAATTGAGGGATATGGTGAGGAGGCAGATGGATGAGGCTGATCTCTTAAAAAGGGCTTATTGGGCCTTATAGTAATAATCTTTATCAGTTCCTTAAAAATTCTTATGATCTTATGAGTTCATTTCAGTTTCCATGTTGTGTTTTCAATGTTAAAGATTCTGTCCTACATTTGCCATTGTATAGCCAAGGCCTGGAGCATAGGTGCACTATCCAGAAAACAGCCACCATTTCAACACTGAGCATGTGATAAGAATACATGTTAGTAATTTCCAAAGAGGGTGGAGATACAGGACCACTGGCAATTGGCCAGTACAGTATCTAGTTATCTTGTCAGGATTAAGTTTAGGGGCCACTTGCTACTGCATTGAAAGATAGATTCTTACCATACTTTGGCTTCCTCTACCTTATTTATATAGTAAAGGAAAAGCAAATTAATAAAACGTACACTTTGCATATTTTTGTCCCTACAGAGTGAACAACTCAAAATAAATGTATATCTTTATACATTTCAGTCATATTCATTTAAGCGATAACCTTCATTTGTCAGATGTAAAGAATCTTACAACACCAGGTTATAGTCCAACAATTTTATTTGAAAATCACAAGCTTTCGGAGATTATCTCCTTCGTCAGGTAAAGGAGATAAAGCTTGTGATTTTCAAATAAAATTGTTGGACTATAACCTGGTGATGTAAGATTCTTTACATTTGTCAACCCCAGTCCATCACCGGCATCTCCACTTCATTTGTCAGGGTAGTGTATGGATGGAATAAATGATCTCCATGCTAATTAAATATACAGCGCATAGCCAAAGCACAAGACTATTTACTGCTGAGGAGATTTAGTTCCAACACGTTCGACTTCCAATCTACTGTCAAATCAATTTGAAACTTGATAAGTAAATGAGAAACACATAAACCTATGAATTACTGTGGGCAATGTTACCATACCACTTGATTATATCAAATTCCACACTCCGTTTATTTTAAATGGGTTAACGGCTCAGTTAAATTAACAGGTTAACGCCCCTGCTAAGATAGTGGAGAGAGTCTTTTCAGATAAACTTGTTAAACATCTGTATGCTATTATCCCACAGTGTAATTTAAGGGCTTAAAAGGTTACTGTGTAAGGATATCTGGTAAGTTTCAAATATCGCACATTTCAAATTCTAGACTAACAAAATTCCTTAATCAGCTGACTGCTTAACATATCATCCCACCTACTGTAGCTTCACAACAAAAGCCTCCATAATAACAAATAATGGATGTATGTACTTAATTAAAAAACAAGACATTTATGGATATAAATAAATTGGACCAATGTAACAATTCTGAAAGCAACACTCAGTCTGAAATCCAGATGGTACTTAATCTGATCAAATCAGTACATCTGAAATACAGTGATACAGGCATTAACTGGAGGGTCACTATTGGGGTTAATATACCAAACATCCGTAAACTATACAGAGGACTGAAAATTCCAGGCTTCTGATTATGTAAAATTGTTGTTAATTTGTGAAGGTAGATGAAGAACTTGAGGAGGGACCTGGTTCTGCCGGGTCTCTGCTCTTATTGTTGTAGTTTCTGAAATTCTAATGGGACACGGGTAGATGCTTCTTGTCTCGAACTCCGTGTTCATATCAGAAGGAGATGATATTACCCAGCAGAAATCCTATCAGCGCTGGCTCCTTTGCCACCAATGGAAAGTACATCAGCTTGTAAGGCATATTTTGCTTGCCAGGATTACATCCTGGCAGAAGTGGTATCCA